>NC_141535.1:79577222-79881111 GCF_021556685.1 Rattus norvegicus
TCTAGGAGAACTGAATGTTTGCTCTCCAGCTAACCTCTAGTAAAGTGATATAGATCAAATTTGCAATGTTTGAACCTGAAGGAGTATTCTGTGTTCTCCAACTTACAGCTTAAACATCCCAAAGTGACTTGGCTTCCTTGCAAAGGAAGGCCATCTTCACTAAGCACAGCTTTTGAACAATGTAAAAACATTATAAACTCATAAATGCCTATGGAACAAAATTATTGATTGAGAAAATGAATATAGCAACAACTCATGCACACACACACATACACACACCATATAACCATGAGTGAGACTCTCCGGGACACATAAAAGCAGTCACTCACATAGAGAAATTGGAAAGATCATGTGAACAAACTCAGGAAAGATGTTTGCCTAAAATGAAAGCTCCCAAGTCTTCAGGTTGGATACACAAGATTTTTCTTTACCAGAGTCAAAGTGCAATGATTGTAAAAGTGATTGCTTTTTTTTCAAATGCACAATTTTAATAGCCAATCACAAAACATACAGAGAAGTGGTGAAACATGGCTTTTCCAAGGAGTGGTAAATCAGCAGTAAAGTCCCTGAAGGAATACATGCAATGGGATTACTTGGCAAAGACTTTAAGACAGCTGAAAAGAATTCCTAGAAATCAGAAACAAAAGACCTAACTGAAGTTGCTAAAGATAGCTGAAGGACATGAGAACACCCAGCAACAGTCATAAAAGGTGCGTGTGTGCGTGCGTGCGTGCGTGCGTGCGTGCGTGCATGCGTGCATGCGTGCGTGTATATATACACATTACAGGAAATTATGGCACATGGGTTATCAATATTTTCCACAAGAGCTATAGACTGTCTGAACAAAAAGATCCAGTACCAGGGTCAGAGTATCAGAGTAATCCAAGTGGCATCCAAAACAATGTAGGCAATTGCTGCTTTCCTCTACTGCCTCTATGTCCTTATTGCTGAAGCCACCACACAGGACTCACATGATCTGAGCTCAATCTAACTTGAAAGTCTTCCCATGGTCTAGCATTCACAGTGCCAGTAACTACTAATATACAGGCTGCCAAAAGAGAGAAGTAATCAAGAGTCCTATTGAGCTGCAATGCCTGTGAACCACAGCACTAACCACCATGGCAAGGAATCACTAAAGGTGCAACAGTGGCAAACACACATTGGGTGTGACGCCTGCTGTCTAATTGGACTTAAGGCCCAATCAACAGAAAGGAAATCGTGTCTGGTTCTAGAAATCTAGCCAACTATCCAGGCATAGTAAAGTCACTGATCTTAGAAGAGATTACCACTACATTACTAGATCATATTAATTCCTAACTATACCCTAAAACTTAACCTTATATCCCCAGATAAGTATGCTGCACAGAGGTTACAATGGTGGAATGGTATGTAGAAGAGATGATAGTATACAGATGAATGCAAATGGGGGAATGGATTATGATTGAGAATTTTGTATCTTGTTGAGAAGACTGAAACATGGAATTAAGTAACAAGCTTTCTAATGATAGTGATGGACTCACCTTCCTCGAATCGTAAGCCCCCCAAAAAAACTCTTGTTTCCATGAGTTACATTGGTCATGGTGTTGTATCACAGCAATAAAAATGTAACTAATACACCATTTAATATGGCAGATTCGTGGTCATGGCTGTAATGACAACCAACCTCTATGATAAGTAGGGTCACCTGTGAAATGACTACAACGCTTCACAGAGGAATTCTCTCTCAAGTAATAAAAACCAAGAGGTTGGTAGGATGCCTTGCCTCTGTAGAAAAACATCACTGACTATCCTACCTCTGCTGGTATCTCTGAAGTAATCCTTGATGATTTTTGTCACTGTGGTGCTTTGAATTAAAATGGCCCCTATAGGCTTATAGGGAGTGGCACTAATGGGAGGCGTGGTCTTGTTGGAGGAAGTATATCATTCAGGGTTCAGAATCTCAAACCAGGCCCAGTATCTCTCTTTTCCTGCTACCTGGTGATCCAGATGTAGACTCTTGGCCCTTTTTCCCCGCACCATGTCAGCCTGCCCAATTCTGTATTTCCTTCTTTGACAATAATGAACTGTCTTAGTTAGGGTTTTACTGCTGTGAGCAGACACCATGACCAGAGCAACTCTTATAAAGGAAAACATTTAATTGGGTCTGGCTTACAGGTTCAGAGGTTCAGTCCATTATCATCAAGACAGGAACATGGCAGCATCTAGGCAGACACGGGGTAGAAGAGAGCTCTATATCTGCATCTGAAGGCTGCTAGCAGAATACTAACTTCCAGAGAGCTAGGATGAGGGTCTTATAGCCTACATCCACAGTGAACACCTACTTCAACAGGGTCATACCTCCTAATAGTGCCACTCCCTGGGCTGAGCATATACAAACCATCACATGAACTATATCTCTAAACTGTATGCCAGTCCTATTCAATGTTTTCCTTTATAAGAGTTGCTCAGGCCATGGTGTCTCTTCAGAGCAATAGAAACTTTAACCAAGACAGTCATCTCTGCTTTGGTACAGAGCCAAATGATAAATGGTACTGATAAATCTGGAGCAATCTGAGCCCATAGAGAGATGGAGGCTACCTCTCCAGATTCTATGCTGTCCTAGTTGAGCCTTGGGCATCTGATGTGTGAGAAGTTCATCCCAAGTCCCTTGTGAAAAAATCCCTGAAATCTTCCCCCTGAGGAAGCACAGGCCTTTGTTGTCTAGCTTTCTTAGATCTTAATCTCCTTTGGACAGAGGCTTGCCTTAGTCTCTGCTGTGGAGGTGGCCCAGCTAAATCATTCTTTGCTCAAGACCAACAAGAATCGGTGAGAGAAAGTGTGAAAAGCAGATGCCAAATCAGCCAGGAAGACATCACTGGGTGGAGAATTCCTTCCTTTGTCTGGGAGATTTTTTTTTATGGCAATGAAGAAAAATAACAAAAGCTCAAGAGCAGATCTCGAAATTTTTAGTTCCCTGGGAACGGGGATTATTTACATGCAGCCCTGGTGCGTTGCTAATTACAGAATGCTGGGGCATGTGGTCAAGTGGCAGTACTGGGCAAGCTGTCTTATGTATGTTTGCAGAATTAAGTATCTTTTAAGGATATATGAAATATAATTCGATAATCAGTCATTCTATCAGTTATAATCTGTCACCTCTCTCCTTAGGCTGTCCAGAGAGCTCTGCTGGGGGTCCTGGACTGGAGCCCTGGGATGCAGGCTGAGATAGCATAGGGCTGAAAGAAATATATTATTATGTCTGAAAGGACATAGCCCTGAACTCAGCATATTCTTGAACCTCTCTGCCCTTGAGTTCCCAGTAGGTGAAGACCGCACATTAATTCGAGTGCTCATTGACCTCTTCTGTATAAAGATCTCAACTGTTCCTCTTTTCCAATTTCTCCCATTATTACAATTTCAAAATAATGATCTCTTTAATGAAGCACCAATTCTTACAGTCTTCTTCCTCCTAAAATACCCTGTCCCATTTCTTCCTATCTGTGTATCTCAGCTGAGCAGCATGCTTTGTATTACAGAGCAACCACTGTGAAAACAATGGAAACTCCACCATTCTTGTTCCAAATGTACTAATTTCTCATGATCCGTACTTGGCTTGCAGCCTCCGCTAAAGAATGTCTCTCTCCTTCCAGAAAGGCCAACCTCTGCATCTACGCTATCTTGCAACTTTATGTTCTTGTCATTTATTTCTGCTTTGATCTTTATTTACTATGCATGTACTTGGGTAGTATATACCTGTGTGTGTTTGTATGCATGTGTTTGTAGAGTTTGACAATATCAGCTGTCTATTTTATTGTTCGCCATATGATATTTTGAGACACAATCACTCACTGAAGCTGACACTCACAGATCAGCTAGACTGTCTGGCTCTCTAGATCTGTCTGTCTCCACCCACTGCACTGAGATCACAGGCATTTGCTACCACCTCGACCTCCTTACATGGCAGTAGGGATCCAAATTCAAGTCCTCAAGCTCACACAGCCAGCATTTCCCCATGCCTGGAGTCATCTCGCCACCTCACACTCCACATATTTCTGAGGGTAATAGGGAAAACCCAAGAATCATACCTAGAGGTGCCTAGATCTGAATTCCCAAGAGATAAGCTTGAAGCAATGAGCTTTATGACATTAAAAACCTGACATAAAAACCTGAAAAATGAATTAAAATTTGCAAGCATCACAGAATAGCAAACTATATAAATATGGTTTTGGTTTTGGTTTGGGTCTCTTGTTTGGATAAATCAGTATACTTAGTGTCCTGGAGGAGGGCCAAGTAGGGGAGGCATTTCTCTATAATATCATCACTTGAGAGACATCAGGCAGGAAGGTCCCAGTGAGTTCCAGGCCAGAAAAAAAGGGGGGGAGGTAGGAGAAAATGGGTTTGTTTGTTTATTTCGAAAATATTAAAAAATAACAGATTTTATTGCAACATTGTCATGCACAACCAAGTCACCTTTTTTTCCCCATCTCTTCTCCTTTTCCCAGAATCCCTTGGACCCTTTCTTTTTTTTTAGGATTTTTTTTATTAACTTGAGTATTTCTTATATACATTTCGAGTGTTATTCCCTTTCCTGGTTTCCGGGCAAACATCCCCCTAATCCCTCCCCCTCCCCTTCTTTATGGCTGTTCCCCTTTCATTTCCACTTTTCCTGTGTTCTAGAATCATGTTGTCTTCCACAAAGTCCCTCCCCCTCCTTTATGATTCCCTTTCTAGTTTCATAACCTATACCTATACTCACACCCAAATTCACACACACACACACACACACACACTTTAATTTATACATATATAATTTAAAAGCTCTAATTGACACATGAAATTGAATACACATATTACTTTTCCTAAACCAGAAAAATATAAATGTAAAAACATTTAATAGTCATGAAAGATATAAACATTCATAGACATGTGTGTGTATGCCCACACATGGGTCAAGAATTCTATAGATTGAATCAACTTACCAGAGTAAACCACATTCAAGAGAACATGATAAAGCTATATCAGTCAATGGGGTAGAAGACCAAAATGCCAATCTAGGCATACAGAAGTTGTTGATACAACACCCCTTCCTAGTTAACATTGTAGACATCAGTAGTCAGGGTCCAGAAGAGATAGGACACATCCTGGCTGCTACTTCAGCCATTTGTGAGCTTGGTTATTTTCTGTGGCATCTTAGCTATCTCCCTAAGGTTGTCATACTGGGACTGGAGTCTGCTTGGTTTGACTCTCTGAGAGTAAAGAGCTGCTCTCCTATAGGTCATCACTGGAAAAGCCTAACAGAAAGGTGTGAGCCTCCGCAGTGTTCCCTGTTCTCTCTCTTCCTCTGGCAGAGTAGAAATAAGTGTATAGAGAGGGATGATCGCTAACCAAGAAATAGTTTCCAGAAAAGAACTGGCTTTTCCTTCAAGAGGAAGTTCTGGACAGTTCAATAGTTGTAAACTTCTCAATTGAAGTGTCAATCAATCATGGGCAGTTCGGTCCACTTGCAAAAAAACATCATTTTTGTGCCCATAAAATTCCCTTACACATGCCCTGAGACTTTAGCTTGAAGATTCTTTGTAATGCTTATCCTAGAGGCATGCCAGAAGGCTTTCAAAAGTAAATAGAGCATTTTTGTTCCATATGGGCCTTTTTATTGAAAACAAATATTTACATAGAGCATAGCAAGCAACAACAGAGCAGCAGTGCCGTGCTCCTTTTATGGGTGACAAGGAGCTTGGCAGTGTCTTCTGGCTGTTGTGGCATTAATTATATATCTTCTTTCAGCTCTGGTGTTGACTGGTATGTGGCAAGTGTTTAGAACCTTGTATAATCATCACTAATTTTACTAAAATATGCTCTTAATGTCATCAAAACTGAATCTGCCCTTCCTTCCTCACTGGTACCAGACCCACACAAGTTTCAGTGGAGGACGTTGCAGTGATGAGAGATTTTGAAACCACCAGAACCAGTAGCCCATTCTACTCCCTACCACATTTATCTTGTAATTTTTAAAAAGAAAAACATTATTGATCTCTAAAATAGGTCTCTGCTTCAATATTTGCTGAGACACATAACTTCCTTGAACTCTATATGTGTGTACACACACACACACACACACACTCACACATATATATATATATATATATATATATATATATATATATGCATGTGGGTGTTTGTATGGTGTATGTGGGTGTAACATATGTATGTATGTGTGAGATACATATGTATGTGCTTTATCATACAAATCTTTCAAGAAAATTTCATTCTCAATCACACATTTCTTAATTCTCTGGAAGCTAAGAGTTATACATTAAATTTTCTATTAATCTAAAACTTAAATAACAAATACACAGTGGCCATTTTTGTATGTCATACTATATAATGATCTTTTTCTACAAAACAGTGTTTAGAAAAGATAGTTCTTTATTATTGAGTACCAAATACTGATAAAATTGTATAGATTTTCATGTGCTACAGATTTTGCCAATATATACAAATAACCTCAATGATTGACTTGCCAGAAGATACTCATTTTGGTGCTGGTTCAACTGGAGGTCAACATGAAAATGCAGATCGATCCATGCTTATCACCCTGTACAAAGCTTAAGTCCAAGTGGATCAAGGACCTCCACATCAAACCAGATACACTCAAACTAATAGAAGGAAAACTAGGGAAGCATCTGGAACACATGGGCACTGGAAAAAATTTCCTGAACAAAACACCAATGGCTTATGCTCTAAGATCAAGAATCGACAAATGGGATCTCATAAAACTGCAAAGCTTCTGTAAGGCAAAGGACACTGTGGTTAGGACAAAACGGCAAACAACAGATGGGGAAAAGATCTTTACCAATCCTACAACAGATAGAGGAGGCCTTATATCCAAAATATACAAAGAACTCAAGAAGTTAGACCACAGGGAGACAAATAACCCTATTAAAAAATGGGGTTCAGAGCTAAACAAAGAATTCACAGCTGAGGAATGCCGAATGGCTGAGAAACACCTAAAGAAATGTTCAACATCTTTAGTCATAAGGGAAATGCAAATCAAAACAACCCTGAGATTTCACCTCACACCAGTGAGAATGGCTAAGATCAAAAACTCAGGTGACAGCAGATGCTGGCGAGGATGTGGAGAAAGAGGAACACTCCTCCATTGTTGGTGGGATTGCAGACTGGTAAAACCATTCTGGAAATCAGTCTGGAGGTTCCTCAGAAAATTGGACATTGAACTGCCTGATGATCCAGCTATACCTCTCTTGGGCATATACCCAAAAGATGCCTCAACATATAAAAGAGACACGTGCTCCACTGTGTTCATAGCAGCCTTATTTATAATAGCCAGAAACTTGAAAGAACCCAGATGCCCTTCAACAGAGGAATAAATACAGAAAATGTGGTACATCTACACAATGGAATATTACTCAGCTATCAAAAACAATGACTTTATGAAATTCGTAGGCAAATGGTTGGAACTGGAAAATATCATCCTGTGTGAGGTAACCCAATCACAGAAAAACACACATGGTATGCACTCATTGATAAGTGGCTATTAGACCAAATGCTTGAATTACCCTAGATGCCTAGAACAAATGAAACTCAATAGGGATGATCAAAATGTGAATGCTTCACTCCTTCTTCAAAAGGGGAACAAGAATACCCTTGGCAGGGAATAGAGAGGCAAAGATTAAAACAGAGACAGAAGGAACACCCATTCAGAGCCTGCCCCACAGGTGGCCCATACATATACAGCCATCCAATTAGACAAGATGGATGAAGCAAAGAAGTGCAGGCCGACAGGAGCTGGATGTAGATCTCTCCTGAGAGACACAGCCAGAATACAGCAAACACAGAGGCGAATGCCAGCAGCAAACCACTGAACTGAGAACAGGACCCCCACTGAAGGAATCAGAGAAAGAACTGGAAGAGCTTAAAGGGGCTCGAGACCCCATATGTACAACAATGCCAAGCAACCAGAGCTTCCAGGGACTAAGCCACTACCTAAAGACTATACATGGACTGACCCTGGACTCTGACCTCATAGGTAGCAATGAATATCCTAGTAAGAGCACCAGTGGAAGAGGAAGCCCTGGGTCCTGCTAAGACTGAACCCCCAGTGAACTAGATTGTTGGGGGGAGGGCGGCAATGGGGGAAGGATGGGGAGGGGAATACCCATAAAGAAGGGGAGGGGGGGGATGTTTGCCCGGAAACCAGGAAAGGGAATAACACTCGAAATGTATATAAGAAATACTCAAGTTAATAAAAAAAAAAAGAAAAGAAAAAAGGAAAAAAAAGAAGATACTCATTTTAACACTCTAGATAACAAAGGTTTTGTTGCTTTATTTAAATATAATGAATTCTACTTTTTATCATGAGTATTCTATGGAACGTTTTAGTATTGTTGCTCTAAATCGACAAATGTATATCCAGTTGTCATAGTCATTTTCTGTAGCTATGACAGGGTACCACAAACTGAATAATACAGAAAGAAACGACTGGAAGGGTTAGAAATGTATCTTATAGGTGACACACTTATGCAGCAGGTGCAAAGCCTTAAATTCAAACTCTAGCACTGAAAATACAAGGCTTACTTGGCTGGCAGTTCTAGAGTTGGGGAAGTCTCCCAAAAGCATGATGCTGACATTGTTGAGAGTCTTCTGACTGACATATGATGGTGAGAAGACAAACAGGTGTGTATGAGACACAGAGATCAAGAGGAGTCAAACCATTGTCTCCCACCCCTCAGTATTAACAACCTATTCGTGAGTGCAGAGCCTTCCTATCCTAACCACCTCTCATTGGGCTCCATTGCTCAAAGCTGACCCTGGTCATCACATTTCTGTCTAAGTTACTTTCCTGTTGCTATAATAAGGTGTCATGCCCAAGGCAACTTACCAAAAGAATATCATTTTGTCTTAGAATTCCAGAGAGTTGGAGTCCATAATGGTAGGAACAGCATGACATTAGGCAGCAAACATGGCAGCAAAATCAAGGAGCTGAGAGCTCGCATCTCAAGCATGAAGCAGAGAGACCAAAGTGGAAGTAGGAAAGAATTTTTAATCTCAAAACTTGCCTTCAGTAACACACGTCTTCCAGCAAGCCTGTGCCTTGTAAACCTCCCCAAACAGTGCCAACCAACTGGAGACCAGGTATTCAAATGCTTAAACCAAGGGGGAAATATCTCATTCCAGCCACCACAGTTTCCAAATGTGACTTGGGGTTTGGGGCAGGCATACAAACCATAGCACCATTCACAGAAGAGATGGTAGAAACATTTGCAATGAACATGGGAGTGCCCTATCTACTCCACAGATTTTATTTTCCAACCATGTGCAAGGCATAAATTTGAGTTTGTTGATCAGGAAAGTGGGTTTTGCAAACAACACCTAAATACTTGTATGCCTGCTTAGTATGAAACAAGGTAAGCTTGTATGCCATAAAAAAACAATTAATTCAGTTTCATGAACTCCCATTCTTGTTTTCTATCTTCATATGTGTTTGTTGGATTAGTTTTCCATCTTTTATCTTAACGTAGATGTGCCAATTGCTCTCAGAGGTGTGCTTTTCCCTTTCCTTGAAGAGACTGCATTGTGCAGAATCTCAGCAATAGCTCTGTTCTTAATTGTCACTGTCCTGTTCAGGGGCTACCACCTAAAGCCAAGGGAAAGACTCAAAGAGCCAGAATCCACAATGTTAGGATACTTGGGTACCTGTTCTGAGGTTTGCAATCATATAGGATTACCACTAAAGAATGTCCTTGTCAAAATAAAGGCAGATACCAATCAGTCAAAAGTGTTCCAGCTATCCATTTCACATTAGCATGGGGATTTTGACCTTGGAAACTATAAAATCTCCTTGTTGTGTATTGGGGGACTTAAATCCTAGTCCCAGCTGAACAATCAACTTTTTAAAAAAGGTTGAACACCTGCTTCATTTCCTGGCAAACATTAGTGCTCCCCAGTGGGCTCCATTCTCCAACATCCTCCCTCTGAGCGCATGGCTCCCCTTCAGGTGCTGTTTAAAGAGCTGGATCTTCCAAAGTTTGGTGCTTCCCCCAGCACAACCTCCAGTTGCGTTTCCTGCCAACACGCCTATTTGTTCCCTTTCAGAATCCAAGTAGTGACACAATCCTAATTACTCTCAGATGGTCTTTGATGATGTCATTTTATGGAGTACATGGCAAGAAATAAAAGTGGACCATATGAATCATATACCCAAGCTTGAAATAAGGACACACTGCAAATAAACTTCTAAACCTCTTTAACGACAATTCTATGATGTATTTACTGCTGCTTTGATAGTGTAAACTTCTCAGTATGCTCTTCTCCCAAAGGAGACATTTTCAAATATGGCAGGGTTGCATCTTCAGGAGTCAAAGTTCCCAGAAATAAGCCGCTCAACCATGCTTCATTTACTGATGCTTCAAGTACTGAAGTCGCCCCATGCAAAGACATTGGAGTCCTCGAGAAGTCCCATCCGTGATGAATTTTCTTTCAAAGGAATGACTGGTCTTAGATTTATGATTTCAGGAACAAAACTGTGTGGTACAATGCCTTTAATCCAAAGCAATAACCTGGAGTATTGCATCATTAATTGTTTAAGTTTCATCAGACCTATAACACTTGCTATAAAATTTTAAAGCTTGAAAGTATTGTTGTACTTAACATTTTGTTTCCAGTCATTATTTTCTGATATGTGTGGATAAAGTTATATTCTTAGAATAGCTACTATTTACAAATACTATATAGTATATTTTATCTATCTGGAAAACAGATTTAGAAAGAGTAAAAGTTATGAAACTATACAAAATCTGTTAACATTAAATGACCAAATATAAGATAAATACAACAAATTTATAGTGTTTTATATTAACAATAACAAGTTAAATAACACTATGGAATAAGCCTATTTATCAAAACAATAGTTAATATAAAATGTACAGAAATTAACCTTATGTAAATGGGCAAGCTTGCTATAAAGAAAACCTTTAATGTTATTGAACATTGTACAAGAGAGGAGGGAGAGAGAGAGATCTGGATTTTAAATTAATTTTCTAGTATAGATAATCTTAATAACAAAAAACCATAAAGTTATCTAAAACATGGCCAATAAATTTAATGTACTTTTAGTCAACATCACGAAGGGTTCGTGCCATTGGCGGGCTGATCTTAAACTTCTCAGAAAGACGGAATGCTCAGATCAGTGATGTC
Organism: Rattus norvegicus; assembly: GCF_021556685.1. Classification (NCBI taxonomy): domain Eukaryota; kingdom Metazoa; phylum Chordata; class Mammalia; order Rodentia; family Muridae; genus Rattus; species Rattus norvegicus. Next base: position 79,588,416 of record NC_141535.1, read on the forward strand.
TATGATGAGTTAACTTGAGAGTGTGAGACAAGGTTATTGAATTTTAACTGCTTCATGCAACTGTTGTATTATAATGATTAAAGGAAAAACTTAAGCACATTTATGAATCAGCCAGGCAATAAGAAGAATGAATGGGAGTTTAAGCTTAATATTACCTTCGTCTCATCTCAGCATGCCAGGCTAGTATTGGCTTCACTCTGTAGCTGAGGATACCCTTGAGTTCTGATCCTCCTACCTGTGCTCCCTGACTTCTAGGAGCACAGAGTGAGCAGCAGTTTATGAAGTGCCGAGAATGGAACACGGGACTTGTGCATGCTTAGGCGTGGTGGTTTGAATGAAGTGTTCCCCTTGTCTCATGCACTTGAACACTTAGTCACATGGCGATTGCTTTGTTTGGAATCTTTAGAGGGCATGGTTTTGTTGGAGGGTGTAGGCCACTGGAGACTGTCTTTGAGAGTTGAAAGTTTTGTGCCACTGCCAGTGTGTGCCCTGTACTCCGTGATTGTGTTTTGAGATATGAAGCCAAAGATTCTGTTGCAGCCATTACGGCTGCAGCTTGCTGTCTCCATCCACTGTGGACTCTAACCCTTTGACCCATAAATCCAAATAAGCATATTCTTCTAGAAGTTGTCTGGCCGTGGTGCTTTGTCGCAGCAATAGTAAAGTAACTAAGTTAATATGTAAGCACTCTACCAACTGAACTATGTTGCCAGGCCCGGTCATCTGGTTTTCATGCTAATGGTCTCATCTGTGAAGTGCTCTACAAACACTCCATAATGCTCAAAATGTCGCTTTCTCAGCTAGGCATGGTGATGCACTATTACAACCCCAGTGGTTAAGAGTGTAAGGTAGCACTGCGAGCCTGAGGGCATTGTAAGCTACACAATGTATAGTTAGGCAATGTATGAAAAATCAAACAGGAAGTAAAAAGGCTGTTTTCTTAACCATACTCCATTTTTTTTCAGAGACATTCAGCTGATATACAACCCAAATTAAGTGACTACATCCACAATTTTAGATGTTACAGCCATGAAGTTAGACAAGAGATTAATAAACACTATACTCTTGTAAATTCTCAACCTGCTCCTTAATCAGTGTTAGCTGAGGTTATTAAGAGAAACAGAAGCAATACAATATATATGAATATAAAAGGGGAAGTTTTTGGACTGGCTTATAAAATGAGAGGCCATCTGCAGACTGGAGAGTTAAAAAAAAAAAAAAAACAGTGACTTCTCAGTCTCCCAAAGCCACTGGACAAGATGTAGCTCTTATTGAATAAGCTGTATTTTCCCAGTATATGTTTCTGTCAAGATTATCAAAAATATGTGTCCATATCTATGTGGACTAAGCTAATGATCCTTTACTATGTTCCATTGGTCTACAAGGGTGTTTTTGTGTCAGCACCATGCTGTCCTTGTCACCATAGCTCTGTAGATAATCAAGTCAGAAAATGAGATAGTTCTTAACTGTGTTCGTTGTACTTGGGATCGCTCTATCAGTGTTATTTTGTTCCCATAGGAACTTCAGAATCTTTCTCTAGTTCTGTGACACTTCAGATATCTAGAATATATAAAGAACCACAAACAGAAAATTCACAAAATAAAACTCCCAATCACTAAAGAGGTCAACAAACCTTAAAGACAGTTCTCAAAAGAAGAAATGTAAATACCTAAAAAATGTTTAAGTGATCAAACTTTTTAGTCATAAATGAAATACAATTGAAATTGTTATGAAATCTTATTTCATTCCAATCAGAATAGCTATCATTAAAATATAATAATAATAAAAATAAATAATAATAATAACAACAACAACAACAGAATGGTGGCAAAGATGTAGAGAAGGAAGCCTGATTCACTCTTAGTAGGAGTGGCAGTTGTGACAGCCATTATGGAAATCATTGTGGAGGCCTCTGAGCAATCTAAAACCAGAGCTCGGTATGACCCAGCTATACCACTCATAGGAATATACCCTGGGGATTCCATACCCCTCTCAGAAACACTTGTGCATCCATGTATATTGTTACTCTTTTTACAATAGTAAGGAGATGGAATCACCCTCACAGCCATAAACTGACCAATGAATAATGAATATATGGCATATGCATGCAATGGAATTTTGGTCAGGCACAAAGAAAACTGGAAATGTGAAGTTTCAATGTGGATGGAGCAGCAAAATACACTAGGTGAGGTAACCCAGGATCAAAGGGACTAAGGCTACATGTTCTCTCATATGCAAATGCTATGTTCTAACTGTCACACATGCATTTATGTGGGGATAAGCTTGGATACATGCCCAGAAACTATAAAGGAGCCCTTGACAGAAGATAAAAGATGTGCTCGGGGGTGGGGGAGAGGTAGTGGAGCACATGTGATACAAAACTGGAAGGAGAAATGGTGGAGCAGAGCAGCACAGTGGAGACATGGGTGTGGTGTAGGCCAGGGGGGCAGAGGAATAGGCAGAGGAGAATTAACCAAAATTGAATATGTATAAAACTGACATAAGAAAATCTGCTGATTGCATGATGATAATTTAGAAATATCAATTAGGTTTTTTGTTTTGTTTTCATTTTTGTTTCTGGTTGTTGTTGTTGCTGCTGCTGCTGCTGCTGCTGCTGCTGCTGTTGTTGTTGTTGTTGTTCATAATCATAAAGGCAGACCTCACTGTACTTTGACATTGAAGTGGCTTGCTTTAATATTTTGAATCCTAGAGATAAAGGCAGAAAGCTCCAAAATCCTCTAAAATCTGTGCCATCATAGAAAGGAGAAATCTGAGAAGTCCACCATGGGCTTGGAAGATGGTGAATAGAGACATTTCACATTCACGAACAGTATGGTTAGACCATGCCTTCCCAACCAACTTGAGAATGCCAGAGGCTTAAATGAGCGGGAAAGTAAATGTTTTCACCAGCACAAAGGTTCTTATATCTAAGCTGGAGACCATCAGGGACAGTTGCTACCAAAGAACCCAGGAACTTGGAGATCAACATACAACCAAGGCAATTATAGTTACCTCCAAATGTTCTAGCCTAGGACACAGCTATGATGTAAGGAAGAAAAATAGTGCTTATAAAACATGATGAGGAAGAATTCCCTATCAGATGAGCAAATGGGATAGAGAGTAGGATTAAATCAAAATAAAAGAATTTCCACTTGAAATTTCACATATTTAAAAGTCAGTCATGGACCAGCTTTGTACATTCTACATAAAATATTGATGTATTCATGATGCATTAGAAGTTGTCATTTTTGTTATTTATAGTTCATCTGCGATGCATCTCCAGTGAATAACAAGAAGCTTTCTAGAGCAGTATATAATACAAGCTATCTGCTCCAGGCAAATTGTCTGCTCTGTCCATCCCAGGTGCTGAGCTCCAATTTCATTGTCTTTTCTGATTCCATGACCTTTACCTACAGCACAGGGTTCCCTGGTCTCAAGTTCCACTTGTGCGTCTTCTACGGCTTTTTTTCAGAATAAATTTCCTGTGCAAAACTCTCCTTGAAAGCCCCTTCATATTCTCTGCTGTCTTTAGGACTAATTTACACAACTTAGCATCAGCAGGTGCAGATTCAACTACTCCCTCGCATCAGCCTGGGATATCGCTTTCATACCTATGCCCTTTCAGTATAAGTGCCTGTGACTCTGCCTGGGGAATTTCTCAGGACAACTGAAAAGACCAAGCATCAGAGGAAGTCCAGAAGCCCCAGAAGGCAATGAACTCCGTAACCAGAGACTGTGAGCTAAGTGTCACTGCATGAGATTGAGTCAGCATCTCGGGAGCCTCTATTGTTTTGTAAAGCTATTCTGCTGTCAATATTTCCAGGTGTGTGCTTGGAGGGTGGACCTCATGTGCAGGTAACAATGAGTCTGAGAGCAAGGGAAGACCTGTAGTGAGTCTGTGGGACACTAGCTCCTACTGACATATGTACAGTGGCCAAGACATGAAATGGTAGAAACTCTATGAGAAAATTCCTTCCCAATGTATAATTTCAAAATAGCTGTTCTAGATCATCTTAAATAGTTCTGAGCATAGAATTGAGGTTGGCATATAACATCAGTTAATTTTCTTAGCACCTCAGGATAGTCATTGAATCAGCACAGTAGACACATGTCTAGTTTTATTTGCCATTGATGTTTTATATGAATTAATCCCAGGGTGGATCACATTCATGTTTGCTTTGGATGAATCATGCACCAGGATTTGCAAGTGCAACATAAAACGTGGACAGACTGATGTCTCCTCACCTTCCTCTCCCTCATAAACTGTCTGCACTACTCCAATCTTACTCACACTGCTGTTTGGTCAAAAAACAGTGCCCATGGTACTTGACCATTTCTCTGCTGTAAAATCTCAGCAGGATACAAAGGATTTTGAAAGTTCAATCAGTTTTCATAGTCATGTTCCCCAGGACAGATGTGAGGGCAAACAAGAACAAAGACAGAGAAGAAGTCACTAGCCTCATTTCTAGAGTATCATGTGATGTGTATATAGTCATACATGGTCAGTTCTATGTAACAGAACTTGACTCAGTCTCAATTGACTCAGAAATAGGTTGCTCTAACGTCCCAGGCTCTTCATCACAACCAAATGGCTAAAACTGCCACCTTCTATCCTTTGTTTCTCTTTTGAACAACCAGCTGTGGTGTGCTCAGCTGTAAGCACTTCTTAGTCTCCTCTGTGGACAGGTTATAGCAGATGAGATTGTCTGGTGCTGCTCGTTCTTGGGTTGGCCACATTCTCATGGGCAGAGCTCACTGATCCTTTCTCTACTAGCTCCTGTCTGGAATGGAGATGTAATCTCTAGCACTCCAGAATTCTTTTTGTAGATATGAAATCATAGCTCCTATGATTAGAAGGGCAGGGCTGTAAATTAGAAGGATTTTGACTCTGATGAACTATAGCAATGTGTCAAACATACTATATAACAAACTACCCTGAAAGCCTATAGTTTAACCAAGTCGTTTATTGAGCTCTGTTCGTGCACTCTGATAATTTGAACTGAGCTGAGCTAGGTGACTCTGTATTAATTGAACTTAATTCTGTTCACTGGATCTTTAGCAGCTAGGTTGATGATAGCTAGCTGTACTTTGACGCCCTGGTTGCAATAGCAGAGACAATAGGGACTTTCTGCTAAGATCTGTCTCCCAGCAATGAAGAGAATAAACTAGCAAAGAAAGGTTCATTGGGACTTACCCATCATCACTCTGTCACATGTCATTGCCACACGACCGACCTGGAATTATAGGGTGCAGAAATATTCTTCTCCCTTAATAAGAAAATAGACCCCTTGTCTGATTTAAGCCATGATTTTCATTGTACTGTGTTACCAAGAGTTCACAAAACTCCTCACAGATACAAGCACTTTAAGAAGTCAGATACATGCTCTGTTTCTGAGGAATGAGTTGAGACCATTTGAAAATGAAATTGTCCTGCTTGACCTTGTCGTAACCTTTCATTCTAACCTAAAAATCAATGAATGGATATTAATATACATACTTTCCCCCACCACTACAACAATTCATGATACAGACAGAACAAGTTGATTTCTGCTATAGCATGAAATAGCCTTTATGTTATATCTTCAGTCAGAAAGAAGGGAAAGAAATAAGAGTACACTAGTGTGAAAGGAATTTGAGGCTAATGTAATAAAAGGAGTCATTGTCATTTAGAAAGCATGAGGAGTGGGCAAACAGCAAGTAAGACTCAAGTAAAACATGATGGTGGCACTTTTAAAAGGTAGTTGTCACTTTAAGGGGCCTCTCCGAGGAAAAACTTATTTCATGACATTGAGCATGTCCACTCTGAAATCAGCATAAAACCTAGAATCGTCAAAATGTGAATGCTTCACTCCTTCTTTAAAAGGGGAACAAGAATACCCTTGGCAGGGAATAGAGAGGCAAAGATTAAAACAGAGACAGAAGGAACACCCATTCAGAGCCTGCCCCACGTGTGGCCCATACATATACAGCCACCCAATTAGACAAGATGGATGAAGCAAAGAAGTGCAGACAGACAGGAGCCAGATATAGATCTCTCCTGAGAGACACAGCCAGAATACAGCAAATACAGAGGCGAATGCCAGCAGCAAACCACTGAACTGAGAACAGGACCCCCATTGAAGGAATCAGAGAAAGAACTGGAAGAGCTTGAAGGAGCTCGAGACCCCTTATGAACAACAATGCCAAGCAAGCAGAGCTTCCAGGGACTAAGCCACTACCTAAAGACTATACATGGACTGACCCTGGACTCTGACCTCATAGGTAGCAATGAATATCCTAGTAAGAGCACCAGTGGAAGGGGAAGCCCTGGGTCCTGCCAAGACTGAACCCCCAGTGAACGTGATTGTTGGGGGGAGGGCGGCAATGGGGGGATGATGGGGAGGGGAACACCGATAAAGAAGGGGAGGGGAAGGGGTTAGGGGGATGTTGGCCCGAAAACCGGGAAAGGGAATAACACTCAAAATGTAAATAAGAAATACTCAAGTTAATAAAAAAAAAAAAACCTAGAATCGTTCAAAAAATGAAATCTCAATAAAAAATCATACATGCAATCTACCAGTATGTATGTATGTGTTTATAAGGAATATATTGACACACATTACAACTAAATACAAGCAAAAGTTTTAGAACCTTTATAAATTCAGAATTTTTAGACAGGTCAAATTTTATTTACTGGCATATCCTATCATCTCTGAAGTGTGGCTTTCATGTAGTGGTCTTCCTGAGTTTAGCATACAAGAAATTTCACCTTAGGAATGCATTAAAGCTTAGAAATTAGTTTGTATATATTCAACACATCAGTGGTAGATAACCTTATAGTAAAAATGGTTCTCTATTTAAAAACTGTGTCTTCTGAATAAAAATGAAGAGCTCAAAGTATAAAATATACAATGGCAGGCAAAATATAGCAAACTTGTAAAGCCACTGGATGCCCAAAACATCACCAAAGAACTTTTATATCTTTGACAAATGAGAAGCTAGACTTCTAAAGCTGTGTGGTACCAAAATGTTTCCTGTGTTGTATAATGCTTGTATAAAATATGATTTAAGGGCTGGAGAGATGGCTCAGTGGTTAAGAGCATTGACTGCTCTTCCAGAGGTCATGAGTTCATGACCCACATCCCAAATCCCAGTAACCACATGAGAATGCCCTCTTCTGGTGTGTCTGAAGACAGCTACAATGTACTTCTACATAAAATAAATAAATAAATCTTTTAAAAATATGTTTTAAAATATTGACATTTATTAAAGATCTTTTATTAATGCACTTAAATATTTATTGCACATCTACTATTGAGAAGGCCATTGGGTTTTTTGATGACCCTGCCCTTGTGGAACTCTTAGTCAAGGTAAACAATAAAAAGTAAACAAATGAGTAAATTGTACAATATATGAGAACTTAAGAAGCAAAAAGAAAAAGAAAAGCAAGGTAACATGAGAAGGGACATGCATAGAATCAGTAGGCTGTTTAAATAAAGGTATTTAAAATGGGTCCCTTAGCCAGACCTGCGAATTAGGCAAGACAGTCATAGATATGTGTGAGGTGAGATGTCATCTGAACCACTGCCAAGAGATTTGACCAAAGCCATCATTTGTGCATCCCACCACTCTGGGTAAGGTTCTCTATAAAGGGAACATGGTTCATACCCACTCCACAACATTTCAACTCCCGTGTTTAGGGGCTGATACTACCCTGTCATGCTAATCTACAAAAACTTCTTGAAGTACTCAAACCACATGAGCCTATGTAATATCTCTTGAAATTCATCTTTATTTATTTAGTATGCAATTAAATCTAAGCCCAAATCGGTGTGTTTCCCATCAATCACCTTGACTACGTCCAGAGTGCTCTCAACCCCTTGGGAATTACAGAGACTAATACCAAAGTATCAGCTCTCTACTTGAGCTATGTTTACAAAAGATAATCTTTTAACCATCATTGTGCTGTTTCTATGAACTTAAAATTGAATTTACCTCATAGGCTATGGGGTCCTTGTTAGCTTACACTAATTGCCAGCTATAGTTGCCTTGAAGCATGGTCAAGGTATAGTAAATTTGGAGACTGAACTCTATTTCAATATTTTATTCTCTGAAGGAACTAGTTAATTTGCTTTTCTCAATAGATAATCAATCCATCGTTACACATGCAAACACGCCTCCTGCTGCTGACCTTCTACTGCCAGCTGTCTCTTATCCATTAATGACATTCTACTGATGAGAAGACTGCCTAGAGCTGTGTATGAACAGCACCCCAACAGAGAAGCAAAAACCTGCTTCTCCTCTCTGCTCTGCTTGAAAGTCTCAACATCAGGATGAAGGTCTAGAGTTGTCTGTCATGGACTTAACCCTAATGAAAAGCAGGAGCTTTTCCTGAGTCTGTGCTTTATCTACTGGAGCTAAAGGATAAAAGATAGCTTGCGTCTTCATTATTTCAAGATACAAATGGGTTGTGGGTGGCTACATATTCATGTTCTTTCATGTGTCATCCAGTGTTGTGTTGAAAAGGATTTAATTGAAATATTTACCAATCCAATATCAAAAATCTCCCTCGTCACTCTTCACCTGGCAGTGCCCTTGCCAAATCATTTTTCTACATCAATTCAAAGTATAAAAACAGAGTACAGTCTTTTAATGACTAATTTGAATACCTACATTATTTTTATTCTAGTAATGATACCAGGACCTTAGAAGCTAATAGTACTCAGAAAGTAACATTTCTTTCTCACTATCTTGGATGAAAAACTAATTTAGCTTTACAAAATAAGGTGTGCTAGGTATCATGCCTGCTATGTGACATTGACAGTAAAAATAAAAATGTTTTGCATATGAAAGTAATATAGACAAGTGATGTTAGAGTTTTATCATCCTTCTAACAAGGGCAGCTATATCTAACAAATGTCGAATAAAATGAATGAGTATATATTTAGTGAAACATGTAAAAATCTTCTGCTCTAAGGAATGTGTCTGGAAGAATGTCAGCACAGAGGCTGATTGGTTTGAACTTCAAAGATTAGACTGTTATAAGAACAGAGCCTAATTACAAATTATCTTAGGCAATCTTTAGCTACCTTAAGTGAGAACGTATTGTCCATCTTTGTATGCAACCTAACATCCTTATGACTATTTGGTGAATTCTTTGGAAAGCATGTATAGACACCTAGCTTCCTCCATCCCAAAAGCTAAGGATGTTGCCAGACATCATCTGAGGTCTATAGCAGAGATGCCCATGCTTTGCTCACCCCACCTACCTACCTGATGTACCAACCAGTGTATCTTAAAAGTGCTCAGTTGATGACTTTCTTTGTTCTGTTTTAGGGAGCAAATAAATTCATGAGTGTGTATGCTTCACATGAGCATGGCCATGCCAAGGATAAATGCCCTAGATACATGGAAGGGGCAAAGCCTTCCCCAGATGAGACTCAGAGGGAATGGCAAAGCCTTCTTCTCATCCATGTGTGAGTGTTGACAGTACATGCAGAAAAGGTCAACCATAGCTTTCTCCTAATGAATGCTTACGGCTAGAAAATCATTCTCTTACAGGGACAGCTCCTCCCAAGATTAGCTAAACCTGCCTTCTTGTTTTCTGCATGTAATAATTCCACCACCTTGTTTGTATGTAATAACCCTTCCTCCAGCTCCATGCAGTAACCACACCTCCATGTTTAACTGTTTATAATAAACATGTTGAGCTTCCGGGATGCTGCAACTTTACCTGGAGCCAATGTGTGACATACCATTGCTATTAGGACTTTACAAAACTGTGACCGCATGGGAATATGAAATTTGGGGTAGCCTACACCCATGATCCTGAGGTATGCTCACTTGCATTAGGCTCCAGAATAAGCTCTCTCTCTATCAGATGAGATGAGAGCTGTGTTTCTGCATTGATGCTGTACAGATGCAAAGTTACAACAACGTGATTCTGAGAGGAGCATCTTGTGGGACACTAACTCCTTTTTCCATTATCATTGATTCTTAGTTTTCATGTTAGCATCAGCCATGCTCTTTGAATCCTGTATCTCCATGCCCTTCTTAGCCCATGAAAACTTTTCTGTAGCCACAAAGGGGCAGTACTACCCAGTTAGTCATACCAATTTGGGATATCATGAAATTACAGGGGTGCTTAAAGATTGACTAGAGACAGAATTCAAAGGTAGAACTACTTGGAGGGAATATATTAGCTAAAACTTTGGCCTGAAAATATGTGCAGAATTTGATCCTTTTCATGATATGATAACCAAGAAAACATTCTTTTGAGGTTGGGGGAGGGGGGATAGTGCCTCATGAATCCAGATGGATTTCAAAGGTTCAATGTTATCTCCCACAGAATGTAAGGGTTTTACTTGCTAATTGACTGTCATGGTACCTATTATGGTTGGCAGCAAGACCCAGACACAGTCTGTCTGTTCATGTAGCCAAAAAACAAATTACCCATAGAGAATTTGTGCCACCACATAGAGTGGTTGTCGTTCATACAGTAACAAGGAAAACCCAATTAATGCCTTTGTTGTACTCCTCAAGTAGGGCAACAGTTCATCTTTTGTAATATTTTTTTGACTTTGTTTGTGAGGAATGGAGATTTAATGCAATGTAAAGCTCTTGCCTAGGAAGCTCAAGGTCTAGAGTTTAGTCTCCAGCACTCAAAAACAAAAGTAGTATTGTATTTAAAGTAGGCACCATTACTTTACGTTTTTAATATGTCTTTAGTTGAAATGGAATCACATCCCTTTTCCCTTTCCTCCATCTGCATCATCACCATCTGCAACATCACACTTAAAATTTCTGGAAATGGTGGGGGTGGGGATGAGTGCAAAATGAAACCTAAGCTTCTGTGTAGATCTCGAACCTTTAATTATATTCTTCTGTCGTAGTCAGGGTTTTTATTGCTGCGATGAAACACCCCAACCATAAGCAACATGGAAATGGATGGATTACAACTCTCAGATTCCACTCCACTCCTTAGAGAAATCAGGGCAGGAAAATGGAGGCAGGAGCTGATGCGGAGGCTGTGGAAGAGTGCCACTTATTCCATTGTTCCTCCAGGCTTGTTTATCCTGCTTTCTTATAGCACCCAGGACCACAGCCAGGTCTGGTGGAATGGGCTGGTGGAATGGGCTCTCTCACATCAATCATTAACCAAGACCATCCCCACAGACATGCCTACAGACTAACTAGTCTTGTGGCAACATCCCTCTCTTCTGGTTTGTGTCAAGTTGACATATCACTAACCCTCATATCTGTAGACACTTCAAAACTATACCATCAACCTCAGGGAAGTCAAAATAGGTTGATTAAAAGAACAAAAGTGTTCATAATTTTGGTCTCCAATTGTACCCTAAACTCAGCTCATAACATCCCAGTATGAGACCCTAATCCAGTCAGAAAAAAGTCCTCACTGTGCTGGTACACTATATTCATCTGTTTATGATTTGAAAGACAGCTTTTTGACTGCCCCAAACCTACTGAGATAGGATTTTTTAAAAAAAAACATGGCTCTGATTATAAGAACCTCATGTAGTCACATCATGCTGTATAGCAAAAATGTGGTTAGGGTAATGATGCTGAGAGGCAGAAACTACAGTGGCTTAGCTAGACTAACCCGATATAATCACAAGTGTTCTGACTAGTGAAACAGAGACAAGAGTGAAGCAGAGAGCTGTATACACAAAAGGGCAGTTCGGAGCTATGGGCTCACTGGCTTGAGATAGGAGGATCCTCCAGGAAATCTAGCAGCCCCTAGAAGGAGTGGCTTCTGGATATCAGCACAGTTTAGATCTTGACTATCAGAACTGTAATAAATTAAGACATTTAATTTAAGACACTAAGTTTGTATAATTAGTCACAATAACAATAAGAAATGTCTGCCTTCATGGTTCCGCTCCAGCCCCTTCTACTTGGAACTTCTACTTAAACTCACCAACCCACCTTAAAGTTTCCTAAAAGTTACCATTGTCTGTTTTGAGTTTTACCATTTGTTGGGAAGACAAAGAGGGATTCAGTGGGAGCTGGGGTTGGAGGGATAAGGAGTGAAAACAGAGAGAGGCTGTGACCAAACTACATTACCTAGATTTATGAAATTGTAAAATAATAACTAAATGAAAGCTATCTGTGGTAGCATTCAAACTCCATGTTGTTGAACAAGTGGTAAGTTGATGCTGAAGGGGTGCACAGCAGTGAACACACAATAAATGAAACCATTGAGGGTTTACCATATGCACTTGGAAAAAACTGTGTCTTTTGTTTATTTTTATCCTGTTTAGGAATATGTTGCTTACAATGCAAAAACCTTATTCTTTGTTTTCTTCTGAATATCTTTCATTAGTTTTTATTGATTTTGATGGAGGTAGGAGTTTGAAATTTACTTATTCTCCTATTAATAATAATACACATATTCCAGGCTCATTTGTAGCACATTGAATTAACTTGGTGCACCTATAGAAAAATAGATTAATAAACTTTGTATCTTTACTTTTTGTTCAACCCTTAATTTTAATGATGATTCTTAAATGCTTTAACCTCCCTTGTAGCTTCGTGGAAAAGAAAGAATATGGAGAAAGTGGACCTGTTTAGAAAGGTTCTTTAGAGCAACTCCCGATTCATGGACACACCAGCAATCCAGTTTAGTAGAGTTGGGATAACAAACACAAATCAACAGTGGTGACACTACCTAACCGAGACAACCAGGGCCTCAGCCTCTGCCCAAGTCAGCGGGAGGGACATGGAGCATAAGCCAGCCAAGCTCAGCTGCCATCACTGTCCATCAAGTCCCTTTTATGCTGTTTCCAAACATCACATATTTTCCACAAGTTTTGCCTCAGCACATGAGTCTGTCTTAGCTGACATCACTCTGCCAATCAGCCCAATCAGAAGACGTGGCAAGAACCTGCGGCACACCCCCAGAAGTTGTTTGGTGTGTCCCTCTCTATGGATTCCCTATGGAATTCTGCTCAACTAGGCAATGTAAGGCAGACCAAGACGTGTGTCATTAGTGAACAATCCTTCCTCATGATTCTTGCTTTAGCAGAACATCCTTTCTCCTGTGTCTGCCTCAGCTAAACTTTCCTTCATGAGTCTGCCTTAGCCTTTCACCTGTGTCCACTTCAGAAAAATAGTCCTTTGTGTATTTGCCCGAGCAAAACATCATCTACATGACCTTCCAAAGAACCCTTAAGCTTCCTCTACAAAACTTGTATAAGCTTGTCATTTCTGAAGGCTCTATTATGCTCAATGAATCAAAGTGTCTAACTTGGGGACAATATCACCATGTTTTGATCAATGTCTTTTCATGTCTAATTTTAAGGTTAAATAGTGTGAATCCATCAACCTGTTCTCACCTCTCATTTCTCTTGCTCCTTTTATTCCCTTTATATTTTAAAGAAATTTTAAACTCTACTATAAACAGGATAAAGCTCCTTTCAATTCCAATTACGTTGAAAGTATTCTTTGTAACCATGACTATGTGTTGGATTTTATAGGACTTTTACTTCAAAACAGACATTCAAATTTGTATTTATTTTACTTATTATTTGAAAGGTGTGGTGTGGTCTTGTTTTTTTCAAATTCTTGAGACGCGTCATTGAGTCATTTCTTTGGCTTTATTTCTGCTCTTTCTGCTCTTTCAGTTTGGTTTGGTTTGATTTGGGGAGTTGGGTTTTGGGGAGAGTTGTAGCTACTTAAGATTATAAACTCCCCACCAGTGGAAGGGGAAGCCCTGGGTCCTGCTAAGACTGAACCCGCAGTGAACTAGACTATGGGGGGAAGGGCGGCAATGGGGGGAGGGTTTGGAGGGGAACACCCATAAGGAAGGGGAGGGGGGAGGGGGATGTAAAAAAAAAAAAAAAAAAAGAAGGGTGGGGTGATAGTGGGGGGCAGGGGAGGCTCCCAGGAATATCTTGCTTACTGGCAGCTGACTCCAACAAAAATAGAAAGTGGTGTAACTTGATTTGAAAAGCGTCTGTGCATTCTGGAGATGTTGGCTTTAGACAGAAATGGAATTATATCAATGCACTATACCACTGTCCTGGGCAAAGGAAATCTACTTGGTGCTTTCCCTGAAGTGCCAACCTTGTTATTTTAAAGCAAAATGATATGATCACACTTCAACCTGTATGTTCTTTAAGTTCGACTTTTAACTGGCAGGACCTCTTATGGAGAAATACCTTCATGCTCTCAATGTATTTCTGTGGGCATTCTGCACTACATAGCAATACACAGTATTGACAATGACAAACAAAATATATGCAGGCCGGATGTGGTGGCCCACACCTTTAATATCAAGATGAGGTGATCTTTAAGAGCCCAGCCTGATCTACATATCCAATTTTATTTAAAGGATATTGCTGAGGCTGAGAGACACCTCAGCGGTTAAGAGCACTGACTGCTCTTCCAGGGATCATGAGTTCAATTCCTAGAAACTACATGGTGGCTCACAACCATCAGTCATGGAATCCAATGCCCTCTTCTGGTGTGTCTGAAGAGAGCAACAGTATACTCATACGTAAAATAAATAAATATTTTAAAAAAGAAAAAAAAAAAAAAAAAGATTATAAACTCCCGGCACTTCCTGTGTTTACCGGAAGTCCTACACCTGCGGATCCCGGCCCGCAGCAGCTCCCTGCTCCCAAACACCGTGGGAGTGAGACCTCACCGCCTGGTCAGGTGGGCACTCCTGAGGCTGCAGAGGGGAGGAGACCACCAACACTGCCCACCCCTGCCCACATCCCTGGCCCAAGAGGCAACTGTATAAGGCCTCTGGGTTCCTGTAGGGGAGGGCCCAGGAGCGGCAGGACCCCTGCGCCTGAGACACCGCCGGAACCTGAAGGAAACAGACCAGATAAACAGTTCTCTGCACCCAAATCCCATGGGAGGGAGAGCTGAACCTTCAGAGAGGCGGACACGCCTGGGAAACCAGAAGAGACTGCACTCTTTGCACATCCAGACGCCAGAGGAAAACACCAAACGCCATCTGGAACCCTGGTGCACGGAGGCTCCCGGAAAGAGCAGCACAGATCTTCCCAGTTGCTGCCGCCGTGGGGAGGACTTAGGCAGTACCCCACGAGCAAACTTGAGCCTTGGAACCACAGGTAGGCCCAACTTTTCCCCTGCAAGAAACCTGCCTGGTGAACTCAAGACACAGGCCCACAGGAACAGCTGAAGACCTGTAGAGAGGAAAAACTACACGCCCGAAAGCAGAACACTCTGTCCCCATAACTGACTGAAAGAAAACAGGAAAACAGGTCTACAGCACTCCTGACACACAGGCTTATAGGACAGTCTACCCACTGTCAGAAATAGCAGAACAAAGTAACACTAGAGATAATCTGATGGCGAGAGGCAAGCGCAGGAACACAAGCAACAGAAACCAAGACTACATGGCATCATCGGAGCCCAATTCTCCCACCAAAATAAACATGGAATATCCAAACACACCAGAAAAGCAAGATCTAGTTTCAAAATCATATTTGATCATGATGCTGGACGACTTCAAGAAAGACGTGAAGAACTCCCTTAGAGAACAAGTAGAAGCCTACAGAGAGGAATCGCAAAAATGCCTGAAAGAATTCCAGGAAAACATAAATAAACAAGTAGAAACCCTTAGAGAGGAGACACAAAAATCCCTGAAAGAATTCCAGGAAAACACAATCAAACAGTTGAAGGAATTAAAAATGGAAATAGAAGCAATCAAGAAAGAACACATGGAAACAACCCTGGACATAGAAAATCAAAAGAAAAGACAAGGAGCTGTAGATACAAGCTTCACCAACAGAATACAAGAGATGGAAGAGAGAATCTCAGGAGCAGAAGATTCCATAGAAATCATTGACTCAACTGTCAAAGATAATGTAAAGCAGAAAAAGCTACTGGTCCAAAACATACAGGAAATCCAGGACTCAATGAGAAGATCAAACGTAAAGATAATAGGTATAGAAGAGAGTGAAGACTCCCAGCTCAAAGGACTAGTAAATATCTTCAACAAAATCATAGAAGAAAACTTCCCTAACCTAAAAAAAGAGATACCCATAGGCATACAAGAAGCCTACAGAACTCCAAATAG
This sequence comes from Rattus norvegicus, assembly GCF_021556685.1. Taxonomy (NCBI): domain Eukaryota; kingdom Metazoa; phylum Chordata; class Mammalia; order Rodentia; family Muridae; genus Rattus; species Rattus norvegicus. Next base: position 79,604,470 of record NC_141535.1, read on the forward strand.
ATTGGACCAGAAAAGAAACACCTCCCGTCACATAATAGTCAAAACACCAGACGCACAAAATAAAGAAAGAATATTAAAAGCAGTAAGGGAAAAAGGTCAAGTAACATATAAAGGCAGACCTATCAGAATCACACCAGACTTTTCGCCAGAAACTATGAAGGCCAGAAGATCCTGGACAGATGTCATACAGACCCTAAGAGAATACAAATGCCAGCCCAGGTTACTCTATCCTGCAAAACTCTCAATTAACATAGATGGAGAAACCAAGATATTCCATGACAAAACCAAATTTACACAATATCTTTCTACAAATCCAGCACTACAAAGGATAATAAAGGGTGAAGCCCAACATAAGGAGGCAAGCTATACCCTAGAAGAAGCAAGAAACTAATTGTCTTGGCAACAAAACAAAGAGAAGAAAAGCACACAAACATAACCTCACATCCAAATATGAATATAACGGGAAGCAATAATCACTATTCCTTAATATCTCTCAACATCAATGGCCTCAACTCCCCAATAAAAAGAAATAGATTAACAAACTGGATACGCAATGAGGACCCTGCATTCTGCTGCCTACAGGAACCACACCTCACAGACAAAGACAGACACTACCTCAGAGTGAAAGGCTGCAAAACAACTTTCCAAGCAAAGGGTCAGAAGAAGCAAGCTGGAGTAGCCATCCTAATATCAAATAAAATCAATTTTCAATTAAAAGTCATCAAAAAAGATAAGGAAGGACACTTCATATTCATCAAAGGAAAAATCCACCAAGATGAACTCTCAATCCTCATCTTCGGTTGGTTTATATACAAGTGTGCAATTTCTAGGCTTGAAAGTAAAATGATGCTATCTGGTGCTGGATAGAGGAGCCTTATTTTTTATTATGGCAGCTTGCTATTTTTGTAACATGGTGATTTGGTTGAACACAATAAAGTACAGTAGTAACTGATCTCCCCTTCTTCCTGGATGAGTGAGGAGATGATTAAATGTTGATGTCAGCATCCTTGAGCATATTCAGATGAGCTTCTGCTTCTGTTGAAAAGGATGATGTGTTTGATTGTGGTCCGAAGCTCTGAAGCACTACTTGGCATCTCCTTCCTTAGAGGTCTCACTGTTTAAACATAACAGATTTGATAGCTTGTTGGTAAGGTGAGGTCCAGCTTGTCTCCACTAGGTCATCTTCATGTGAATCCGGTGGTTATACGGTTTTGTTTTAGGGATATTTCATTTTTTTAATAACGGTTTTAGCTGACATTCATGGAGAGAATGAATCCTTAGAACTGTGCCACTAGTGAAAGGAAATCCTGTCTAGAGTATGTTTCTTTACAAAGCTGTGTCACACCATCCTTTGGGCCCTCTGCTGGAAAAGTAGAATCAAGTCTCAAATAATGCCTTTTAAATTGTATCCTCTAGTATTATAGATGTAGGACAGTACTGTATCATACCTCTGTGGATGTAAAATGGCTTGTACCTGCTTTATGATACGTAGTAGTGACCGTGCTTTATCAGAGCTGTTTTTAATGATGTTGCGCAGAATGTTTTCTTTCCAGATGATGATTGAGAAGCTAATTTTAAAAAAAAAATGGTGCCAGGTACCACAAGAGTAACAGAACTGTGCTGTATTCTCGGGTTTTGTTTTTTTACATTTTTTTTTAAATGGAGTGTGCTGGATGTCTCTACAGTTTTGTTCAGATGACTGCAGAACCTGGAAAAGCTGTTGCTGCTGTTGAGGCATAATACACTGCTATTATTGGTCTTTTTATATAAATATAAATATATATATACAGATAAAAAAACACCAATGTCTTACGCTCTAAGATCAAGATTCGACAAATGGGATCTCATAAAACTGCAAAGCTTCTGTAAGGCAAAGGACACTGTGGTTAGGACAAAACGGCAACCAACAGATTGGGAAAAGATCTTTACCAATCCTACAACAGATAGAGGCCTTATATCCAAAATATACAAAGAACTCAAGAAGTTAGACTGCAGAAAAACAAATAACCCTATTAAAAAAATGGGGTTCAGAGCTAAACAAAGAATTCACAGCTGAAGAATACCGAATGGCTGAGAAACACCTAAAGAAATGTTCAACATCTTTAGTCATAAGGGAAATGCAAATCAAAACAACCCTGAGATTTCACCTCACACCAGTGAGAATGGCTAAGATCAAAAACTCAGGTGACAGCAGATGCTGGCGAGGATGTGGAGAAAGAGGAACACTCCTCCATTGTTGGTGGGATTGCAGACTGGTAAAACCATTCTGGAAATCAGTCTGGAGGTTCCTCAGAAAATTGGACATTGACCTGCCTGAGGATCCGGCTATACCTCTCTTGGGCATATACCCAAAAGATGCCTCAACATATAAAAGAGACAAGTGCTCCACTGTGTTCATTGCAGCTTTATTTATAATAGCCAGAAACTGGAAAGAACCCAGATGCCCTTCAACAGAGGAATGGATACAGAAAATGGGGTACATCTACACAATGGAATATTACTCAGCTATCAAAAACAACGAGTTTATGAAATTCATAGGCAAATGGTTGGAACTGGAAAATATCATCCTGAGTGAGCTAACCCAATCACAGAAAGACATACATGGTATGCACTCATTGATAAGTGGCTATTAGCCCAAATGCTTGAATTACCCTAGATCCCTAGAACAAACGAAACTCAAGACAGATGATCGAAATGTGAATGCTTCACTCCTTCTTTATATGAGGAAAAAGAATACCCTTGGCAGGGAAGGGAGAGGCAAAGATTAAAACAGAGACTGAAGGAACACCCATTCAGAGCCTGCCCCACATGTGGCCCATACATATGCAGCCACCCAATTAGACAAGATGGATGAAGCAAAGAAGTGCAGACCGACAGGAGCCGGATGTAGATCGCTCCTGAGAGACACAGCCAAAATACAGCAAATACAGAGGCAAATGCCAGCAGCAAACCACTGAACTGAGAATGGGTCCCCCGTTGAAGGAATCAGAGAAAGAACTGGAAGAGCTTGAAGGGGCTCGAGACCCCATATGTACAACAATGTCAAGCAACCAGAGCTTCCAGGGACTAAGCCAATACCTAAAGACTATACATGGACTGACCCTGGACTCTGACCCCATAGGTAGCAATGAATATCCTAGTAAGAGCACCAGTGGAAGGGGAAGCCCTGGGTCCTGCTAAGACTGAACCCCCAGTGAACTAGACTGTGGTGGGGAGGGCGGCAATGGGGGGAGGGTTGGGAGGGGAACACCCATAAGGAAGGGGAAGGGGGAGGGGGATGTTTGCCCAGAAACCGGGAAAGGGAATAACACTCGAAATGTATATAAGAAATACTCAAGTTAATAAAAAAAAAAAAAAAAAAAAGATTATAAACTCCCGACCCGCGGGTCCCGGCCTGCAGCAGCTCTCTGCTCCCAGACCCCGTGAGAGAGAGACCCAACCGCCTGGTCAGGTGGGCACTCCTGAGGCTGCAGAGTGGAAGAGACCACCAACACTGCCCACCCCTGCCCACATCCCTGGCCAAAGAGGAATCTGTATAAGGCCTCTGGGCTCCCGTGGGGGAGGGCCCAGGAGCGGCAGGACCCCTGCCTGAGACACCGCAGGAACCTGAAGGAAACAGACCAGATAAACAGTTCTCTGCACCCAAATCCCGTGGGAGGGAGAGCTAAACCTTCAGAGAGGCAGACAAGCCTGGGAAACCAGAAGAGACTGCTCCCTGCACACACATCTCGGACGCCAGAGGAAAACACCAAAGGCCATCTGAAACCCTAGTGCACTGAAGCTCCCGGAAGGGGCGGCGCATATCTTCCTGGTTGCTGCCACTGCAGAGAGCCCATGGGCAGCACCCCACGAGTGAACTTGAGTCTCGGGACCACAGGTAAGACCAACTTTTCTGCTGCAAGAAAGCTGCCTGGTGAACTCAAGACACAGGCCCACAGGAACAGCTGAATACCTGTAGAGAGGAAAAACTACATGCTCGAAAGCAGAACACTCTGTCCCCATAACTGACTGAAAGAGAGGAAAACAGGTCTACAGCACTCCTGACACACAGGCTTATAGGAAAGTCTAGCCACTGTCAGAAATAGCAGAACAAAGTAACACTAGAGATAATCTGATGGCGAGAGGCAAGCGCAGGAACACAAGCAACAGAAACCAAGACTACATGCCATCATCGGAGCCCAATTCTCCCACCAAAACAAACATGGAATATCCAAACACGCCAGAAAAGCAAGATCTAGTTTCAAAATCATATTTGATCATGATGCTGGAGGACTTCAAGAAAGACGTGAAGAACTCCCTTAGGGAAACACAGGAAAACATTAATAAACAAGTAGAAGCCTACAGAGAGGAATCGCAAAAATGCCTGAAAGAATTCCAGGAAAACACAATCAAACAGTTGAAGGAATTAAAAATGGAAATAGAAGCAATCAAGAAAGAACACATGGAAACAACCCTGGATATAGAAAACCAAAAGAAGAGACAAGGAGCTGTAGATACAAGCTTCACCAACAGAATACAAGAGATGGAAGAGAGAATCTCAGGAGCAGAAGATTCCATAGAAATCATTGACTCAACTGTCAAAGATAATGTAAAGCAGAAAAAGCTACTGGTCCAAAACATACAGGAAATCCAGGACTCAATGAGAAGATCAAACCTAAGGATAATAGGTATAGAAGAGAGTGAAGACTCCCAGCTCAAAGGACCAGTAAATATCTTCAACAAAATCATAGAAGAAAACTTCCCTAACCTAAAAAAAGAGATACCCATAGACATAAAAGAAGCCTACAGAACTCCAAATAGATTGGACCAGAAAAAAAACACCTCCCGTCACATAATTGTCAAAACACCAAACGCACAAAATAAAGAAAGAATATTAAAAGCAGTAAGGGAAAAAGGTCAAGTAACATATAAAGGCAGACCTATCAGAATCACACCAGACTTCTCGCCAGAAACTATGAAGGCCAGAAGATCCTGGACTGATGTCATACAGACCCTAAGAGAACACAAATGCCAGCCCAGGTTACTGTATCCTGCAAAACTCTCAATTAACATAGATGGAGAAACCAAGATATTCCATGACAAAACCAAATTTACACAATATCTTTCTACAAATCCCGCACTACAAAGGATAATAAATGGTAAAGCCCAACATAAGGAGGCAAGCTATACCCTAGAAGAAGCAAGAAACTAATCGTCTTGGCAACAAAACAAAGAGAATGAAAGCACACAAACATAACCTCACATCCAAATATGAATATAACGGGAAGCAATAATCACTATTCCTTAATATCTCTCAACATCAATGGCCTCAACTCCCCAATAAAAAGACATAGATTAACAAACTGGATACGCAACGAGGACCCTGCATTCTGCTGCCTACAAAAAACACACCTCAGAGACAAAGACAGACACTACCTCAGAGTGAAAGGCTGGAAAACAATTTTCCAAGCAAATGGTCAGAAGAAGCAAGCTGGAGTAGCCATTCTAATATCAAATAAAATCAATTTTCAACTAAAAGTCATCAAAAAAGATAAGAAAGGACACTTCATATTCATCAAAGGAAAAATCCACCAAGATGAACTCTCAATCCTAAATATCTATGCCCCAAATACAAGGGCACCTACGTACGTAAAAGAAACCTTACTAAAGCTCAAAACACACATTGCACCTCACACAATAATAGTGGGAGATTTCAACACCCCACTCTCATCAATGGACAGGTCATGGAAACAGAAATTAAACAGAGATGTCGACAGACTAAGAGAAGTCATGAGCCAAATGGACTTAACAGATATTTATAGAACATTCTATCCTAAAGCAAAAGGATATACCTTCTTCTCAGCTCCTCATGGTACTTTCTCCAAAATTGACCATATAATTTGTCAAAAAACGGGCCTCAACAGGTACAGAAAGATAGAAATAATCCCATGCGTGCTATCAGACCACCACGGCCTAAAACTGGTCTTCAATAACAATAAGGGAAGAATGCCCACATATACGTGGAAATTGAACAATGCTCTACTCAATAATAACCTGGTCAAAGAAGAAATAAAGAAAGAAATTAAAATCTTTTTAGAATTTAATGAAAATGAAGGTCCAACATACCCAAACTTATGGGACACAATGAAAGCTGTGCTAAGAGGAAAACTCATAGCGCTGAGTGCCTGCAGAAAGAAACAGGAAAGAGCATATGTCAGCAGCTTGACAGCACACCTAAAAGCTCTAGAACAAAAAGAAGCAAATACACCCAGGAGGAGTAGAAGGCAGGAAATAATCAAACTCAGAGCTGAAATCAACCAAGTAGAAACAAAAAGGACCATAGAAAGAATCAACAGAACCAAAAGTTGGTTCTTTGAGAAAATCAACAAGATAGATAAACCCTTAACCAGACTAATGAGAGGACACAGTGAGTGCGTCCAAATTAACAAACTCAGAAATGAAAAGGGAGACATAACTACAGATTCAGAGGAAATTCAAAAAATCATCAGATCTTACTATAAAAACCTATATTCAACAAAACTTGAAAATCTTCAGGAAATGGACAATTTCCTAGACAGATACCAGGTATCAAAGTTAAATCAGGAACAGATAAACCAGTTAAACAACCCCATAACTCCTAAGGAAATAGAAGCAGTCATTAAAGGTCTCCCAACCAAAAAGAGCCCAGGTCCAGACGGGTTTAGTGCAGAATTCTATCAAACCTTCATAGAAGACCTCATACCAATATTATCCAAACTATTCCACAAAATTGAAACAGATGGATCACTACCGAATACCTTCTACGAAGCCACAATTACTCTTATACCTAAACCACACAAAGACACAACAAAGAAAGAGAACTTCAGACCAATTTCCCTTATGAATATCGACGCAAAAATACTCAATAAAATTCTGGCAAACCGAATTCAAGAGCACATCAAAACAATCATCCACCATGATCAAGTAGGCTTCATCCCAGGCATGCAGGGATGGTTTAATATACGGAAAACCATCAACGTGATCCATTATATAAACAAACTGAAAGAACAGAACCACATGATCATTTCATTAGATGCTGAGAAAGCATTTGACAAAATTCAACACCCCTTCATGATAAAAGTCCTGGAAAGAATAGGAATTCAAGGCCCATACCTAAACATAGTAAAAGCCATATACAGCAAACCAGTTGCTAACATTAAACTAAATGGAGAGAAACTTGAAGCAATCCCACTAAAATCAGGGACTAGACAAGGCTGCCCACTCTCTCCCTACTTATTCAATATAGTTCTTGAAGTTCTGGCCAGAGCATTCAGACAACAAAAGGCAATCAAGGGGATACAGATCTGAAAAGAAGAGGTCAAAATATCACTATTTGCAGATGATATGATAGTATATTTAAGTGATCCCAAAAGTTCCACCAGAGAACTACTAAAGCTGATAAACAACTTCAGCAAAGTGGCTGGGTATAAAATTAACTCAAATAAATCAGATGCCTTCCTCTATACAAAAGAGAAACAAGCCGAGAAAGAAATTAGGGAAACGACACCCTTCATAATAGACCCAAATAATATAAAGTACCTCGGTGTGACTTTAACCAAGCAAGAAAAAGACCTGTACAATAAGAACTTCAAGACACTGAGGAAAGAAATTGAAGAAGACCTCAGAAGATGGAAAGATCTCCCATGCTCATGGATTGGCAGGATTAATATAGTAAAAATGGCCATTTTACCAAAAGCAATCTACAGATTCAATGCAATCCCCATCAAAATACCAATCCAATTCTTCAAAGAGTTAGACAGAACAATTTGCAAATTCATCTGGAATAACAAAAAACCCAGGATAGCTAAAGCTATCCTCAACAATAAAAGGACTTCAGGGGGAATCACTATCCCTGAACTCAAGCAGTATTACAGAGCAATAGTGATAAAAACTGCATGGTATTGGTACAGAGACAGACAGATAGACCAATGGAATAGAATCGAAGACCCAGAAATGAACCCACACACCTATGGGCACTTGATTTTTGACAAAGGAGCCAAAACCATCCAATGGAAAAAAGATAGCATTTTCAGCAAATGGTGCTGGTTCAACTGGAGGGCAACATGTAGAAGAATGCAGATCGATCCATGCTTATCACCCTGTACAAAGCTTAAGTCTAAGTGGATCAAGGACCTCCACATCAAACCAGACACACTCAAACTAATAGAAGAAAAACTAGGGAAGCATCTGGAACACATGGGCACTGGAAAAAATTTCCTGAACAAAACACCAATGGCTTACGCTCTAAGATCAAGAATCGACAAATGGGATCTCATAAAACTGCAAAGCTTCTGTAAGGCAAAGGACACTGTGGTTAGGACAAAACGGCAACCAACAGATTGGGAAACGATCTTTACCAATCCTACAACAGATAGAGGCCTTATATCCAAAATATACAAAGAACTCAAGAAGTTAGACTGCAGGGAAACAAATAACCCTATTAAAAAATGGGGTTCAGAGCTAAACAAAGAATTCACAGCTGAGGAATGCCGAATGGCTGAGAAACACCTAAAGAAATTTTCAACATCTTTAGTCATAAGGGAAATGCAAATCAAAACAACCCTGAGATTTCACCTCACACCAGTGAGAATGGCTAAGATCAAAAACTCAGGTGACAGCAGATGCTGGCGAGGATGTGGAGAAAGAGGAACACTCCTCCATTGTTGGTGGGATTGCAGACTGGTAAAACCATTCTGGAAATCAGTCTGGAGGTTCCTCAGAAAATTGGACATTGAACTGCCTGAGGATCCAGCTATACCTCTCTTGGGCATATACCCAAAAGATGCCTCAACATATAAAAGAGACACGTGCTCCACTATGTTCATCGCAGCCTTATTTATAATAGCCAGAAACTGGAAAGAACCCAGATGCCCTTCAACAGAGGAATGGATACAGAAAATGGGGTACATCTACACAATGGAATATTACTCAGCTATCAAAAACAACGAGTTTATGAAATTCGTAGGCAAATGGTTGGAACTGGAAAATATCATCCTGAGTGAGCTAACCCAATCACAGAAAGACATACATGGTATGCACTCATTGATAAGTGGCTATTAGCCCAAATGCTTGAATTACCCTAGATCCCTAGAACAAATGAAACTCAAGACGGATGATCAAAATGTGAATGCTTCACTCCTTCTTTAAATGAGGAAAAAGAATACCCTTGGCAGGGAAGGGAGAGTCAAAGATTAAAACAGAGACTGAAGGAACACCCATTCAGAGCCTGCCCCACATGTGGCCCATACATATACAGCCACCCAATTAGACAAGATGGATGAAGCAAAGAAGTGCAGACCGACAGGAGCCGGATGTAGATCGCTCCTGAGAGACACAGCCAGAATACAGCAAATACAGAGGCGAATGCCAGCAGCAAACCACTGAACTGAGAATAGGACCCCCGTTGAAGGAATCAGAGAAAGAACTGGAAGAGCTTGAAGGGGCTCGAGACCCCATATGTACAACAATGTCAAGCAACCAGAGCTTCCAGGGACTAAGCCACTACCTAAAGACTATACATGGACTGACCCTGGACTCTGACCTCATAGGTAGCTATGAATATCCTAGTAAGAGCACCAGTGGAAGGGGAAGCCCTGGGTCCTGCTAAGACTGAACCCCCAGTGAACGAGACTGTGGTGGGGAGGGCGGCAATGGGGGGAGGGTTGGGAGGGGAACACCCATATGGAAGGGGTGGGGGGAGGGGGATGTTTGCCCGGAAACCAGGAAAGGGAATAACACTCAAAATGTATATAAGAAATACTCAAGTTAATAAAAAAATAAAAAAAAAAGATTATAAACTCCCTCCTTAAAACTGCTTTTAATATGTCACAGGGTTTTAGTTTCAGGGATATTTTTATTTCTTTCTTGATTTTGTTCCTTTTCCATTCATCATTCAGCAATGAATTGCTTAATCTCCATGAGTCTACAAACTTATTAAAGATATATCTTTGGCATTTGGGTGAAATATTCTGTAAAAAAAAAAACTGCTAGGTCCATTTGGTATGTCAAATATTCTGAGGTTTTTTTTTTTTTTTATTTTTCTAGCCAGATGACCTATCTACTAGGGAAAGCAGAGTATTAAAATTGCCTATTATTTGGTATGTATTAATTTATGTATTAATTCCATCAGTTTGCTTTTGTTTTTTACTTTTGTGATGATTTCTTTTTTGTTTTGTTTCAGTTTTTGGTTTTTGGTTTTTTTTACATTTTTATTTAACTGGGTATTTCTTATTTACATTTCAAATGTTATTCCCTTTCCCGGTTTCCTATCCATCAGCTTCCTAACCCCTCCCCCACCATGCAACTACCCTTACCGCCTCCCCCCCCCACATTCCCCTGCACTGGGAGTCCTACCTTGGCAGGACCAAGGGCTTCCCCTTCTACCAGTGCCCCAACAAGGCTATTCTCTGCTACATATGCAGTTGGAGCCCTGGGTCAGTCCATGTATAGTCTTTGGGTAGTGGTTTAGTCCCTGGAAGCTCTGGTTGGTTGGCATTGTTGTTCTTATGGGGTTGCAAGCTCCTTCAATTCTTTCAGTCCTTTCTCTAATCCCTCCCAAAGGGGGTCCTGTTCTCAGTTCAGTGGTTTGCTGCTAGCATTCGCCTTTGTATTTGACATGTTCTGGCTGTGTCTCTCAGGAGAGATCTATATCCAGTTCCTGTCAACATGCACCTCTTAGCTTCATCCATTTTATCTAGTTTTTGTGGCTGTATATATATGGGCCATACGTGGGGCAGGATCTGACTGGCCATTCCTTCAGTCTCTGCTCTAAACTTTGCCTCCCTATCTCTCCATATCCTATGGACATTTTTGTTCCCCTTTTAAAGAAGGAGTGAAGCATCCACATTTTGGTCATCCTCCTTGAGTTTCATGTGGTCTGCACATTGCATCTTGGGTAATTTGAGCATTTGGGCTAATATCCGCTTATCAATAAGTGCATACCATTGGGTCTACCAGTGTTTGATGTATATATGTTTGGAATGTTCATATTTTTCTGATTGATTAACCCTAAGATTAGAAAGAAGTACTCTTCATTGTCACTTCTGATGAGTTTTAATCTGGAGTCTATTTTATCAGATAATAGGGTGGCAACGCCCAGTTGCTCCTTGATTGCATTTGTTTGGAATACTTTTTCCCATTCTCTCACTTCAAAGTGCTGCTTATCTTTAAAGCCAAGATGTATTTCTTAAGACAAAAGACTGGAATTTGTTTCTTGACACATTCAGCTAGCATGTGCCTTTTGATTATAGAGTTGAGTTCAGTAATATTTATAGCTGTTGTTGAAAGATATGTGTAAATTGCAGTCTTTGGTATTTTTGCTGGTTTATTCTTCATTAAATTATCACTTTTGTTGTCTTTCTATAGTGTGATAATTCCTCTCTTCAGGTTGAAATACTGGTTCCAATATTCTTTTTAGTAGTTTTGATGATCATGAATTTTTAAAGGTTATCTCTGTAATGGAAGTTTTTTCTTTCTCCAACTAAGCCTAATCATTTTGATCAGTAGAGTAGTCTAGATTGGTGATAGTCCACTTCTCAAACTTGGAATGCATCACTCCAGGCTCTTCTGACCTTCAGAGTTCCCATCAAGAAATCAGCTGTTGTTCTGTTTTTCCTTTGTATGTGATTTTTTTCTCTTGAAGCTTTTTATATCTCTTCTTTGTTCTGTACATTTATTATTTTGACTATGATATACCATAGAGTGTTTCTTTCTTGTTCTTTGGTTTTGGTTTTGGTTTTGGTTTTGGTTTTGGTTTTGTAAGACAGGGTTTCTTTGCACAACCCTGGCTATTTTGAAACTAGCTCTGTAGATGAGGTTAGTGTTGAACTCAGAGACACCACCACTCAGTCTTCTTCCTTGTTCTTTTCTAGTTGTGGTTCAGTGTACTTCTTGTATCTATATGGGTGTGTCTTCCCTTAGTTTGAGAGAGTTTTCTTCTGTAATCTCATTAAAGATCTGGTCTATGCAACTAAGTAGAATTCTCTTTTATGCCTATAACACAAAGATTTGGTCTCTTAATGATGTCTCAAATTTCCTGAACAGTTCTACACTGTGGGTTTTTCTTAAATTTGTTTTCATTTTCTTCATTTTTAAATTTTTATTCTTTCAAGATTCTCTACTTTTTGAGTGCTCTAGTCAATCTTCTGTTTTACTCAAAACCACAAACCTAGTTCCAGATATACCCCATGAGAGAACCGTCTTTCCCCACTTAGACTCATTCCCTTGGTTCATTCTACTTGTAAGGCTTTCTCAAGTTTTAAGTTGGGATATTGAATTTTTCAACTCCATCTTCAGCTCAGCTTGTATTCTATTCAATGTTCTATCTTTTTATGATGGTTTGAATAAAAAAATGACCCCCATAGGAAATGACACTATTAGGAGGCATTGTCTTGTTGGAATAAGTGTGGCCTTATGGAAGAAGTGTGTCACTCAGGTGAGCTTTGGGATTTCAGAAACTCAAGCCAGGCCCACCCAGTCTCTCTCTCTCTCTCTCTCTCTCTCTCTCTCTCTCTCTCTCTCTCTCTCTCTCTCTCTGTCTCTGTCTCTCTCTCTCTCTCTCTCTCTCTCTCTCTCTCTCTCTCTCTCTCTCTCTCTTTCTCTCTCTCTCTCTCTCCTGCCTACAGATCCATGTTTGAGTGCTGCCATGCTTCCCACCATGAAGATGATGGACTAAACCTCTAAAATGTAAGCCAGCCACAATTAAATGCTTTCCTTTATAAGAGTTGCTATAGTCCTAATATCTCTTCACAGAAACAGGACACTAAGACATCTTTACTGAGTTCAAATTTCAAGTCTGGAATTATCTTCATTATTTCATTCAAGTGTATTTTTATTTTCTTGGATATCACTCAAACATTTATTGTTATCTGCTTGAAGTTGAATAAAGTATTTGTTCAAGTATTCTTTAAATTCCTTGAATTCTTTGATAAAGTTTATGGTTTTTCTTTTAAATTCTGTGCCCTGAGGTTTACCTAAGTAGCTCTTATTAGAGAACTTATCATTCATGTTGGTGTTTGCTTGCTTGCTTGCTTTTTATGTACGTATGTGGATTTGTTACTTTGGCTGTGTGTCTGATATGGTAATCTGGCCTTCTTTAGATTGCACAAGTACAGGATATACTTGAGATAGGCCAGATGAACCTGGCAGATGATCAGTTTAATTGGACTAGCAGAAAAAAATGACTCTCAAATCATGGATATAGAGGTAGGCCAGGCATAGGGGATAATCAAATGAAGAGAAGGCATGGCTACCTGTCTGGAGCTAAGTTTGTGGATTTTCAGATGGCAGTGGCAAGGTAGAAGTAGAGAAGGCAAAGAGAAGTGACTTGCTCAGGATATGTGCCTATGCTCTTAACCACTGAGTAAACTTTCTAGTCACCTATAGTGAATATGTTAGAATGAAACTGATTATTCTGTCAAACCAAAATTTAAGAAAATAATTTTTTCTTTAAGTGGTGCTTTGAGAATATGTATAATATTGGCAATGTGAGAAGTTATTCAAAACTGACTTGAGGTAAGATTCATGTCTTATCTTTTTCCTATTTGATCTCTTTCACAAGAGGATACTAAAGATCTCATCTTTAAAGATTATACTCACTATAGAGAGACATTCTATTTATGAACACAACATTAATATAGTTTGTGATTCTCCCCATAGATTATTTTGTACTTTCATGATAAGCACAGTAATGTGAGATACAGAATTCTGTACCATGCAGGTTTTGTTTGTTTTCAGTATATCTTTATGAATTTCTTTAAGAAGAAACATTGGGCCTGACTTTTTTTCCAATGAAGCTCATCACCCTATATAAATATACCTTGTACATACCAGGGACATAGTTCACCTAGTGGTGAGAACACATTCCAAGTGTTCTGGTTTCCATTTAATCTACACTCTATATTTAACTTTATAACAATAATGTATTATGCAAGATGCCGTTTTCTTTATGTTGAACTATAACTATCTTGATGAGATCATAACTATACTGTTAACAGAAGGTCTGGATGCCTCTCCATTAAATATAATGTAATATAACTTACCTTCTTTGATTTCTGGAAAGAATGAGCTTATAAGTAAAATTCATAGTGATATGTTAAATAAAATGAGCACCAAAGAAGTTTTAGATCTTGATTGTTTTCGGTCCAAAGGATGACAAAATGTAAGAGAACTGTTTCTTATGGGGGGCAAGGGGCATGGTGCCTGATAGTTTGAATAAGAGTGGCTACCTCATAGACTTATTTTGGTGTTTGGTCGTGGAACTGTTTGGGAAGGATTTAGGGGTATGGCCCTGTTAGATGAGTTCTGTCACAGGGGGGCTTTGGGTTATCAAAATTCCACACCAATCTTAGTCTAGCTCTCTCTGCCAACTGCTTGTTGATCAGATTGTAAACCTCTCAACTACTGCTTTAGTACCATATTTGCCTGCCTGCTGCTATACTCTCCAACATAAACTTATTAACTCATTCTCTGAAACTGTAAGCAAGTTCCCAATTAAATGATATATTTTATAAGCTAATATTGTGGTGATGTTTCTTCACAGCAAAAGAAAAGTAACTAAGATATTGTGGTACATGAGCATAATCTTAGGATTGACAGTGTTAAGGAAAGCTAAGACAAGAGAATTGTGGGTTTGTGGTTAATCTAGAATATCCTAGTCTGGTCTACATAGTAAGACTCAGTCTCAACAGGAAAATAATAGGGAAAGAAAGAAATAGTTCACACACACACACACACACACACACACACACACACACACACACACTTTCTCAAATAATTCTCAAAGGCCAAGTCTTCATGCATCTCCACTTAGAACTGGCTGTGATACGGGGGTTTCCTATGGTTCTGTTTATCACAATCCATCCCGAGCATTCAATGCTCAGGGGATTTCTGCTTTTAAAATATACTCCCTCCACAAGGATAGAATATAAACTATTGGGATGTTTTCTTCAGCATTTACTGACAAAAATTTAAATGCAAGTAAGCATGATAGAAACACTTCATTGGTTCCAGTTGACACAAGAGAATGACTGAAATTAACCTTCTCCAGTCCACACTTTGATAAAATTAGGGACAATCAGAGGCAGAGAGGAAAGAGGGTCTACTTGTCAAAGCCAAAGTGAAGGAGGCAAGACAATGGGAAATGATCCCCCAACACAGCAAGAGTCGGGTGCAGAGACACTTCACTCACATCTCTAATGACCTGGAACCTAACTCAGGAACCCGTCAGCTTCGCCTGCCTGAACTGCAGTACTCCTTTTGGACTTGTTTCAGTAAAAACTCCAGTGTGTCTGGTGATAGACATGGGAGAGAAAAAAATATCCCTAGAAGTTTTGTGTGAATTTTTTCATTCAGTCCACATTGACTGATTTTAGAAACCAATTAAAATTTAAATGGTAAAATGGTTACTTATTAAGATATAATAATAGCAATAGCCATGAGAAGCAAAACTAAAATACATAAAATCATGTCATGGCATATCCTGCATGTTATCATTTTAATCACATTGCCTTTGTTTAATTAAATTAGTATTTTCATAAGGGTAGTGGTCTTAAAATAGTTAATAGTCTATTTCTAGTTCTGAAAAATAATAGAAGGCAAACTTCATAACAACACACCATAGATAGAAAAGCTAAAAATCAATACTTCCCTGGAAGATGGAGTAGAACAGAAAGTATTAGAAAAGAACTGAAGGGAGACAAGCATGGTGGCTGCTTTCCACTAGTTAACAAAGACTTCCTGTCTCAACTGTGGATCAATTACAGAAGTTTCACACTGATTCTGCTCTTTCAGAGTGTTTAATTTTAAGGTATAAGAATCCATGCAACACTTTT
Organism: Rattus norvegicus; assembly: GCF_021556685.1. Taxonomy (NCBI): domain Eukaryota; kingdom Metazoa; phylum Chordata; class Mammalia; order Rodentia; family Muridae; genus Rattus; species Rattus norvegicus. The sequence continues at coordinate 79,620,318 of NC_141535.1, forward strand.
TAAATAACATCTATTATTCTCCCTGCTGTGCAATGAGTAGGTGTCATCTGATATAAAATAATGTTTTAGGTCACATACTTTAGACTTCTGATATTGAAAGTCTAGTGATCTGTGCTTTCCTTTCTTTTAATAACAAGAAAAGGTTGATTAGGCTGACACTGAGATTAAAGTGTGTTCACACAAGACATTGCAAGGAAGAGTAACACAGGGAGGACAAGGAAACAATTCTCAGCTTTGCTAGAAATTTGACACTTATTATTATCACTCTAAAAGCTAAGTATTATATTCCCGTTTTATAGTGCAAAACTGAGATTCAGAGCTATTCAGTAACTCTCCTGATTAGCTTATCAAGGCTAGTACAAGAGCTAAAGCCCAGCCCACCTCTGGTTTTTCTAAAATATATATAAACCAAAATCTATTATCCACTGTGAGTTTTTATACATACAGAAAATAACATGATACACAAGATAGTCCAAAGTAATGATGTTATTGACAACACAATTGGTTCCAAGAATATACAGTTAATCATCTAAAAGCAAAGCTAATGAGGAAAATACATGTGTATATTACCAGAAATCAGGAAGTGGGGGTGCTGAAATGTCAGCTGCCACTGAAGGTGCAGGTGGGCAAGGTGGGGAGGGGTCTGGCCACCCAGTGACACACTTGGGAGCTGGCTGCCCCGAAGCATAAACAGATGCACTAATTCTTGGGGCTGAACCAGAACCAGAATTAAGATCTTAAATTGAACCAGCCATATTGTAAAAGAAAGAATACTTAAGTTACCTGAAAACTGAAAAGGCAAAAAAATCTGGGAAATGATAATAAGGAAAGTTGTCACAAGAGAAGATTGTGAGAAAGTGAAGTTTCTGGAGATGAGGGCTGAAGGAACAGAAAAGTGGGGTCATCAGGCAATGTTGTAGTCTGCGATGTCGACATTGTGTTGACCAAACAGTTCTAACCTGACATGAGCAACTGAGAAAGAAGCAGTGAGCATCTCCCCACCATCCAGTGGTCTTTCATGAGGCACCAGCATCCTCCACAGAGGAAAGTGATAGAATGATCGCATGTCTGAAAAAGGAAAATGTGGCATATGTTGAAGATGCCTCTATCATGGTGATGCAGATATCAACTGTGCTAAAGGAACACCAAATTCCACAAGCGATCATGAAGGCTCAAGGGAAGACATATGGCTGAAATTGAGCAGAATTTGCAAAGAAAAGAGTGGTTTAATCCTTCAAGGAACAACATTTGAAGTCTTGAAAAGAAACTGGCAATTCCTTCAAGCAAGTTCTCTTTATCATTTTACCAGAAAATCACAATGGAGTCCATGTCCTCTCACTAAGCATTTAGAAATAAATGTTTCAAACACGTGTTTCCATGCACATTTACATGTTCAGTACTTGGGCATAAGATGTGTTTCCTATATTGAAGGTGGCTTGTAAAATCCAACTTTGAACAAATTCTTACTATATTTTTAACATATTTTAAGTGTGTACAATGACTTAATTTCTGAGTCATTTGTGTCTTAAGGCTACTGGCAACAAATACAAAGTGCTTTCGCAAGTGTTTTAGATACTGTTATGAGTTTCATAACCTACCTTGAGAATTAGAACCACTGGGGTCTCAGGAACTAGAAGCTAAGGAAAGAGAAGGTAGTATTGTTCCCTAGGAATCTAGCACATTCTTCCCAGGGCTGAATATGACCCTGCCTAAGAAGACATAAATATCAACAATGCACAGTTTCTTTTCAAAGAACAATAAAATGATTTGCAAAAAAACATGTGTGTGTGTGTCTGTGTGTCTGTGTGTAGTATGTGTATATTATTAACTAAATTCCTGCTGGGTAGCAAGCTTTATTTGAATACTTTATATGTGTCATTAAACTTAATATTCATGAGCCCACATTTTTTTTTCCATCTCACAGAAGAGGAAGTGGGGAGTGGGTGAAATCCCCAAAGTAAATAGGAATGACAGAACTTCCTATCTGTGCTTCATCTGTGGTATACATTGAAGCCTTTAATACTAAATTTTATACTATTTTAATCAGGAACGTTACTTTCTTAAATTTTTACCTTTTCCATTCTCCTCTATTTGTAGGTGACAACAAATGTTTGAGGGAACCAGCTAGGAGCAGCAACCTAGCTTGTTTAGTCTAAGATATCTTGGGGGATAGGACCCAGCACTGGGGTCAGAAGCTGCTGATGCTATTCCAGGAAGCCAGAATTCACCTTGCTCCAAGCCAGTGGTTCTCAATCTTCTTTTTTTTTATTTTATTTTTAACTTGAGTATTTCTTATTTACATTTCGAGCCTTTCCCGATTCACGGGCCAACATCCCCCTACGCCTCCCTGTCCCCTACTTTATGGATGTTCCCCTCCCAATCCTCCCCCCATTGCCACCCTCCCCACAACAATCACATTCACTGGGGGTTCAGTCTTAGCAGGACCCAGGGCTTCCCCTTACACTGGTGATCTTCCAAGGATATTCAATGCTACCTATGAGGTCAGAGTACAGGGTCAGTCCATGTATAGTCTTTAGGTAGTGGCTTAGTCCCTGGAAGCTCTGGTTGCTTGGCATTGTTGTTCATATGGGGTCTCGAGGCCCTTCAAGCTTTCCAGTTCTTTCTCTGATTCCTTCAGTGGGGGTCCTGTTCTCAGTTCAGTGGTTTGCTGCTAGCATTCGCCTCTGTATTTCCTGTATTCTGGCTGTGTCTCTCAGGAGAAATCTACATCCGGCTCCTGTCTGCCTGCACTTCTTTGCTTCATCCATCTTGTCTAATTGGGTGGCTGTATATGTATGGGCCATATGTGGGGCAGGCTCTGAATGGGTGTTCCTTCTGTCTCTGTTTTAATCTTTGCCTCTCTGTTCCCTGCCAAGGGTATTCTTGTTCCCCTTTTAAAGAAGGATTGAAGCATTTTGATCATCTGTCTTGAGTTTCATGTGTTCTAGGGATCTAGGGTAATTCAAGCATTTGGGCTAATAGCCACTTTTCAATGAGTGCATACCATATGTGTTTTTCTGTGATTGGGTTACCTCACTCAGGATAATATTTTCCAGTTCCAACCATTTGCCTACGAATTTCATAAACTCGTTGTTTTTGATAGCTGAGTAATATTCCATTGTGTAGATGTACCACATTTTCTGTATCCATTCCTCTGTTGAAGAGCATCTGGGTTCTTTCCAGCTTCTGGCTGTTATAAATAAGGCTGCTATGAACATAGTGGAGCACGTGTCTTTTTTATATGTTGGGGCATCTTTTGGGTATATGCCCAAGAGAGGTATAGCTGGATCCTCAGGCAGTTCAATGTCCAATTTTCTGAGGAACCTCCAGACTGATTTCCAGAATGGTTGTACCAGTCTGCAATCCCACCAACAATGGAGGAGTGTTCCTCTTTCTCCGCATCCTCGCCAGCATTTGCTGTCACCTGAGTTTTTGATTTTAGTCATTCTCACTGGTGTGAGGTGAAATCTCAGGGTTGTTTTGATTTGCATTTCCCTTATGACTAAAGATGTTGAACATTGCTTTAGGTGTTTCTCAGCCATTCGGCATTCCTCAGCTGTGAATTCATTGTTTAGCTCTGAACCCCATTTTTAATAGGGTTATTTGTCTCCCTGCGGTCTAACTTCTTGAGTTTTTTGTATATTTTGGATATAAGGCCTCTATCTGTTGTAGGATTGGTAAAGATCTTTTCCCAATCTGTTGGTTGCCATTTTATCCTAACCACAGTGTCCTTTGCCTTACAGAAGCTTTGCAGTTTTATGAGATCCCATTTGTCGATTCTTGATCTTAGAGCATAAGCCATTGGTGTTTTGTTCAGGAAATTTTTTCCAGTGCCCATGTGTTCCAGATGCTTCCCTAGTTTTCCTTCTATTAGTTTGAGTGTATCTGGTTTGATGTGGAGGTCCTTGATCCACTTGAACTTAAGCTTTGTACAGGGTGATAAGGATGGATCGATCTGCATTCTTCTACATGTTGCCCTCCAGTTGAACCAGCACCATTTGCTGAAAATGCTATCTTTTTTCCATTGGATGGTTTTGGATCCTTTGTCAAAAATCAAGTGACCATAGGTGTGTGGGTTCATTTCTGGGTCTTCAATTCTGTTCCATTGGTCTATCTGTCTGCCTCTGTACCAATACCATGCAGTTTTTATCACTATTGCTCTGTAATACTGCTAGAGTTCAGGGATAGTGATTCCCCCTGAAGTCCTTTTATTGTTGAGGATAGTTTTAGCTATCCTGGGTTTTTTGTTATTCCAGATGAATTTGCAAATTGTTCTGTCTAACTCTTTGAAGAATTGGATTGGTATTTTGATGGGGATTGCATTGAATCTGTAGATCGCTTTTGGTAAAATGGCCATTTTTACTATATTCATCCTGTCAATCCATGAGCATGGAAGATCGTTCCATCTTCTGAGGTCTTCTTCAATTTCTTTCTTCACAGTCTTAAAGTTCTTATTGTACAAATCTTTTACTTGCTTGGTTAAAGTCACACCAAGGTACTTTATATTGTTTGGACATATTATGAAGGGTGTCATTTCCCTAATTTCTTTCTCAGCTTGTTTCTCTTTTGTATAGAGGAAGGCAACTGATTTATTTGAGTTAATTTTATACCCAGCCACTTTGCTGAAGTTGTTTATCAGCTTTAGTAGTTCTCTGATGGAACTTTTGGGATCACTTAAATATACTATCATGTCATCTGCAAATAGTGATATTTTGACCTCTTCTTCTCCGATCTGTATCCCCTTGATCTCCTTTTGTTGTCTGATTGCTCTGGCTAGAACTTCAAGAACTATATTGAATAAGTAGGGAGAGAGTTGGCAGCCTTGTCTAGTCCCTGATTTTAGTGGGATTGCTTCAAGTTTCTCTCCATTTAGTTTAATGTTAGCAACTGGTTTGCTGTATATGGCTTTTACTATGTTCAGGTATGGGCCTTGAATTCCTATTCTTTCCAGGACTTTTATCATGAAGGGGTGTTGAATTTTGTCAAATGCTTTCTCAGCATCTAATGAAATGATCATGTGGTTTTGTTCTTTCAGTTTGTTTATATAATGGATCACGTTGATGTTTTCCCGTATATTAAACCATCCCTGCATGCCTGGGATGAAGCCTACTTGATCATGGTGGATGATTGTTTTGATGTGCTCTTGGATTCGGTTTTCCAGAATTTTATTGAGTATTTTTGCATCGATATTCATAAGGGAAATTGGTCTGAAGTTCTCTTTCTTTGTTGTGTCTTTGTGTGGTTTAGGTATAAGAGTGATTGTGGCTTCGTAGGAGGAATTCGGTAGTGCTCCATCTGTTTCAATTTTGTGGAATAGTTTGGATAATATTGGTATGAGGTCTTCTATGAAGGTCTGATAGAATTCTGCACTAAACCGGTCTGGACCTGGGCTCTTTTTGGTTGGGAGACCTTTAATGACTGCTTCTATTTCCTTAGGAGTTATGGGGATGTTTAACTGGTTTATCTGTTCCTGATTCAACTTCGGTACCTGGTATCTGTCTAGGAAATTGTCCATTTCCTGCAGATTTTCAAGTTTTGTTGAATATAGGCTTTTATAGTAAGATCTGATGATTTTTTGAATTTCCTCTGAGTCTGTAGTTATGTCTCCCTTTTCATTTCTGATTTTGTTAATTTAGACACACTCTCTGTGTCCTCTCTTTAGTCTAGCTAAGGGTTTTTCTATGTTGTTGATTTTCTCAAAGAACCAACTTTTGGTTCTGTTGATTCTTTCTATGGTCCTTTTTGTTTCTACTTGGTTGATTTCAGCTGAGTTTGATTATTTCCTGCCTTCTACTCCTCCTGGGTGTATTTGCTTCTTTTAGTTCTAGAGCTTGTAGGTGTGCTGTCAAGCTGGTGTTACTTTGTTCTGCTATTTCTGACAGTGGCTAGACTGTCCTATAAGCCTGTGTGTCAGGGGTGCTGTAGACCTGTTTTCCTGTTTTCTTTCAGCCAGTTATGGGAACAGAGTGTTCTGCTTTCGGGCGTGTAGTTTTTCCTATCTACAGGTCTTCAGCTGTTCCTGTGGGCCTGTGTCCTGAGTTTACTAGGCAGGTCGCTTGGAGTAGGAAGGTTTCTCTTACCTGTGGTCCCGAGGCTCAAGTTTGCTCTTGGGGTGCTGCCTACGAGCTCTCCTCGGGGGCAGCAACCAGGAAGATCTTCGCCTCCCTTTCCAGGAGCTTCCGTGCACCAGGGTTCCAGATGGCGTTTGGTGTTTTCCTCTGGAATCAGTAATGTGGGCAGAGTGTAGTCTCTTCTGGTTTCCCAGGCGTGTCTGCCTCTCTGAAGGTTTAGCTCTCCCTCCCACGGGATTTGGCTGCAGAGAACTGTTTATCTGGTCGGTCCCTTCAGGTTCCAGCAGTGTCTCAGACGTAGGGACCTGCTGCTGCTGTGCCCTTATCCAAGGGAACCCAGAGGCCGTATATAGTTTCCTCTTGGGCCAGGGATGTGGGCAGGGGTGGGCAGTGTTGGTGGTCTCTTCCACTCTGCAGTCTCAGGAGTGCCCACCTGTCCAGGCGGTGAGGTCTCTCTCCCACGGGGTTTGGGAGCAGTGAGCTGCTGCGGGCAGAGTTGGGAATCCCGCTAAAAACCAGAAGTGTCTGGTCCTAGAGGAATTTTGCCTCTGTGTGTCCTGAGTTCACCAGGCAGGTCGCTTGGAGCAGGAAGGTTTGTCTTACCTGTGGTCCCGAGGCTCAAGTTTGCTCGTGGGGTGCTGCCTACGAGCTCTCCTCGGGGGCAGCAACCAGGAACTCTCAATCTTCTTAATGCTGTGACCTTACTCCCTCCCCAGCCATAACATTGTTTTTGTTGCAACTTTATAACTATAATTTTGCTACTTTTATGAATATTAAAGTAAATACCCCTCATGCAGGATATCTGATATGTGACCCCTGTGAAAGGCTCATTCCACTCCCAAAGGATTCAAGATCCACAGGTTGGGAACTGCTGCTCAAGCACCCTTCAGACATTATCTTCTCTAAATCAAAACTCTACTTAGCCTTTTAGAGCTAAGGGTTCAAATTGTTGGGTGTTTTTTTTTCTCTCTTTCCAGCCCAGTATTCTATTCTAGAACCTATGCTACTGAAGCTACTCTCTCTGCTGGGGGAAGTAAGTTTCCTTTTCAGTTGTGCTATGGTGGTAAACAGATTTAAGCCTGTACCATGATCATAACAACCAAGAATGTGAACTCTATTCAACAACACTTTATTGATTACCTAACCAGTAATATTTTAGAATAGAGGTTGTGTAAGACAATATACAATAAACCAAACACAAGTTACCCATTCCCCAAATACTATCTGATCAGATTTTCAAAGCATAACTTTGCTTTAATGAAGTCCAGAATTAGATCTGTAACTAATGAAGCTTTCTTAGAGTGCCCCAAGGTCGAAAGTTATTTCTGATACAAAACATACAGATGAGGTGACCACTCAGGATGTTCTGGGCAGAGGGAAAAGGCATGTGTTCATAATGTAAGTAAAACGAAACTTATTAATGGTGTTCAAGAAGAACAGTTTAGACCCCGTTTTCACAGGTGTTGTGTATTTGAGAATATGTTTATAAGAGGTACTATGTTGTCAAAACAACAGAGAATTTAAAAGAACCAATGTGAAATCCTCATGCAATTTCTAATGACAGTCTCGCATTTTCTAGTTTGCTGCTTGTTGATTTCCTTAGTTACTTTTCTCATCAGTGTACTGGAAGATGATTAGTGATGTCTAGAAGGGCAAGGCAGAGGGAGTGGCTGAGATATCCATCAATGACAGTGACAATGTGAGGTGGAGCAGCTAGCTGTCTTCAACCTGGCCAGCCAGTAAGCAGAGAACAGGACCAGAAGCACAACTGAATTATAACTGTCAAAAACCTGACACTAGAACCCAACTTCTGCCAACCCACTTTAAACACTCCTTAACCTCCTGCATGGCTTCACTGCCATTTTGAACATATGAGCCTGTGGGATTCATCTTCCATCCTAACCATAACATATATCATGTGTACCTCACATGGCTCGATCCTCAGCTTGCTGACTTGTTTTCATTTTGTTTGTTTATTGTTTCTCTGTCTGGCATCTAAGCAATGTAGATGAGCTCTTAAAAGACACCTATATGCTGACAAGATTGTACTCCAACAATGCTGCCTGTCCTCCTCTGAATGTACACTCTGGGTGCTGTGTATAGCAAGGAGTCTCCAAAACAAAATTATAAAACCAAACTGCATCCCCTTCCTAGAATATTCTACATTTCAGTAAACACTAATCATAGTTGCTCAAGCCCAAAATCTGATCCTTGACTCTTCTCTCCTCACAGCTTTCATTCTGTCCATCAACAAATCCTATTGTTTTCTCTTCAAAATAAATGTGGTATCTGACCATGTCTCATGTCAAGTACTCTGGTTTGAGCCACACCTCTCAAATAGTTTATGGATGAATATCCTCACTGTGACCCTTGTTGAATTTACTAGTGGGTCCTTTGTCTTCCATAATAAACTGTAGTATGGCTTAACTAACAGAAATGTATTTCCTTCCTCATAGCTTATGAGTCTGAAGTTTGAAAGCAGGGTATGAGCATGGCCATGCGCTCTCTATTATACACTAGAATCTTGTCTTGTTTTTTTTATTGTCTCTGCCCCAAATCTTAGCTTGTAGCTGTGTTACTGCAATCTCTGCATTTAACACCACTGGACGTTCTCCTTGTGTGTCTGTGTCCACACTTCCCTATCCTTATGGGACATTAGTATTATCATACTAGAATCAACATAATGGTAGAGACGCTGTTCCTTAAGTGAGGCCATTTACAGATGCACATGGTTTTGACTTCAGTAGATGTTGGGGATAGGGTAACTCATGTCAATAATAATGCCAATCTTCAAAATATCCTCAGTCCACCAGATTGATCCTTAAAACATAAATATTTCCTTTCAAAAGTTAAAATCCTTATACTAGTCTTCAATGTTCATGAAGACACCAATTATCCCCATTTGCCATGATCCTAAGACCAAGTGAGGTATTTGTATCTGCAGATATGTAACCTGAAGAACTCCTCTCAAGATTCCATTCCTGTAAGTCTTGGTTCAAGTGTTCCTCATTAGCCAGGCCTCTTTTTCCTATCGATGAAACACAGCAATCACTCACTCTCCATCCTGGGGTAAGTTCTCCTTCTGTCTTCTCAGAATAATACATTTTCTGCTTACCTCTTTGTTTCCTTCACTTGAATAAGAATAGAAAATCTCTTGGTCCTAACTTTTTATGACTTGATTTAATCACAATAGGATCTTAATACATATATATTAAATGAATAAATTAAAACAAGTGCCAAGTGAGAAATTTCAGAAGCTCTTTAACGAAGGAAAAGACTTGGGTTTTTTTCTGTAGTAGTAATGAATGCGACAATATCAGTGCTCAATGGACAAACACAACTTGGTTGTTTACACACATGGCCACAAGTAAATCAACTCTCTTACCCCTTAGGCTTGAAAGTCTGGCCCATCCAGAATTAACTTATGATCACACGTTTCTAGGTTTCCACCAATCAACAACTGAGCCAAGCAGACTAGCCATACCTCCTTGGATAAAATATTAATATACTTGGGCCTCTGAAAATTCACCAAACCCCACAAAAGTATGTCTGACCAACAAAACTATTTTCTATCTACTCTGCAGTGAGCAATGCTATTTTTCATATCAAATATTACTCAGTGGTCTCATTACTCTTTGAGGAATATAGTAAGAGAAAATATATAAGAAAACTTTAAGGAAATATGATATAATACATCATCTTAATGTTAAACTTTTAAATAAGCATGTTACAATAAAAAATGTAATTTACTTGTGCAGTATACAATTCTGAATCTACTCTTTATTCAAGTGATTTTATCTTCCTGCTACTAACAACTATATCAGTTATTTTTCCTGTTGCACTGATTACATGGATTAACACATTAGTGGTTAACTCCAAGTCACCGATAATGCATTAAGGAAAGAAATAAATATATTTCCCTTTGACTCCTCAGGAAGAGCTACAGAATCAACTGGGAGCCTCAACCGTTGTGGGCTCCCAGAGATTGAATCACCAACCAAAGAGCAAGCACAGACTGTACTTAGGCCCCTGTACATATGTACCAGACAAGCAGCTTGGTCTTCATGCGGGTTTCCCAGCAAATGGAGCACAGCTGTTCATGAGCCTGCTGACAGCCTGCCTGTGGATCTTGTGCCCCCCCCAATGGACTGCCTTGTCTGGCCTCAGTGGGAGAAGAAGCACCTAGTCCTGCAGCTACTTGATGTGTGCAGGGATGGGGGTATAGTGGCGGGTGACATCTCAAAAGAGAAGGGGAAGATGGATTGGGGGAAAGACTTCTGTGAGGAGGGTACTAGAAGGAGCAGGGGATGTAAAGTGAATAAATATATTTAAAAACTATTTCCTTTTGAAGTTGTTTCGTCAAGAGTGAGTTCTAGATTTGAGCTCTCTGCTTCATACTTCCTCTGTCTTCTACCCTCTCTCTGTTGTATGAGTCTGACTCTGTACCTGGCTGAAAGCTGCCTTCTGAATCTTTTCCAGTGTCTGTGTTTGTCCCTGTATGTCTGTCCACATCTTACAAAGGGCCTTGCTCTCTCTTTTACTGAATAGCACAAAAAGCATCCCATGGGGAAGGAATGAGGGAGACTTTACAGAAATCTTTAACAGAGTTTTACAGGGGATTAAGTCACCAACTTGAACTGACCAGATAACAAACAGTGTTAAAAACATCATTGTTTATCAATCAATAACCATAAATTGTGTTTGTACTTAACATTTTATTTTAGGAGATTATTTTCTTATTCTTTATTTGCTACTTTCAGTAAATGATACATATGCATGATTCTGGTCATGAAAAAATACAAAGCTTAATTACAATTATAGATTCACTTAGGTTCTAAAAATTGATTTCATAGAAAATCCAAGACAGGAAAAGTTGATTGCTTCATTGTTCTCTTAAAATCAGTTTAAACAAACAGGTTGGGTACACAGTAGACTAGCAGTCTGAAGTCTTGACTGACCATAAGTTATGTTATTAACTCTGGCTATAAGGTACAGCAAAAGTTCCATTCTCGGAGAATGTAAGAGACATTTCTATCATAATCCATTGTTCTATGTGGTTTTAAAAAAAACCCTAACAAAGGCAACTTAAGAAAGGGCTTGCTTTGGCACCCTCCTTGAAGGTGTGGTCCACTGTGCCTGGGAAGCCACAACAGCAGAAACCTGAGGCAGTCAAATATCAGAGTGATGAATTCTGCTAATCAGCTAGTTTTGTCTCTTTTATATAGTCCAGAACTCTAAACCAGAGAATGGTGCTACCCCTGCTTAGGGCAGGTCTTCCCACCACAACTAACCTAATATAGAATCCCTTAAAGATTGTTCCCCAAGTCCTCGTCCAGTGGGAGAGTAGACAATAGACACAATGAATGATGCATGTTCATGTTCACACTGGGAGGGCAGTAAGAGCAGCATGCAGAAAGAGAAAGTTCAGAAACTGTAATCGGATGGGAACTCAGGAAGCAGGCTTGAGTGTGGGGCACCTGAATGGATGGGGAGTACAGAGGTGCCAAACAAAGACGTTTCTTGGATTTTATCCAAGTGTCTCCTTTAGTCTTTTTAAGATCTTAGGTATGAAGGTAAAATCATTTCACTCTGAAGAGAGACTAAGCAATAGAAAGCGTGAAAAGGGGAACAACCTGTAAGCATGTAAGCGGAAGTGGGAGTCTTTAGGGCTGTCTGGTGCCAGCCACCTCAGTGTGTTAGCCTCCCAAGTGAGCGTGCATTGTCATTCCAACCTGTCACAAGCGTTTTAGTACAAACATTCTCCAAAAACTAAAATGCTTCTTTCACTTCGTGTATTGTAAGAATGTATTTAGGTTCACTTCACTTAGCACAGCCTTGGTCTTTCTAAATGTGCCAATTTGAAGACCAAGATTAGTCATCACACACAAACACACACACACACAGAGAGAGAGAGAGAGAGAGAGAGAGAGAGAGAGAGAGAGAGAGAGAACAAAAACAAAAAACAAATACTAAATCACAAAAACAAAATAGCAAACACTAAAAATCAATAAAATAAAACACTCAGTCTGGGGCAAGTTGCTATGACATTTAAAAAGCCAATTCATGTTAGTTTTTTTTTTCAAATAATCTAAATTTCAAATGAACATAACTTTACTCACTACCTTTTGTGCTTCTTTTCATATCAAAAATGTACTATGATAAATTATATAACCTTTTGATATGATTATCCCAAATTTATCAAGCGCAAATTTTAATAAAATTGATTTAATATTTTATTTTATTTCTGTGTGTGAGCGTTTTGCTCACAGGCATATCTCTGTACCATATGCATCCTAGTTGCCTTTGGAGGTCAGAAGAGGATGCTGAAAACCTTAAAACCTAATTATAGATAGTTGTGAACCGCCATTTGTGGACTAGGACTCAAACCATGGTCCGATGCAAGAACAGTAAGTGTTCTTAACTGACAAGCCATCTCCCCAGCTCCAAGTAGAAACTTTTATATTTTACATGCTCTAAATCATGTGACCCTCCTGACAAGTCTGTGGATTAGGTTTGCTTATCAAGCCAGTGTTTAGAGATAACTGAACTAACAATCAGTTTAATTATTCAAGATTGCACAGTCAGTATTGAATTTTGAGTTTGCACCAAGCATCCCCAACTACTTGGCAGCGTCTCTTCAGAAATGGAATGACTGTTTAATTCCTTCAGTTGGCAATCACCAGCAATAGAGACGGCGTTGCCTCTCTTCCTATGCAGTAGTGTGCCTCCCCTGCCCCCCTTTCTCCCCATGTATCCTCTCTCACTACCGCTTTCCTCTCCCTTTTGAATTCCTGCCAGCTACAGGAACCCATGTCCCCGACACTATGTGGTTGGAATCTTCAGGGATTCAGTCACAGGAAACTGGCAGGTCTGATACAGTGCAACCGTTGAGTCCTCTGAGCTTTGAGGGCTGGGTGTCTTGGATATGATTTCCTGGAAGCCATGCCACATCCATTACTCTCAGCTTTTGCTTTGGAAAGCTTGTCTGGAGAATGTCACTGCACACCAAGCTTAACCTTCCTGTAATATTTGACATGGGAAAACATGAAAATGTATATCAAGCTAGGACCTTCCTAAAATTAAAATGGTAGATAACCCAGAAAATGTGCCAGAACTACTTGGGGGTTTTCCATGACCATCTTACTGGGTTGGGAGCCAAGCGCTCAGCTGTTGCAATGTCACGATTCACTGCTTTGATATTGTATTGGTTACTTTTGTGTTGCCGTGATAAACTACCTGACAAACAGTTTAAAAGAAGCAAGCCTTGTTTTTTTGGCTCTCAGCTTCAAAGGGTTCAATCCACTGTAGTGTTGAAGGCAAGCCAGAGAGACTCAGTTCTTGGCATAGTAACCAAGAAGCCAAGGCTGGGGAACGCTCTTTTGACTTTCTCGCTTCCAGGCCATGAGCTGGTATCACCACACTAGGGTGGTTCTTCTCCTTCAGTTAATATCTGAAAACATGGCCATGAGCACAGCCAGATCTTAATCTCCATGGTGATTCTAAATCCAGCCAAGCTGACACTGAATATTAACCATTTCCACATAGTGACTGGGTGACGAAATGGAACAAAAGTGACTGGAAGCTCTCTGAGTGCCCTCTCAATGGCTTTAAAACGACCCTTTGTCCTTAAGTAAACTGAAATCACGTGGTCTGGGGGCCCTTCCATGTCTGCGTGATTCCACTGACATCTTCAGCGTGTCTTCATGTCTATGGAAAGTCTACTCACCAACATTTCTATCAGAATAGTCAATTAAGCTTTGCTTACAACATTCCATTCTATCCCACAATTCAACACTAATCTACATTCCTCCTGAAACCACTTCCGAAGGCCTATGAACCACATGGTCAGGTTTCTCAGAACAAAGGCACCACTACTCAGTACTCATTTTATGTATCAGTTTTCTCATCACTGTGATGAAACATCTGGCAGATACAATTATGAAAGCATTTATTTTGGCTCCTTGTGTGGGAGTATATGATCCAACATAGATGGAAACTCGGGGTAGAGTCCATGGCAAGTCACTGCTGTGACAGAAGGAATCTGAGGCTGGCTTGCTTAAATCTCAATAGAACTTCATGTTCAGGCAGAAGAGCCAGGCTGTAACTCAAGTCTTTCCTTTGGAGGCCTACTTCCACCAGCTGGATCTCACCCCCTGGAATTTCTACAACCATCCAAGATAGTCTACCAGCTCAGGACCAAGTGTTCAAACATCTGAGTCTGTGGGGATATTGTACATTTAAACCATGTCTTTGTGTTTTATTGCTGTGAAGAGATACCATGACCATAGCAACTCTTACAAAGAAAAACATTTAAGTGGGGATATCTTACAGTTCAGAGGCTTAGTCCATTGTCATCATGGTAGGACATAATCATTCATCTATATGCACAATCACAGGTGTATACTCCCGTATCTGAGTATGTATATATACATACATTAGACAAATGCAAAAATTTTACAAAAGTATCCACTTGGTCACTTTCAATTTTCTATATGATCCAGTTTGATTAGTATATTTCAGTTATTAAATAACATAAGCACATTTTCTTGAATTAATAAGGGAACATTGACATGCTCATTGTTTTTAAAAAAGTACAATAATAGTCAATGAAGCCACAGTCTCACAGCAGCTATGGCTGCCTAGCAGACACCAGACTAGGCCTGTAAACATCCATAGATTGAGGAAGGGCTCATTGGAAGGGCTTACCCTTCAATGCTGAACTATTAGCTACTGATGGATTTAGAGAGAGGAACAAACATCGTATCTGTTCCTGAAGACCCTGGGGATCTGACCAGAGTCCAGTGGTTAGTTCTAAACCTGTGGTCACACATAGAGACCTTGTTAAGCTCGGTGGGTCTCAGCAGACAAAAAGACATCAATGTGGGGAAGAGACTAAAGACTTGGGTAACAGAGACATGTAAGAAACTTGAAAGGGTAGGGAATCACAGCAAGCAGAAAGCATGTTGTTTGTGAGTGAGACTGCAAAAGAACTCACTAAAAGTTATCCTTTAAATGCAATAGAGAACTAGTCTGCCTGTGTAGAAAGCTAGACGCCCTCTATGAAGCTGTCAGTCACTCTGCTACCCACAGCTTTCTTTTCTATACACCGCTTTTGTTTTGGTTTTGTTTGTTTGTTTGTTTGTTTGTTTGTTTGTTTGTTTTTTCCACTTCTCTATCTGCTACTGCTCTACGTCATGGTTTCCAATTCATAATTCCTCCTATATCTCTGCCTTCTTAAAATATCAGACTCCCATTGTATCTTTCAAGTTGTTTCATTCTGACATTTTGGTTATATTCATTATTTTGTCCAGACTTCTCAGAAGGCAAAACCTTGCACATTTGCTAAAGTTGTCACCAACAAAATAAGAGCCCCCATGCAGGATGATGTCCTAAGTCACCTGGCCTTCTTAAGCCCAGACAACTTCTGTGGTCCAATCAGGAGCAGCCAGATTTACAGAGGTTAGCATCCATATATGGAAACCTAGACACAAAACAGCCTATTGTGTCTTTGCTTCTGGTGATAGAGTGGATTCAGAGGGCTCTTAGAAAACAATACAGCACACAGTGCAGAACTGCTGTATGTCCTTTCTGTTCTAGCCTAGAGCATCTACAATTATCTTCACTGTAATTGGCAGTTCTTCCCAAAGATCATTATAGGATTCCTTTTATCTATTAGTGAATTCTAATTTTGTGGGTAGTATTTTTTTTCTGGTGAAATTATACTCTTGGGAACTCCTGAGTATTACTAAAGACTACAAAATACATATTAGCATTTTCTCAAAATCATGAATACTGACCCCAGAGTATGATGTAAAGTTGTATGGAAGAAAGAAAAGAATAAGGTAAAATTACACCTAGCTATTTCTTCACTGAACTCATAAGCTAAAGCAAATCTCATTTCCTTTACAGTTTTTTAATGTGCTACTTACATCGTATCTTCCTGAGATTCTGTATGAGTTTAAATTAAACAAACTCCACTTACCAGTCAACTCTATTCTTCATGGGCCACTTGGTCATCAGTGGACATTTGCCCTAGTAAGCATCCAAACAAATGGACAATTTGGCCATTTGTGGGGACCTCTGTTTTCAGCCTACAGAAGATGAAGACTGTTAAAGGCCATTTATATAATAGGATTTAAACTCTTTTCTGGAGGAAAAAAATCATACCATGTGCATAAAGAAAATGACACAATGTTGATTATTTTGCTAGGAACTCTCTGGATTTCCAAAATTCTTTTTGCAGATTGAGTTCATCCTGGGGAGCATAGGGATGGACACATACCTCTTCTGTTCCCTCTATGGACTAGGGAAACTTTATTCTATGTTCCATATCTGGCCATTGGCTTAAACTCATTGTCTTAGTCAGAGTTTCTAGTCCTGCACAAACATCATGACCAAGAAGCAACTTGGGGAGGAAAGGGTTTATTCAACTTACACTTTCACATTGCTGTTCATCACCACAGGAAGTCAGGGCAGGAACTCAAGTAGGTCAGGAAACAGGAGCTGATGCAGAGGCCATGAAGGGATGTTACTTACTGGCTTGCTTCCCCTGGCTTGCTCAGCTTGCTCTCTTATAGAACCCAAGACCACCAGCCCAGGGATGGCACCACTCACAATGGGTCCTCCCACCCTTGATCACTAATTGAGAAAATGCCTTACAGCTGGATCTCATGGAGGAATTTCCTCAAGGGAGGCTTCTTTCTCTGTGATATAACTTCATCTTGTGTCAAGCTGACACATAAAACCAGCCAGTACAGTCATGTTTGTAATTCTACATGGAACAGGGACCAAAGCTTTCTACCTTACCTAAAAGCACTCAGAAAGCCCAACTGTGCCCCACAGGGAGTGAGGTATTTCTGGCAGTGAATAATAATGAGTCAAAGAACTCAGCTTTCAAGGGAGAAAAAGATCTAAAATGCTAGTGAAAAAGAAAAACAAAAAAAGAAATCTTCCTTAAAAACACTAATAAACTGAGAATACAAAGAAAGGATAATAATAGAAAGAAAAAGAAAAAAAAATCCGAGGCCAAAATGAAAGCACGAGCTGACAGCAGAAGCGCTTTAGTCTCTTTGGCCCAAGGGCCCAAGTGACAGCTTGAGTGATTTTCAAGTCCTCATTAGCATACGCAAACGAGAGTGGGTGGTCAAGTAAGAGACCTTTACTCCCATAAAGCCAGGACTCCAAAGGGTTCCTCTTGCAGTTCAGTGATTAACTGGGAGAAAAATTATCATGTGGACACACCCTCATGAACCAAGGAATGGGAACCGTTTGTCCTTAGACAATGTCAATAAAAAAATAAAAGAAAGACAACTGGTAATGGTGAGCTAATTCTTGTAGTAAGCCTTTGCTCAAATTCACATAACCACGCTCAAATGGTGCATTTACTTTAAAGAGATCCAGATTGGGATAGTTCCCAGGCACCTGGCAGAAACAAACCTCAACCCTATCTGGAGGAATTCGCCTTCCTTCTAGACCTCAAGACTCCCCACAATTAGTTCTCCAAGGAATACAAAACCATGCACACACACACAAATTTAAAAAAAATTCAGAGTAAAGATTAAAAAGCTAGACTTGAAAGTGCCAGCAAGTAAAGGAAATGACAAAGAATGATTGTGTACATTTGTACAGGAAGCAAACAAACTTTTGGAAATGTAAAACATGAGTTAAAATAAAAATCAATGCAACTGAGGAGACACGAAAATCGCATTGAGTCTACCTAAAAGAAATTCAGACACTGTTTTTCAAATGCTGGTTGTATGTAATTATTTTGCCTTGAAACTATAATCATTCAATTTAAAAACAAAACCAAAAAAAAAAACCATATTCAGCAATATCCAAATAGAGCTCCAGGTAGGAAAAAAGCAGGGAGGGGGAGTATGGTATGAGTGATACTCAAAGCTTTTTTAGATATGTTTCAAGAATGCTAAGACCCATGGCTCCAGCTGCATATGTAGCAGAGGATGGCCTTTTGGGCACCAAAGGATGGACCCCCAGTGTAAGGGAATGTCAGGGGAGAGAAGGGGGAGTGAATGGGGAGGGGAACACCCTTATAGAAGAAAAGGAGGGGGAGGGGAGAGGGGACTTATGGACAGGAAACCCGGGAAAGGGAATAATGTTTGAAATGTAAGTAAAGAAATATCCAATTTAGAAAAGAGAGACAGAAAACAAAACAAAACAAAACAAACAGAAAAAGAATGCTGAGTTGAACTGAATCTCATTTATACTACATCAAAACTCGCTGGCTTAAAACTACAACAACGTTCCATCAGGTAGTGGTGGCGCATGCCTTTATTCCCAGAACTTGGGAGGCAGAGGCAGGAGGCTCTTGTGAGTTTTAGGCCAGCCTAATCCACAGATTAAGTTCTAGAACAGCCAACGCTAAAACAGAGACACCCTGTCTCAAAACAAGCAAACAAACAAACAAAAACATCCAAAGTGCTTCAATGGTCATTTCTTTTTTGAGATAATGATGTTGGTGGGATGAGACAGGGAGATCCCATCTCCACATCTTCCAGCATGGCCCATCGGATGGAAAGCAAATGTTACCGATGTGGGTGTCTCCAGAGGCTGCTTCATTGTTCTTTCCCACTTGGGGTTGGGTTCCAATAACGAGCACCAAAGAGTAACAGAGCAGAGGCACACAAACACATAGTACACCGCTCCCACTGTACTCCACATCAAGAAAATCACAAACCCTGAATTAAATTATAGTTGTCAACTCTGCTAAAGACACAGGCACTAAAGAGCAAGGTTCTGCCTCCACATAGATCCATAATATGGAGTAGAACTGGTTTCCAGTGACCACTCTAGACGCCCCTATGCAAAACTGGTAAAAGAAGGTGCATTGCAGAAGCCACTGGTCTCCCCAAATTCTGAAATCGGGCAAGTGCGTGATTCCTGGTTATTTCTAATAACCATCCCTTGGGGTCATCTTCAAAGACGTTGGCTCCTTTCCCTGATATCTTTCTTTTCCCATTAAAACAAGCCTATACTTGAAGTGGGTGGTTTTCTCAGCCTAATAAATAGATGTTTCGTGGTGTTTAAAACTCTCCTCTTATTTTGCAGTAGGTCTGCCATTTTTAAGCCAGTCTCAAAGTATTTATTTCATATAATCCTCTGAAGCATTGTGGATTTTCTATCAATCATACTGGAGTTTCCTCTACTAGACAAAAGCCAAAACCACGGAATTTTTAGATAGGCCTTCTCCGAGTCCTGTTGAGGATACCAGTTGCTGCTAGACAGTCGCCCCAAGAGTCTAAGAAGCCCTATATTTTAAGGGAAAGGGTCTGTAAGACTAGCATGTTTTTGAAATCCTTAGTGACCCAGAGAAAACAGAGTCTTAAGAGCAATGCCATGCTCTATGGTCATTAGACAGTATCCAGAAAGTCCTACAGATAGATACTGCCCCACTTTTTAAACACAGGCTCTTTTTAAAAGCATTTCAAGGTTTGGAACAGCTGGGGGAGAGCCTGTGCCTTGATGGTTTGTGCATATGTGTGTGTGTGTGTGTGTGTGTGTGTGTGTGTGTGTGTGTGTGTATCTGTGTCTATGTCTGTGTGTCTGTGTATCTATGTGTCTGTGTGTCTGTGTCTGTGTGTGTGTGTGTATCTGTGTGTGTGTGTGTGTGCATGTGTGTTTTATATTTTAGAGTCAATAATCCAATCAGGAACAATGGACTCAGCCATGTCCAGTTGCAACCCAGGCACTGATGTAGCATAGACCTCGTAAGTTGAAGAACTTCATAAAATGACTCATAAAAGTAAAAGAGGCTGGGTAACCAACTGCCTGCTTACCTTTGCAACTCTGGGAGAGAGAGAGGATTTTGATTGACAAGTTCCAGCCATTGCTATGGTCACTGATTTTCAATGAGTCATTGATGCAAACAGTAGCCCTGCTAACCAGTCCTTTCTGTCTCCTCCACTCTTGGACCACCATGCCCTACCTTCATTCTCTCAGCAATGCCATGGCTGTAGCCACTGCTCATGCTGAGGCCTCTTTAGGCCCACACTACTTCTGTATGCATATCCCTCTTCAGTCTTTGATCAAGCTTCTTTCACCAAAAGAATTTTCTGTACTCTCCAATAATGAAAACTCCACTTCTTTGTCAGATCCCAGGCCTAGTTAGGGATGTTACGCTGGCAGATTTTGTTCATAACCTAAAGCCATGCTTTTGCAACACCCCAGCCAGAAAATCCTATTGAAATAAAATCAGATTATGTTAGATCTCTGTTGAAAACCTGCCTGGATCTGGATAGAGTTGGAGCATCTGTACTTCTCACAACCATGTGGCTAATGTTAAGGCTACTGGAATGTAACTCAGGGAGAAGCCAGTCTCTAGAGGTTTCATTAGCCCTGTCCATAGAAATATAGCAAAGGCCATGTGTGCTCATTTAAATTATCCAGTAGCTACAATATAAAATAAACAGGTAAATTTACCTTAATATATTTTATTAATTCCCATATAATATTATTTCACCATATTCTTAATTAAAATACATTTTTTCATGATTTATCTCTAAAACCCATTGTGTTCCTTATCCAGAAGGCACAAACCATTTTAAACATTTCAATTTCTCAATTAGCCTACAAACCTGGAGGCTACCATATTAGATAGAGCAGGCCTGAGATTTATTTATTTTTTGTCCTGCTTCTGTATCTCTGTCTTTCAAGAATGAAAGCTACATAAGCACACACACTTTGCTTATATTAACTAATAGATCACCCCATGCCAAGCATCCGGCCTTAGTGACTCTCAAAAAAATTTAAATACGTTGATTGGCGAGTACCTTCAGTGTACTGAGAGAAAACACTGTCTTAGCCTCGTTCTATGTCATAGCACAGGGAAACACACACACACACACACACACACACACACACACACACCAAAAACTCACATTACCAACAGGATTAAATTGCTTTTATTATTGTTTTAATCTTTGAAAGTTTAATATTTGTTTTGTGTTCCTTCCCCTCCTCCAACTCTTCTGAGGCCCCTCCCCTTCTTACCCCCCAAACTTTGCAACTTTGTTTCCCTTTTTTTTTTTCAGTCCTTCAAGGCCTCCAAGTTCTTCGACTAGGGGTGGGATTGTGTGCTCCACTCTCTCTCCATGGTAGGATTTGCTCTGGTTTAGGTTTGCCACATTTTGCTCATGCTGTCCCGGATCCCGTAAGATCCTGTGTGGCTGCTGTGCTATATCCTGAAGATAATGATTCCTTGTGGTTGTCCACTCCCTCTGGCTCCTACAGTCCTTCTGCCTGCTCTTACACAATGATCCCTGAGCCTTGGGGGAGGGTAGTCGTACATGTGTTCCCTTAAAGGCTGAGCATTCTGGAATTTCTTATTCTCTGCATCCTAACAGGTTCTAACTTGCTATTACTAACTTCTTTCTCCATCAACAATTCTCTTGAGGTTTGTTTTTGTTAATACAAATTTTAGTTGGTGTATATTCTTTAAATATGGTGGTAGGTTTCATACAGACATGAGGTCAGCTCATTGTATATCTCTAGCATATCTCCTCACCCATTTCCCCCTTTTGTTCCCTCATTGTCCCTCTTGCTATTCCCAAGTCCGAGCTCCACATCCTCACTTTTCATGTTGCATAACTATTATCACAGGATCTGCTTTGGGCGAGACCTGCTACACTAGCCTCAAGCTCCTAGGGCAGCCCCCTAAATGTAGCTGGCTATCAATCCCTGTCTTCTACTCGCTTCCTCTTCTGGAGGAGGTCACATGCCACTGACAAAGAAAACCTGAATCCAAGTTTAATGCTCAGTGGCTTGGTGCTTAGCAGAACTCCTCGTGCTGCTGACACATCCACTTTTCCTTCAAACAGAAGAGACAAAGCATTTCACTAGGAAGCAACCACAGTCTGACTGCTAGCTTGCCTGGAAAGTTAAAGACAAGCCTGGGTGCCCATGTTCCGCAAGAGTGACAAGGTTTGCTCTCTTTATAGTTTGCTTTTGTGTTGACAACTGTGGACAGAGGGGGAGAGAGACAGAGAGAGAGACAGAGAGAGAGAGAGAGACAGAGAGAGAGAGACAGAGAGAGAGGAAGAGAGAAACAGAGACAGAGAGACAGACAGAGACAGCGAAAGACAGAGAGACAGAGAGAGACAGAGAAAGAGAGGGAGAGAGAGACAGAGACAGAGAAAGAGAGGGAGAGAGAGACGGAGAAAGAGAGGGAGAGAGAGATGGAGAAAGAGAGGGAGAGAGAGAGACAGAGAAAGAGAGGGAGAGAGAGAGACAGAGAAAGAGAGGGAGAGAGAGAGACAGAGAGAGAGACAGAGAGAGAGAGACAGAGAGAGAGACAGAGAGAGAGAGACAGAGAGAGAGACAGACAGAGAGAGAGACAGAGAACGCACACAAAACAGCCCCTGCGATAATTAGCAAGAGCTGGACAGTCGCACTTCATCTTAAGGGACAGAAACAAAAAGGCTTTTATGCAGAGCTATTTCTCCAAAGTCAGCATTTTTGAAAGAATGCCCTTTCTGGCTGCCTCCTCCTCCCGAGCATAAACATTTGAAGCCACCTCTTTGAATCTCAAGAGTTAGGGCACAGGGTCCGGGTAGGAATACCATGTTCCAGTATTGAATGCTTCGTCAGCTCTCGCCTGCGATCCCCGATCCCTGGAGTCTCCTAGTACAATATAGCTGTCTGAAAAGGAAATAGCTTTTCCCCCGACATAGCAAATTCTGTAGCTCTGTTATTCTGAGTTCTGGATCAGATTTGCTTTGATAATGCATACCTCAGCTTCTTTAGAGAAAGTTCCATCTCTGTCATGACAGAGCTATACAGTCGGCTCTACAGTCAAAGCCTCAGAGTGGGGTGCGTGCAGTGTTGGTGGTTTTTCTTCCACCTTGGACATAAATCTTCCCCATCTGTGGCTCTGTTCCAGCTCTTTTCCATGAAGGCCATGCATGGAGGAAGAATATGCTCCTTGTACCATAGAACTATTGAAAGCCTCCAAATACAACACAGCTCACGTCCCTCTCCCTACCATGGAGATTCTGTCCTTAAAATACAAAAGAAAGGGGTTGGGGATTTAGCTCAGTGGTAGAGCACTTGCCTAGGAAGCGCAAGGCCCTGGGTTCGGTCCCCAGCTCTGAAAAAAAGAACCAAAAAAAAAAATACAAAAGAAAACCTATATCCCACTGCACATCTCTATGATAAACTAGATAACAAAGAAATCATAGGAAAACTCAAACCCAATTTCTGAACTAGAAGGGGACTTCAGAAACAAGGGAAAAATATGAACATTTTCATAATAGTGTAACTGCTATATTTTTAATTGATACATGAATCTTGCACATCATGTGATAGAGAATAGTGTTTCAGTGCAGGTAGACATTGTGCCCTGATTCAAAATCCTCTCTCCTCTATGTTTAGAAACAATCAATATAGTATTGTTGACTACAGTCCACCCTGTGGTGAAACCGTGTATCAGAGTCCATTCCACCTATGCAACTGCAACTCTACCCTTGGCTGTCTTCTCCACAGCCTCTGCCTTCAAACTACTGCAGTCTGCTAAGCTAGGCATTCTCTAGCTCACTGAGGTCAACTCCTTTAGATTCTGTGCACAGTTAAAGTCATTCCATACTTGTCTTTATGTGCCTGGCTTTATCTCATTTAACCCAGTCAATCTCTGCTTTCACCTATGACATTGCAAGCAACTGGACTCCATTGTTTGTATGGCTGCCTGGAATCTGCTGTGCATGTGTACCACACATTTTTAACCCTTTTAGAATTTTGCAGACACCTTGGGTGAATGTTAGAAATGTAAGTAAAGAGAGGTAAAAGTCACCATCACTGGGAAGCATTCTTCGTAAAAATGGGTTTCATCCATGGAGATTCCTTTATTTGTTTTCTTGTTCCTAAAATAACACCCTCACTTTCTTCAGGGTTTTGCTCAAATGTATATTCTCAACAACATCCACACTCTCACTGAGGCATTTTGATTTAACATTAGAAAGCTGCAGAGTACTATGGAGCCCACGCGTAACCCCAACAACTGACAAAGGGAGCTGAGACAAGAGGATCACAAGTTCAAGGCCAGTCTGGACTGTCACAAAATAAAATTCCAAAACCAATTTCTCTCTCACCATGTTTTCTCTCTTACTATACTATTTTTCAATGTCAAATACTCAACATAAATTCCAAGTAAGACATAATTTGAGTATATTAAAAGCAATTTCTGCAGTGGGAGGATAGATACACTGTCATGCTTGCCGAAGAACTCAGAGACTCATTAGCCATCCTTGAATGAAGGCATAAGTGAATTAGTGCATTGAAAAGTTATGAAGTATAGCAGTCACTCTGGATTTTCTAAAGATATAAAATAATATATTAGACAGTTCTAGATCACAATTTCAACCGGAAACCCTTTTTCAGGGGCCAGAACAATGCAATAGCCAAGCAATGCGCATGACACATATAATGGAAGAGAAAGTAAGGGGGACTCACAGATTTAGGGGATGCATAACTCTGATAAATGAATTGATCTACATTTTAAATGACTCTGAAGGGGGAATTTCTGGATATGTCAGGTAATACAGATTCATGTGGTATTTTGCTAGTCCCGTGGGAGGACATGTGATGTTTGGGGAAGAATATAATTAGGACTCAACAGGCACTGACTGGGCAATTGCATAGCTAGCTTTGCAACACTTTGATGGTGTCGTGCCTTCACTTTGTTGAGAGAGACACAGCAGAAAATCTTCTGGCATCAGGTTGGCCCTGTCACTCCTACCGGCTTGTATTGATTGGGTAGAGGCCTGGTAGTTTCTGCTGGAACATGTCACCACTACAGATTCATGTTTGGTATCCCAATACTACTGAATAAAACTGCTGATATCCTGACAAATGAAGATTAGAATCACCCCAAAGAACTACTTCTAAACAGATCCACATCCCCTTGTCCTATTTATCTTCTTTACTCCCCTACCTTTGGAAAGTGGGCTAGAAAGAGGGGTAAAGCATTCATGAACCCTTTTTGAAAGTAGGTTTTAAAATGTCTAAGCCTACAAGTCTCTACTAAACAAAATATACATATCATGTGTACGGGATAACACATTGAGATCAATCAAAGTCTGTGTGTTTTCTAAAATATTATAAAAGTTACTTTTCTTAGGGATATACCAAATTACCCAACGAAAGCAACTTAGGACAGAAAGGGTTTATTTTAGAACGTCAAGAATATAGTCTATCAGGATGGGGAAGGCAAAATGACAGGATTGTGAAGCCATTGACTACATCATACCCCCAGTCAGGAAGTTGGCTAGGTTTGGGTTTGTTTAATTTTTATGCTAAATGGAGGCATTAATGTCAACGTGCAGTCATAACTGTATTTCATACACAGCAATAACTTACTAATACAAAAACTATAGCATTCTCCAAAATTACAAACTAAGGTTAAATATGTTAGATTTTATATTTTGCAAACAACACATAGGAGTAAATCCTTCATATTCACAAAAAAATTAGAATGATGTGGTACAGTTTGAATGTCTCATCCGAAGTTCTTTTTTTTTTTTTTATTAACTTGAGTATATCTTGTATACATATCAAGTGTTATTCCCTTTCCCGGTTTCCGGGCAAACATCCCCCTAATCCCTCCCCCTCCCCTTCTTTATGGGTGCTCCCCTCCCCATCCTCCCCCCATTGCTGCCCTCCCCCCAACAATCTAGTTCACTGAGGGTTCAGTCTTAGCAGGACCCAGGGCTTCCCCTTCCACTGGTGCTCTAACTAGGATATTCATTGCTACCTATGAGGTCAGAGTCCAGGGTCAGTCCATGTATAGTCTTTAGGTAGTGGCTTAGTCCCTGGAAGCTCTGATTGCTTGGCATTGTTGTACATATGGGGTCTCAAGCCCCTTCAAGCTCTTCTAGTTCTTTCTCTGATTCCTTAAACGGGGATCCTATTCTCAGTTCAGTGGTTTGCTGCTGGCATTCGCCTCTGTGTTTGCTGTATTCTGGCTGTGTCTCTCAGGAGCGATCTACATCCGGCTCCTGTCGGCCTGCACTTCTTTGCTTCATCCATCTTGTCTAATTGGATGGCTGTATATGTATGGGCCACATTTGGGGCAGGCTCTGAATGGGTGTTCCATCTGTCTCTGTTTTAATCTTTGCGTCTCTATTCCCTGCCAAGGGTATTCTTGTTCCCCTTTTAAAGAAGGAGTGAAGCATTCACATTTTGATCATCCGTCTTGAGATTCATTTGTTCTAGGCATCTAGGGTATTTCAAGCATTTGGGCTAATAGCCACTTATCAATGAGTGCATACCATGTGTGTTTTTCTGTGATTGAGTTACCTCACTCAGGATATTTTCCAGTTCCGACCATTTACCTACGAATTTCATAAAGTCATTGTTTTTGATAGCTGAGTAATATTCCATTGTGTAGATGTACCACATTTTTTGTATCCATTCCTCTGTTGAAGGGCATCTGGGTTCTTTCCAGTTTCTGGCTATTATAAATAAGGCTGTGATGAACATAGTGGAACATGTGTCTTTTTTATATGTTGGGGCATCTTTTGGGTATATGCCCAAGAGAGGTATAGCTGGATCCTCAGGCAGTTCAATGTCCAGTTTTCTGAGGAACCTCCAGACTGATTTCCAGAATGGTTTTACCAGTCTGCAATCCCACCAACAATGGAGGAGTGTTCCTCTTTCTCCGCATCCAGGCTAGCATCTGCTGTCACCTGAGTTTATGATCTTAGCCATTCTCACTGGTGTGAGGTGAAATCTCAGGGTTGTTTTGATTTGCATTTCCCTTATGACTAAAGATGTTGAACATTTCTTTAGGTGTTTCTCAGCCATTTGGCATTCCTCAGCTGTGAATTCTTTCTTTACCTCTGAACCCCATTTTTAATAGGGTTATTTGTCTCCCTGTGGTCTAACTTCTTGAGTTCTTTGTATATTTTGGATATAAGGCCTCTATCTGTTGTAGGATTGGTAAAGATCTTTTCCCAATCTGTTGGTTGCCATTTTGTCCTAACCACAGTGTCCTTTGCCTTACAGAAGCTTTGCAGTTTTATGAGATCCCATTTGTCGATTCTTGATCTTAGAGCATAAGCCATTGGTGTTTTGTTCAGGAAATTTTTTCCAGTGCCCATGTGTTCCAGGTGCTTCCCTAGTTTTCCTTCTATTAGTTTGAGTGTATCTGGTTTGATGTGGAGGTCCTTTATCCACTTGGACTTAAGCTTTGTACAGGGTGATAAGCATGGATCGATCTGCATTCTTCTACATGTTGACCTCCAGTTGAACCAGCACCATTTGCTGAAAATGCTATCTTTTTTCCATTTGATGGTTTTGGCTCCTTTGTCAAAAATCAAGTGCCCATAGGTGTGGGTTCATTTCCGGGTCTTCAATTCTGTTCCATTGGTCTATCTGTCTGTCTCTGTACCAATACCATGCAGTTTTTATCACTATTGCTCTGTAATACTGCTTGAGTCAGGGATAGTGATTCCCCCTGAAGTCCTTTTATTGTTGAGGATAGTTTTAGCTATCCTGGGTTTTTTGTTATTCCAGATGAATTTGCAAATTGTTCTGTCTAACTCTTTGAAGAATTGGATTGGTATTTTGATGGGGATTGCATTGAATCTGTAGATCGCTTTTGGTAAAATGGCAATTTTTACTATATTCATCCTGCCAATCCATGAGCATGGGAGATCTTTCCATCTTCTGAAGTCTTCTTCAATTTCTTTCTTCAGAGTCTTGATGTTCTTATTGTACAAATTTTTTACTTGCTTGGTTAAAGTAACACCGAGGTACTTTATATTATTTGGGTCTATTATGAAGGGTGTCGCTTCCCTAATTTCTTTCTCAGCTTGTTTTTCTTTTGTGTAGAGGAAGGCTACTGATTTATTTGAGTTAATTTTATACCCAGCCACTTTGCTGAAGTTATTTATCAGCTTTAGTAGTTCTCTGGTGGAACTTTTGGGATCACTTAAATATACTATCATATCATCTGCAAATAGTGATATTTTGACTTCTTCTTTTCCGATTTGTATCCCCTTGACCTCCTTTTGTTGTCTGATTGCTCTGGCCAGAACTTCAAGAACTATATTGAATAAGTAGGGAGAGAGTGGGCAGCCTTGTCTAGTCCCTGATTTTAGTGGGATTGCTTCAAGTTTCTCTCCATTTAGTTTAATGTTAGCAACTGGTTTGCTGTATATGGCTTTTACTATGTTTAGGTATGGGCCTTGAATTCCTATTCTTTCCAGGACTTTTATCATGAAGGGGTGTTGAATTTTGTCAAATGCTTTCTCAGCGTCTAATGAAATGATCATGTGGTTTTGTTCTTTCAGTTTGTTTATATAATGGATCACGTTGATGGTTTTCCGTATATTAAACCATCCCTGCATGCCTGGGATGAAGCCTACTTGATCATGGTGGATGATTGTTTTGATGTGCTCTTGAGTTCGGTTTGCCAGAATTTTATTGAGTATTTTTGCGTCGATATTCATAAGTGAAATTGGTCTGAAGTTCTCTTTCTTTGTTGGGTCTTTGTGTGGTTTAGGTATAAGAGTAATTGTGGCTTCATAGAAGGAATTCGGTAGTGCTCCATCTGTTTCAATTTTGTGGAATAGTTTGGATAATATTGGTATGAGGTCTTCTCTGAAGGTTTGGTAGAATTCTGCACTTACCCGTCTGGGCCTGGGCTCTTTTTGGTTGGGAGACCTTTAATGACTGCTTCTATTTCCTTAGGAGTTATGGGGTTGTTTAACTGGTTTATCCGTTCCTGATTTACCTTCGGTACCTGGTATCAGCCTAGGAAATTGTCCATTTCCTGCAAATTTTCAAGTTTTGTTGAATATAGGCTGTTATAGTAAGATCTGATGACTTTTTGAATTTCCTCTGAATCTGTAGTTATGTCTCCCTTTTCATTTCTGATTTTGTTAATTTGGACACACTCTCTGTGTCCTCTCCTTAGTCTGGCTAAGGGTTTATCTATCTTGTTGATTTTCTCAAAGAACCAACTTTTGGTTCTGTTGATTCTTTTTATGGTCCTTTTTGTTTCTACTTGGTTGATTTCTGCTCTGAGTTTGATTATTTCCTGCCTTCTACTCCTCCTAGGTATATGTGCTTCTTTTTGTTCTAGAGCTTTTAGGTGTGCTGTCAAGCTGCTGACATATGCTCTTTCCTGTTTCTTTCTGCAGGCACTCAGCGCTATGAGTTTTCCTCTTAGCACAGCTTTCATTGTGTCCCATAAGTTTGGGTATGTTGTACCTTCATTTTCATTAAATTCTAAAAAGTCTTTAATTTCTTTATTTCTTCCTTGACCAGGTTATCATTGAGTAGAGCATTGTTCAATTTCCACGTATATGTGGGCATTCTTCCCTTATCGTTATTGAAGACCAGTTTTAGGCCGTTGTGGTCCAATAGCACGCATGGGATTATTTCTATCTTTCTGTACCTGTTGAGACCCGGTTTTTGACCAATTATATGGTCAATTTTGGAGAAAGTACCATGAGGAGCTGAGAAGAAGGTATATCCTTTTGCTTTAGGATAAAATGTTCTATAAATATCTGTTAAGTCCATTTGGCTCACGACTTCTCTTAGTTTTTCTACGTCTCTGTTAAATTTCTGTTTCCATGATCTGTCCATTGATGAGAGTGGGGTGTTGAAATCTCCTCCTATTATTGTGTGAGGTGCAATGTGTGTTTTGAGCTTTAGAAAGGTTTCTTTTATGTATGTAGGTGCCCTTGTATTTCGGGCATAGATATTTAGGATTGAGAGTTCATCTTGGTGGATTTTTCCTTTGATGAATATGAAGTGTCCTTCCTTATCTTTTTTGATGAATTTTAGTTGAAAATTGATTTTATTTGATATTAGAATGGCTACTCCAGCTTGCTTCTTCCGACCATTTGCTTGGAAAGTTGTTTTCCAGCCTTTCACTCTGAGGTAGTGTCTGTCTTTGTCTCTGAGGTGTGTTTCCTCTAGGCAGCAGAATGCAGGGTTCTCGTTGCGTATCCAGTTTGTTAATCTATGTCTTTTTATTGGGGAGTTGAGGCCATTTATGTTGAGAGATATTAAGGAATAGTGATTATTGCTTCCTGTTATATTCATGTTTGGATATGAGGTTATGTTTGTGTGCTTTTCTTCTCTTTGTTTTGTTGCCAAGACGATTAGTTTCTTGCTTCTTCTAGGGTATAGCTTGCCTCCTTATGTTGGGCTTCACCATTTATTATCCTTTGTAGTGCTGGATTTGTGGAAAGATATTGTGTAAATTTGGTTTTGTCATGGAATATCTTGGTTTCTCCATCTATGTTAATTGAGAGTTTTGCAGGATACAGTAACCTGGGCTGGCATTTGTGTTCTTTTAGGGTCTGTATGACATCTGTCCAGGATCTTCTGGCTTTCATAGTTTCTGACAAAAAGTCTGGTGTGATTCTGATAGCTCTGCCTTTATATGTTACTTGACCTTTTTCCCTTACTGCTTTTAATATTCTTTCTTTATTTTGTGCGTTTGGTGTTTTGACTATTATGTGACGGGAGGTGTTTCTTTTCTGGTCCAATCTATTTGGAGTTTTGTAGGCTTCTTGTATGCCTATGGGTATCTCTTGCTTTAGGTTAGGGAAGTTTTCTTCTATGATTTTGTTGAAGATATTTACTGGTCCTTTGAGCTGGGAGTCTTCACTCTCTTCTATACCTATTATCCTTAGGTTTGATCTTCTCATTGAGTCCTGGATTTCCTGTATGTTTTGGACCAGTAGCTTTTTCTGCTTTACATTATCTTTGACAGTTGAGTCAATGATTTCTATGGAATCTTCTGCTCCTGAGATTCTCTCTTCCATCTCTTGTATTCTGTTGGTGAAGCTCGTATCTACAGCTCCTTGTCTCTTCTTTTGGTTTTCTATATCCAGGGTTGTTTCCATGTGTTCTTTTTTGATTCCTTCTATTTCCATTTTTAATTCCTTCAACTGTTTGATTGTGTTTTCCTGGAATTCTTTCAGGGATTTTTGCAATTCCTCTCTGTAGGCTTCTACTTGTTCTCTAAGGGAGTTCTTCACATCTTTCTTGAAGTCCTCCAGCATCATGATCAAATATGATTTTGAAACTAGATCTTGCTTTTCTGGTGTGTTTGGATATTCCTTGTTTGCTTTGGTGGGAGAATTGGGCTCCGATGATGCCATGTAGTCTTGGTTTCTGTTGCTTGGGTTCCTGGGCTTGCCTCTCACCATCAGATTATCTCTAGTGTTACTTTGTTCTGCTATTTCTGACAGTGGCTAGACTGTCCTATAAGCCTGTGTGTCAGGAGTGCTGTAGACCTGTTTTCCTGTTTTCTTTCAGCCAGTTATGGGGACAGAGTGTTCTGCTTTCGGGCGTGTAGTTTTTCCTACCTACAGGTCTTCAGCTGTTCCTGTGGGCCTATGTCTGGAGTTCACCAGGCAGGTCACTTGCAGCAGAAAAGTTGGTCTTACCTGTGGTCCCGAGGCTCAAGTTTGCTCGTGGGGTGCTTTCCTCTGGCATCAGAGATGTGCGCAGAGTGCAGTCTCTTCTGGTTTCCCAGGCGTGTCTGCCTCTCTGAAGGTTTAGCTCTCCTTCCCACGGGATTTGGGTGCAGAGAACTGTTTATCTGGTAGGTCCCTTCAGGTTATGGCGCTGTCTCAGGTGCAGTGGTCCTGCTGCTCCTGGGCCCTCCTCTACGGGAACCCAGAGGCCGTATACAGTTGCCTCTTGGGCCAGGGATGTGGGCAGGGGTGGGCAGTGTTGGTGGTCTCTTCTGCCCTGCAGCCTCAGGAGTGCCCACCTGACCAGGCGGTGAGGTCTCTCTCCCACAGGGTTTGGGAGCAGAGAGCTGCTGCAGGCCGGGATCTGCGGGTTTTCTTCCGAAATTCTTAGAACCAGTCCTTTATGGCTTTCTCCTCCTTTTAATTTTCAGTATTTGCATAGGTGTAATAGTTTATGAAGAGGACAAATGTCTAAATAGGAAATCCATTTATTTAATATATACATCATCCAATTGTGATGCCATATTAGTATTCAGAAAGTTTCAGAATTGGGTGCATTTGAAATTTCTTATTTTTATATAAGAGATACTCAACTCATAATATTTAGAGTCTATTTTAGCACCTGTCTATTATAAATGAATTAACTCTAACAAAATGCTACTATTAGAAAAAAGTTTTTGATTCATAAGTTTCACCAACTGTGGTATTAAATCATCTGATTTCTTAAAATACAAATATATATGCATAGGTTAATTGAAGTTACTATACATGGAGGGGTAATGTGATTCTACCCTTGACCCTTATAGCCATAGGCTGTTTAATAAAAGCCCAGTGTCAGAGACACCTCCTTTCACACATGAGACCCACAAAACAATATTGGTTATTGCCATTTGTCATGATTGCCTGTCATGAGTTAGAGAAATAATTGCAGAAAACACTACATTCTGTGGTCGTGGGATTAGGAAAAGTCAAGCTGGAACTGAGCTGGAAACCTTTGCCCTGAGGGATAGCTTACATGGTGTTTGAAGGTACAATTTAACTCGCATGAAATAAAAGTTATCAACAGTCCTACTCAGCTGCAAATGCTGTGAAGTATAATATTAACTTATTTTTTGTATTACTTACAAAAATATCAGCTGGGCAAGATATGCCTAATGGCATAATAGTGTCAGTAACATCTTGGGATTAACCAACAACAGTCTGACTAAGTATAAGGCCTACTCACCCCTGGTTCCATAAACCTAGTCAAGAACAGATTGCTGAAAAGATCATAAACCCTAGAGAATAACCCACAACTATTACTTTCCAAATTAATATAGTACCCAGCTGCCTTCTAAGTGTTTATTTAGCCTCGTGCTCATGTATAAGTGAAATTCTCACTTCTCATCAAAGAAGTTTCTTTTGTTCAGACAATGAAGGCTAATACATAGAAGCACTAGGGGGTCAATGTGCAGAGAATGCATGAGTGTGGAATGAGCAACCCCAAGTGTAACCTCTATACTTCAAGGCTCAAAGGACATCATGGAAGAGAGGGCATGAGGACAGCTAGAGCCAGAGGACCAGGAGAACTATTGGAGACAATGTCTTCTGAACATGATCAGGCTGTTGCAACTGGGAGCTCTCACAATAAGGCTGACAGCACAATACCACAGCAGTTAACAGGCCAACATGGAAGAGGATTCACAGTGCCCCACCTATAACTGAAGATCCAAGCAGCCAGTAGCTGATGAGGGAGAGAAATTCAGTTCTCCTCAGAGATGAGCCCCTGATAGGTTGCTGGAGCCTCAGTGATCAGCCTTAAATTTACATATATATGGATGCCATTATTGACACTCAATAGGTTGTATTATATACATGTGTATATAATAATAAGAAGAAGAAGAAGAAGAAGAAGAAGAAGAAGAAGAAGAAGAAGAGGAAGAGGAAGAGGAAGAGGAAGAGGAAGAGGAAGAAGAAGAAGAAGAAGAAGAAGAAGAAGAAGAAGAAGAAGAAGAAGAAGAAGAAGAAGAAGAAGAAGAAGAAGAAGAAGAAGAAGAAGAAGAGAGGAGGAGGAGGAGGAGGAGGAGGAGGAGGAGGAGGAAGAGGAGGAAGAGGAAGAAGAAGAAAAGGAGAAAAGAACATGAATCTGAGAAGAGGATGCAGAAGGGACTGACACAGGAAGGTTAGAGAGGAAAGAGTGAGACAATATAAAGAAAACTAAAGTCTGAAATTCTCAAAAAAAGTTTATGAATTTTCAACTTTTCATTTAAATTTTCTATTAATTTATTTTTCTTAAAATTAACCATAGTAGTAAGCATTCAGTGTAGATCTCTTTTTACACGTTATAATTTTGTGGGTGGGAGCACACATGTGCATGGGGAATGCAGTTGCAGAGGTGAAAAAATAACTTATAGGAGTTGTCAGTACTCTCCTTCCTCCAAGACGGTTCTGGGATCGAACTCAGGTCCTTCTACTTGGTGGCAAGCAGTTTTATGTGCTGAGCCACCTTGCTAGCCCTCAATGTAGTTTTCAAATTACACATGCAAAGCAGATATAGGTTTGTCTGTTTGTTTGTTGTTTGTTTGTTTGTTTTCCATTTTGGAATTTTAAAAGTGTAAATATGATTTTCTTAAAAGATGTTTGGTGGGGAAAAAAAAAACAAAAAGATGGACATCACCTAGTACATCCTGGAACTCGGGTTCACTTGGTACATCCTGAGATTTGGGTTCTGGCCCCAATCTTATGTCTTTCTTAGGAAGAAAAGCAGTGGTGAGGACAAACTGTGAGGGTCAGCGCAGATACAAGCAATCTCACTGGCTTTGGCAACATTACAGTCACTGATGGCCTTGAACCTTGAGTGGGTATCTCCAGGTCCACTCCAGTACTGTTCCAGCAGAACTTTTCAGACGTTCCCTCCCTTACTCACTCTTGAGCTAACCAACCCCTAAATGTCAGTCATCTCACTTTTGGGTATGATCACAGCAGTTAAACAGGTGACACTCTGGCATTAGATGCAGTATTCGGCAACCTATCATCTCTAGGAACTAAAGAGAAAATCATGAGTTCAGTGCACCCCTCAAAAAAATGTGAGTCTGGTATGACCTGGAGTTCTGTGTCCTTCAATTCCACTATAGTTTTCAGCTTCCTCTCTTCATGTTACTCCCATGCAAACATCTGCTGCCCTTCATGAAGTTCATGGATTTATGGTGCCATTAGTGTCTTGGAAAGCTAGTACATTTCTTCCCAGATGTCCTTTTGTATAAAGCTTTTTCCTACCCTGTACCAGTTCAAATAAACCGAGCCATGGATCAGATTTGAAAGAAGGCACAAACCCCACTCTTTGTCACATTCCAGATGTTGTAGATAAATATTATGACAGTCTGAACACATGATGTGCATTGATGCTGGTAGGGATGAGATGGGACTCTACCCAAGTGGGCAGCATGGACCATGGTAGTAACTGCCTTGTTCTTTTCCCTGGGGTCTATGTTCTGCCCAGCATGGGAAGTGACACGGTTTTATTCTGAATCTGTCATAGAGCTTTAGAATCAAAAGTATTCCTGCAGTACCTGTCATCTTGCTTAGTTGGTTAAACCCCAAGGTATATAAAAGTCCATAGCATATGTTATTTATTACCCTCCATTTATGAGTCCTTGCAATTTCATTATGACCTCGATAGTCTAAGGTAGCTTGACCGCCAAGTGTCATCTTAAAAGTGGAGAAACTTTATAGGCTTACAATTCATGCAAATTATTTTAACTTTTTAAAAATAAAATGCACTCGCTAATTATTTTATATGGTGGTATATGCCTGTAAACTTATCAGTCAGAGGCTGAGTCATGAGGACTGTTCAAGAACTAACCTACATAGTGGTTCTCAAGGAGGAAGAGGAGGAAGAGGAGAAGAAGGAGGAGGATGAGAGATAAATTGATGAATCCCAGGAAGGCTGTTTGCCTCCAGAACCTCTTTTTCCCATACATTACAAAAAGTGGTTTGTGGGCTCCTTCCAAGGTTTGAAAGGAGTTATTCCATCCTGTGATGTAACTGTGAACAAGCTTGCATCCAGTGGGAAGCATCTGTGAGGATCACTTTGTCCTTTCCAGACTAAATGTCAGCATCCTTCTCAATACCTACTCCAGTGCCCATTACCTCCAATCCAAACTTGCATGGGACAAAACTTACTTTGCCTCCTCTGCATAAATATTTTGCAAGAGGAAAGAAATTGACACATTTCAAAGAGCAAAGAGAGAAGTGTGTCCTTGCCACTTTCTTCAAAGTCCTTCTGATCCAAAAACCATATCATCAGTTACCTTTGCTTTGAGGTCCTGGTCTCAAGAACTTGGGTCTAGAATCTTTGATGTTTTATGTAGGTTGGTCTATCCCATTCAGTGGCTTAAAACCATAGCAATTTCTACAACTGTGCTGCCATTTTATTCTCTATTTTACTGCGTTTTTATTTGGTCAATTTTGAGGAGAATTTCTTATGCTCCAGACTTTGAGGATTCAAAAATGTAATTAAAAAACAAACCTATTCTCAAAACTTTTACAAACAAAGCTAACAACTTATAAAAATGGCTTATGTTTGATATGTAGTTTAAATAGCTCAAATATTTATACCACATTGAAGCATTTAATTATAAATTATAGTAATTATGTATAATAAAATTATACTAGCATAGGACTCTAAAATGGTAACTAAAAAACATAAAAATAATATGAATGATGAGGAAGAAGGAGAAATAAACAAAACTACGTAACTCTACACTTTAAAATGTTTAGGTGCATGACACTTTTTCCTGCATATGTCCACCATTTTTTTTCTAATGTTCTCTCTCGGAGTCAGAAAATGGCTTCTGATCACTAGAACTGGAGTTATAGAAGGTTGTAGACCACCACACAGGTACTAGAAATCAAGCCTAGGTTCCCTGTAAGAGCAATAAACATTCTAAACCCCTGAGCCATCTCTCCAACTTTTGAAAAGAATGCCCAGGTTAAAATGACAAAGAAAAGTAACTCATGACATTTAAAATTTATACCCTGTACTCAAAATTAACAGAGTCGGTTTTTCTAGCCAAGACCGTTTTGGCATCGCATTGTTGAGTTCTAACATGTTTATTTCCCGTCTACTGAGCACAATGATCTGCAATTGTGAGATGTCCAGTAAACATGCAGTGAAATCATCTGAATGAACATGTGTGCAATGGCTGAGTTGCTGAGAATAGAAGGTGTCATGATGGGTTCCAGGAGAAAACACAACGACAGCAACAAAACCCTTTCTCACTTTACTCTGTGGGGAGGGCTCTTGGGAGTCAATGAGACAGACATGCAGGGTCAATTATTGAGGAATTCCAAAGCTACAGAAGTTGAAAAGGCCCAAGAGAATTACTTACCTGATATTTATCATTTTAGATCCAATCTTGGCCGTAGCCACAAAGTTTTTGTATCTGTATAAAGTTGAAAGATCTTTAGAGTTCATGGATACAGATTTACTCTGGCTAAAAATTAATTGTGTCAAATATGAAGAAAAAGAAAGATGTGGTGAAATCTGAAATATGCTGGCATCGGAGTTTCAAATAAAAAGAATGCAATCAGTAAAATGCCTCCGCATCACTTCAAAGCCCCTGCATGTGTACCTACTCTTAGGAATAACCATTTGCTCAAAACCTCAAAGAAGAGTGCTCCAAACTAGGATGCTCCCAAATTTCCAAACTGTAATTAATAGGCAGACTTGAGAGACTTAAGATCTTTGCAAGATTAAAGTAAAGGAGATGATTCCCAAATGTGAAAGCATTCACCAGCATGCTTCCCATTACTAACAGTGATGGTGATCTATCCACCATAACCTAGTAGCAGGAGCTAGTTTATATCTAATACCCGGCTTCCATCTATCTCAAGGATTCCTCTCTTCTACAGCTTCACAATTTTATCAGTGAATGGATCTGACTTTACAGCAGTTACTTGGGACCCAAAGCTTTATTGTCTCTGATCTGTTCACTGGGTAATCAAGCTTTTCTGATTCTATAATTTTAACCATCCCCAAGGATGTCTATGTCCCATTCGAGTCCCACGGGAAATTTAGATGCTTAGGAAAGAAAAGCAACTGAAGGATGTAAGACAGTATACACAACCTCATGGGTGGGTTTTCCAGAAGCTGAGTTCCTCTGAGTACCTCTACTTTGCAAGGCTCAGAACATGGGATGTAGGTTCTCTCGTGGAGTCTTCAGCTCCCTCCTCCCAGAAGCAGTCCTATGACTTCATCCTCAGATGACTTTGTTTAAAACACGTGACTCCTCAGTAGTCTCCCCATAGGCAGGAACACTCCACTAAGTCCCAACTCTCTCTGTTCCCTCCCTTCCTCTCATTGCGTCAGAAAAAAAACACGGTAAGATCTCAAGTGTTCTGTCACTTGAACATTCCTCACCTTTCAGCTTCCCAACCTTGCCTTCTTTCTAAACATTAGTTATCGCCAGTAGGGCTGAACAGGAATTGCTGTAAATAAAATATTTTCATAGTTGAAGGAAAGTAGGAGTTTAAAGATCACAAATGTGTTCAATGCTAGAATTCCATGCAACAAATCAGGTGTAATGGTGCACACCTATAATCCCAGCACTTGGAATGAAGAGACAGGAAGATCTATGAATTTGAGGCCAACCTTCTCTATATAGTGAGTTCCTGGACAGCCAGAGCTACATAGTAAGACCCTATCAAAAACAAACAAACAAACAAAAAACCCAGAATTGTGTATAATACTCTCCCATGGCCACCGTCCAATACTTCCTGCTATGAACCTTTATTTTGACCTGTATGAACTATAGTAACATAACCCTCTTACCCTCTCTTTGCTAGGTGGTTTAGAAAAGTCAAGGTCCTACCAAGTGGAACATCTGAGATCAGGGAACCTCAGACTATGCACTCATCTGCCCAGCCATCTTCTTACACAGTAGGCTATCATGAATGCATTCTGCCAAGGTCACTACACTCCTTCCAAAGGGAGCACTGCAGGAAGTGGCTCTTCCTCTTCTCAGGGAAGCCAGCTTCCCAGCCTTCATTCCCGTGCCTCCACTCTCTACTCCTTGCACATGCTACTTCCTGAACCCCTGCACCACAAACACCTTGCACATGCACACAATCTATTTCCTGATGGAACCCTGAAGGTAGACTGTATGTTGGGGAGGGAACTTCCAACCAGGAGCACATTTGTGAGTTTTTACCAAGCACACAACTACTCTGTGGACACTTTAGCCAGGAGCACAGGACATGGTGTGCTGCCTTCTTCATTTAGACCTTAGCGGGTTCACTACATAACCTCAGAGGACGTTTGTTTTAGTTGTGGCAAATGAAAGAGTGTTCTATTTCGGCATTTGAATTTTAAACAAGTCAAGGGTACACTACAGTCTGTCTGCTGACCCAGAACTTTAATTGGATTCCAGAATAGATTTGCAAACAGAACCATTGTTTAAAGACAAGCCAGCTGTTCGTTGCTATAGAAATGTGTTAGAATTATTCCTATCCTTCACCTAATAACTTTTTCCCTTACCTTCCTTCTAGTTCATGGACAGACATTTTTCTATTGCCTTTTTTCTCACCTCAGGTTTCAACTGATAATTTGTGAAATTTCTATGTCTATGTGAACAAGATCAACTTTGAGTCTATTTTTTCTTTAACTTTCTTGGTGGGGTCTAACATAACAATATAGACACCAAATAAATATATAGAGTGGTAAAAGTGGTTGGCTATAATGACTGTATCATTAAATAATAATAGCACTGCATGGGGGACATCCCAATACTTCATATTCTCATCTACTTAGATGATATGATTACTACCAAACATTGAAACGTGTAGGTAGCCCTCAAGTCATTGTGGCATTTCATTTGAGACACACACACACACACACACACACACACACACACACACATACACACACACATACACACACACACACACACACACACACACACACACACACACACACACTCCCTATAGCTATTGGTTAAGCCAGAGGTGAACAGGAAGAAGGAAAGAGTCAAGTAAACATGATTAAAGAAACTGAAGACTTGGGAGTTAGCTGACATAGAATTAAGTAGAAATAAGAGTAGCAATATTTAATCACATGTAATCCCGCAGGTCTAAGACAATACTTTCACCAGTCACTTTTATTTCAATCTATATTTCAACATGGAAGCTCTGAATTTGCTCCTGGAATCTTTTTTTTTCTCCTTGAAGAAAATATTAATGCGTTGACCCAAACTTGTAAGTCTCGAAATGAAGTGGAAGCTATTCTATTTGTGAGAAGGGCTTCTGCTGGTCAATTACTCCATCATTTCACAAAGCCCATGATTCTCTACCTGTGATGTCTAGGAACAACGTTTGCATTTGACCTCCAAGAGTGCTTCACTTCTAATGATAGCATATTTTTGGCAGACAAAAGAATAAACGAATAAATACATTGAAAAGTGAGTGCATTGGTTCCTATGGACTGTGAGCCTGTCAGTTGTGTGAGCCATCGGGGGGTCTGTAAGTGTCCCAGCTCCCTCTTCTGGTCACATTTAAACTGCACCAACTCCACTGGCATTTTGTCCTTGTGACACCAAATTCTAGCAGACCAATCAGTGTGTTTTCTCCACACTTTTTTCCTTCTTCTGCCACACTTGATTGTGTTCAAGTGTAGGCTAGATACAAGAGTAAGGGTGAAGACTCTGTGGAGTGAGAAGTCCTAGACAGTTCTCGAAGGGGGCAGAAAATAATTGGTAGTTGCATTAAGCCACTGAGATATGAAGGTGGCTTTTATGACTTAGCACTAACTTACATGGTTATACGTGAAAAAAAATCTAGAAAGATTTTCAATGAAAATACCTCTTATCTCTCTCCAGATCCTCAAAATGATTCTTTTACCTTTTCTTAAGTGTGTGAAACCATAAGAGGATTTCAAGAGAAATTTTTACCCTACTCACCCCAAATAATACAAAAATGGTATTGAGGAAGACATCTCACCTAAGACTTCTGTTGCTAGATACTTTTTAAACTTTAAACCATTAAGCCATGTACTCATTCAGTAGCAGCTGGACAGCAAGCAAATAGATCAGATCCTCAGAGAGGGTAATTATTCCT
The DNA here is from genome assembly GCF_021556685.1 of Rattus norvegicus. Lineage (NCBI taxonomy): Eukaryota > Metazoa > Chordata > Mammalia > Rodentia > Muridae > Rattus > Rattus norvegicus. The sequence continues at coordinate 79,660,927 of NC_141535.1, forward strand.
GGCCCCCATCTTTGACCACCCAGGAGACTCAAGAGAAGTTCACATCTTTCACTGACCAGGAATCCTGGAATTTCTCAATATTCCATTAGAATGAATAACACATGCTAAGTCACACCCAAAATGTTGGTGTATTCTTTTGACAATTCTATTCCAACCTGAGTTTCACCTTGCAAGCAATGTTTACAGAAGCAAAACAACTATCATCACATTGAATGTTTCATTTAGCTAAATGAATTCATTCTCATATTGGGAATTATAATTTGCGTGCACACACATGGTGTGCATATTAACGAAGTCTTCCTATCAGCTCTAACATAAACTAAGAACGGCCATAAAAATGTGATCTTAGAAGTCGGAGGTGGAAAGACGGCACGTTTGAGCAGCATAGCATACTCCAGTCTAGCCTGGTCTACATAGCAAGACCTCATTTCAAAGATTTCATCAGTTCTATATGCCTCTTACCAAAGTGTATCTCCATATCTCTATGCACCACTGCGGAGAGTTACACAAGCTTGATCAAAGAATTAGGTAGTGCTGGGTCTCTGGCAAATAGCTTATTTTTGTGCTTCCAGGAAAAGCTACAAAAGTTGTCTACACTAGCAATACAAGTCACCTGCGCTGTCTTTGCCTACTCCAGGTCACAATCTAGTTATTCTTGTAGCAGCACCAAACACTAAGTTTTCCCATCTTAGGCAGGAAATGATTTCGTTGATATTTTCATGAACAGGAAACAATTATCCAGATTACATCATATACTTGCCCTTGGCTTTTTTACTGTGGCTTGTTCGACACATATAGGGACATTTCAAGCCACGTACACACATCAGTCACAACACCGAGGGACCCATTCTGTCCAGGGAAAGCTAGCTGAATCTGAGACTAGCAAGGCATTTCTGGGGCCTTTCTAAAAGTCTTAGTTCCCACAAAACTGCAAGTACAATTGGCCAACAACTGTCACCCTTCACTTTCAAGCTCATGTGTATTCTAAGGGAAATTCAATCTGCATGTCCTTGAACCATGAACACTGAACTCGTTAGGGTTTTTCTTTGGTGAGAGCTTCCTAAATTCTAGGATGATTTAGAAGGCTTTTTATAGACTGCCTGTTTACTTTGAAGAAAGTAGTCACATTTTGTTGAAAGTTAACAAAATTGAAAGGCAAGAAACTTTGAAGCTGAGAGAAAACTGGAGTTCAAAAAAGTTTACGTCCAACCAACCTATGCAAAACTCATGAGCTTTAATTTGAGTGCACATACATGGTGTGCATATTAGCGATCTCCTCCCATCAGCTCTAACATAAACTAAGAACGGTGATAAAATGCAATCTTAGAAATTGGAAGTGGGGAGACAGCAAGTTCAAGCTCAGTTTGAGCAACATAGCATAGTCCAGTCTAGCCAAGTCAACATAGCAAAACCTTATTTCAAAGACTTGTTCAGTTTTATAAGCCTATAAGTGTGGATGACTGAGTTAGAACATGTGACTTCGTTTCACATTATGTTTACATAAACTATGATGAGCTTTGGGAAAATTTCTCAGTTCATGTGATGTTCATTCAGAATATATTATTTATGATGCAAAAATACTCAATAAAATTCTGGCAAACCAAATCCAAGAGCACATCAAAACAATCATCTACCATGATCAAGTAGACTTCATCCCAGGCATGCAGGGATGGTTTAATATACAGAAAACCATCAATGTAACTCATTATATAAACAAACTGAAAGATAAAAACCATATGATCATTTCATTAGACGCTGAGAAAGCATTTGACAAAATTCAACACCCCTTCATGATAAAAGTCCTGGAAAGAATAGGAATTCAAGGCCCATACCTAAACATAGTAAAAGCCATATACAGCAAACCAGTTGCTAACATTAAACTAAATGGAGAGAAACTTGAAGCAATCCCACTAAAATCAGGGACTAGACAAGGCTGCCCACTCTCTCCCTACTTACTCAATATAGTTCTTGAAGTTCTAGCCAGAGCAATCAGACAACAAAAGGAGGTCAAGGGGATACAGATCGGAAAAGAAGAAGTCAAAATATCACTATTTGGAGATGATATGATAGTATATTTAAGTGATCCCAAAAGTTCCACCAGAGAACTACTAAAGCTGATAAACAACTTCAGCAAAGTGGCTGGGTGTAAAATTAACTCAAATAAATCAGTAGCCTTCCTCTACACAAAAGAGAAACAAGCCGAGAAAGAAATTAGGGAAATGACACCCTTCATAATAGGCCCATCTGGAATAACAAAAAACCAGGATAGCTAAAACTATCCTCAACAATAAAAGGACTTCTGGGGGGATCACTATCCCTGAACTCAAGCAGTATTACAGAGCAATAGTGATAAAAACTGGATGGCATTGGTACAGAGACAGACAGATAGACCAATGGAACAGAATTGAAGACCCAGAAATGAGCCCATACACCTATGGTCACTTGATTTTTGACAAAGGAGCCAAAACCATCCAATGGAAAAAAGATAGCATTTTCAGCAAATGGTGCTGGTTCAACTGGAGGTCAACATGTAGAAGAATGCAGATCGATCCATGCTTATCACCCTGTACAAAGCTTAAGTCCAAGTGGATCAAGGACCTCCACATCAAACCAGATACACTCAAACTAATAGAATAAAAAGTGGGGAAGCATCTCCAACGCATGGGCACTGGAGAAAATTTCCTGAACAAAACACCAATGACTTGTGCTCTAAGATCAAGAATCGACAAATGGGATTTCATAAAACTGCAAAGCTTCTGTAAGGCAAAGGACACTGTTGTTAGGACAAAACGACAACCAACAGATTGGGAAAAGATCTTTACCAATCCTACAACTGATAAAGGGCTTATATCCAAAATATACAAAGAACTCAAGAAGTTAGACTCCAGGGAGACAAATAACCCTATTAAAAATGGGGTTCACAGTGGAAGGGGAAGACCTGGGTCCTGCTAAGACTGAACCCCCAGTGAACTAGATTGTTGGGGGGAAGGCAGCAAGGGGGGAGGATGGGGAGGGGAACACCCATAAAGAAGGGGAGGGGGGAAGGGGATGTTTGCCCGGAAACCGGGAAAGGGAATAACACTCGAAATGTATATAAGAAATACTCAAGTTAATAAAAAAAATGGGGTTCAGAGCTAAACAAAGAATTCACAGCTGAGGAATGCCAAATGGCTGAGAAACACCTAAAGAAATGTTCAACATCTTTAGTCATAAGGGAAATGCAAATCAAAACAATCCTGAGATTTCACCTCACCAGTGAGAATGGCTAAGATCAAAAACTCAGGTGACAGCAAATGCTGGCCAGGATGCGGAGAAAGAGGAACACTCCTCCATTGTTGGTGGGATTGCAGACTGGTACAACCATTCTGGAAATCAGTCTGGAGGTTCCTCAGAAAATTGGACATTGAACTGCCTGAGGATCTAGCTATACCTCTCTTGGGCATATACCCAAAAGATGCTCCAACATATAAAAAAGACACGTGCTCCACTATGTTCATAGCAGCCTTATTTATAATAGCCAGAAGCTGAAAAGAACCCAGATGCCCTTCAACAGAGGAATGGATACAGAAAATGTGGTACATCTACACAATGGAATATTACTCAGCTATCAAAAACAATGACTTTATGAAATTCATAGGCAAATGGATGGAACTGGAAAATATCATCCTGAGTAAGGTAACCCAATCACAGAAAAACACACATGGTATGCACTCATTGATAAGTGGCTATTAGCCCAAATGCTTGAATTACCCTAGATGCCTAGAACAAATGAAACTCAAGACGGATGATCAAAATGTGAATGCTTCACTCCTTCTTTAAAAGGGGAACAAGAATACCCTTGGGAGGTAATAGGGAGGCAAAGTTTAGAACAGAGGCAGAAGGAACACCCATTCAGAGCCTGCCCCACATGTGGCCCATACATATACAGCCACCAAACTAGATAAGATGGATGAAGCAAAGAAGTGCATCCCAACAGGAACCGGATGCAGATCTCTCCTGAGAGACACAGCCAGAATACAGCAAATACATAGGCAAATGCCAGCAGCAAACCACTGAACTGAGAACGGGACCCCTGTTGAAGGAATCAGAGAAAGGACTGAAAGAGCTTGAAGGGGCTCGAGACCCCAAAAGTACAACAATGCCAAGCAACCAGAGCTTCCAGGGACTAAGCCACTACCTAAAGACTATACATGGACTGACCCTGGACTCTGACCTCATAGGTAGCAATGAATATCCTAGTAAGAGCACCAGTGGAAGGGGAAGCCCTGGGTCCTGCTAAGACTGAACCCCCAGTGAACGTGATTGTTGGGGGGAGGGCGGTAATGGGGGGAGGATGGGGAGGAGAACACCCATAAAGAAGGGGAGGGGGAGGGACTAGGGGATGTTGGCCCTGAAACCGGGAAGGGGAATAACAATCGAAATGTAAATAAGAAATACTCAAGTTAATAAAGATGAAAAAAAGAAAAACAAAAGAAAAGAAATAAAATCTGCAATATGTATATATATATATATATATATATATATATATATATATAATGTAAAGTTTACTTGTAAGTATAGAAAAGAGTTTGGGAACAAATTGACAGAATAATAACTGGATAGAAATTTGATCATTAGTTCAACTATTGATCATTTTCAACTTATTTGATGCTACTAAGTGCCCCCTTTTTACAGAAGCAATGTAAACTCTTTGTAAACATCCTTACTAAAGAAAGTCACTAGAATACTTCAGTGTTGAAATTTCAATTCTCATGTATTCATCATGTGCACTTGATTGTAGAAAATTGTAATTTATTTAATTAATAAATGGCCATTTGAGCTGGTCATTCTATCTTCCCAAATCATTGTCTTAGTCAGTGCTCTACTGCTGTGAAGAGACATCATGGCCATGGCAAGTCTTTTGAAAGAAAACACTTAATTGGGGCTTTTTCACTGCTTCAGTAGTTTAGTCCATCATTGTCACAGCAGGAAGCAAGACAGTGACACAAGCTGAGAGTTCTATTTTCAGATACACAAGAAGCAGGAAGAGAGAGACTCTGGGATTGGCATGGACTTTGGAAACCTCAAAGCCCACCCCAGTGACATACTTCCTCCAATAAGTCTCCACCTCTTAAATGCTTATTCTTAAATGCTTTCAAAAGTGCCGCTCCCTGGTGACCAAGCATTCAAATCTATAAGTGTATTGGTGACAATATTGTTCAAAATAACCACAGTCTGATTTAATGTGTATTTTCCTGGGGTCAGAATTGCTTTTTTTTTTAATTTTCACAGCTTTACATTAATCCCAACATATGCTAGCTTGAGATTTCTTAACAGACATTCGAGAAATCAAGCCTAGGTTCAGAGATACATATGGGCAGGGCTCCTTAGCTGGGCCTCACTGCTGGATGTGGGACCTGGCTTTGCCTAAGACTGAAGAGAATGCAGGAGACTTAGGGTTAAAGGTGAACTCACCAGGCTGCACCAGAACCAGCGTATGCAGGCTGGCCTGGGCCTGGAAGATAGATATGGCATGGGCACATTTTAATCATAATGTTTTTTCAAAGTGCTCCATTAACATTAGCAGCATCAAGCTTTCTTAATGTCCTGAAATAAATCAACAGCTAATATAAATATAAATAACTTGATATGTAAAAATCGATAAATAGAAAATAAACAGAAACAAACTGAGGAGAAAATTCCCTGAGAACTACACTAAAACTGTCCGAGGCAGAGCTAAGGAAGGACAGTGGAGAGAGCTGTGAAGACTTGAGCCCTGACGAAAGAAGTTACCTACAGCACAAAAGAGCAGCAGTGTTAGACACCACTCAAGGGTTCTCTGTTTTTATCTAAAAAAAAAAAAAAAAAAACAATTTAAAAATGTACCAGAAATCGTAATGAAAGGCCTGAAGACCTGAGACTGTTAGAAACATCTTCAAATACAGGTCTAGGCCAGGATGATCCGAAAAGCACTCAACTCGGAAAATAGAACAAAGAGTCAATGACTGTGGCCACATGAAGTGAAAGAGTTCCTGGACGGCAAATAAGATATTTAAGCGGATGAAGAGGCTAAAGGGTGGGAGAAAACATCTGCTACCTGTATATATACTGAGAGAGGGCTACTATCTAAAATTATATACAAAATTAATACCAGAAAACCAATTTGATCGGCGGTTCTGTGAATGAAACCTGAAGGTGATTCTGAAAAGGTAAACAAACTGCTTCCTCACCAACGAAATGAAACTAAAACTAAGTTGAAATCCTGTTATCCCCTGGTCAGAGTGGCTAGGAAAGGGTAAGTCCTGGTAGGTTACCCCAGCAGTCACGGAAGTCAGATTGAGGTTCCTCAGACAACTGTCGTTTAGAACTACCTTATGATCACTTGGACTTCTGGATCTGTACCCAAAGGACTATGAGATATCACGGGACAGACACGTGTATGGCAGCAATGCTCACAGCATCCCAGTCTCGTGATCAGCCTAGGTATCCATAATCGATGAGAATCTGAAGGAGATGGAGTGTGCATGCCACAGAGGAGTGAGATTCAGCCGTAATAAACTAAAGCATCATGTACACAGAAAAACTGATTCTAGTACAAGTTCCCCTGTGAAGCGAAATAAGCCAGACTCAGAAAGGTGGATGCTGCAGGCTTTCTATCATTTGTGCATCCTACTTTTATACAGACTATATAGTTTATGAATATATGTCACAAAGGCTGAAGTGAAGTTGTCTGGGAATTGAAGGCAACTAAGAACTGAAAGGGTAGGAGTGGGCAGAGCGAGGTATGGGCTGAATACGGTGAAACAGCCTGATGTATGGTGGAACCCATCAACATATAATGAATATGTATGAAAATAAAAATGGAAGCATAATGGATTTAATTTGATCATTCTATCCTCAAAAACTCTCTCTCTCTCTCTCTCTCTCTCTCTCTCTCTCTCTCTCTCTCTCTCTCTCTCTCTCTCTCTCTCTCTCTCTCTCTCCTGGGTCTCATCTAGGAGTGCACTGGCCCTCCTAGAATTCACTCTGTAGAACAGGCTGGCCTCAAACTCACAGAGATTTACCTGTATTGACCTCCTAATTACTGGGATTAAAGGCACATTCCACCATGCCTAGACATGCACAATTTTTTTTTCTTTTTTTAATAGTGGAAGAGAAAGTTTATCATAGATATATGGGAGAGCATAATCAGAGATAGAACATCCAGAGTGGACATGGCCAGGCTGAGGAGAAAGGGGAGAGAGGGTTACCAGGTGCAGTAGCCCGGAGCCACAGCCTCAGGTACAAAAAGAGCTACAAATTTTTCTAAGCAAATGAGTTAATATTACAGAAACCCACAGTATTTTCTTCATGGATGGCCACTGAGCCATGCTCCAGACATACAGTTCTCATGGGGAACACTGACTACTTCAGGTACATGTGTGATCTCAAGGTTCATCAGACATAGTAAATCATGGAACACTAAAAGACTGTGTAGTTTTGACAGATGAAAATGTGGTAGCATCCATTTTGGGGTTCATGTCTGCCTACGTTTTAGTCAGACTTTCCCTGAAGTGGTAAATGGGGTTTGCTTTCCTTCAGTCAACAAAAGAACTGAAACTTGACATTATTCAAAACCTTGTTTATCTCTGCCAGAGATTTAAGGTTGACAAAGATGCTGCTGTCCCTTTTCTTCATGTCAGTGATGTACACATTTGATATGCCACTCAGTACCAACTTCAAAAGTACAATATGTTACAGCTGTGATGGAAATTCCTCATAAGAAAATGTTCTTTTTCTCTCCTCACTTCCGCTCCATCCCGTGCTCTATGTCTCCCTCCCATTCTTCACTTTGTTGAACTCCCTTGAATGGAAATAAGAACTGAGGAACTCACAACCCAGAGACACTTCCTGAGGGAGGGAAGGAGACTGAAGCATGCATCAGACATCCTGGCCTTTTGATGCACTGTCATGGAAACAGGAAATCAGCGGCTTATTATCACGAGACTCAAACTACCAAGTTAGAAGATGCGCCACTGTGAGAAACGGAAGCAGTGGGACTGAGCACGCACTTCCATAGGAAAGATTTGAGGAGCTTCTGCGTCAAAGCTGAGGAATGAAGGTTTTTCCCAGTAAAGGCATAAAGAGTAGAAAAACAAGAATGGCTGTTCTTCAAATGCAGCAAAGCAAAACACAAGGACTGAGAAGAGTCCTGGAAATGGGATATAACGAGGGGTTGTGGGTTGGGATGAGCACTAACCTGAGCAAATGGAGATCTAGCTGAGTGTGCTGGCTCGAGCCTGTAAACCCAGCACTCAGAAAGCTAAGGTAGAAGAATCAGGAGCTCAAGTCAGTTTGGGCTATGTGATGAGTTCAAGGCACTCAATCAAGTTACTCAAGACATTCTCAAAAAGATTAATAGGGGCGAGAGAGATGGCTCAGCAGTTAAGAACAGTAAGGCAGCTCACAGCTCCTGTAACTTTATCTCCAATAAATTAGACATCCTCTTCTGGTCTATGCAGACACTGCACTCATACACACACACACACACACACACACACACACACACACATACACACACACAGCACATGTACACATGCATGCACATACATGCACCCACATACATGCACACACACACAAGCACACACACACACATACACACAAGCACATACACACATAAGCACATGCACATACATACAAGCACACACACATGTGCATGCACATGCACACACACATAAACACAAACACATACAAATTAAAAATAAAACAATAAAAGATGAACAGAATGGAAAGGATATATATGAATTATATAAAAAGAATTCAAAATAATAATCTCAGAAACACTCACATTACAAGAGAAGTTCAAAAAAGTGAGTAAAATTTAGGAAAATGATGCACAACCAAAACAAGAATGCTAACAAACACAGAGGTATTATAAAATACGAGCAACAGAAATTCCAGAAATGAAACACTTCAATCAATAAACTGAAGAAGATCAATAGAGAACAAAGCCAGTGGATGTGAACAAAATCATCAAAGCCACACAGAGGAACACAGAAAAGAGAGGGGGAAAGTCTGAGGAAAGCCCTCTATACTGCCATGTTAAGTATTCCAAATGAATATACATGGAATATACAATTTATATAAAATATAAATTATAGAAATCTTAAATGATTGCTTTAAGGAAACTATGTCAAAAAGCATCCCAAATCTGAGGGAAAAACCAGGGATCCAGATTCACGAAGCCCAAAAACTACCATGTAGAATTAACTCTAAGAACACCTACACTGAGACATACTGTAATTAAATACCTAAGGGAAAAAATTACTTTTGTAAGCAGTGAGAGAAAAGCAACTTGAAAAAATACTAGGGAGTTCTCACAATTTAGCATGTGGTGGTTTAGATTAAATGTCCCCCATATATTCAGACATCTGAATATTTGGTCCCTGGTTGCTGACACTGTTTGAGTAGGTCTAGGAAGTGTGGTCCTGTTGAAGGAAGTATAATTACTGTGGCAAACTTTGAGGTTTCAAAAGACATGCACTACTCGCTGTGCATGCTCTGTGCTTAAGATACCTTAGTCATGGTGTTTGAACACAGCAAGAGAAAGTAACAAAGACATGGCAAAAGCAAGCCATAAGAGTATCAAGTGATATATTCAAAACACACACACACACACACACACACACACACACACACACACACACACAAATAATTATCATTAGTATATTACAGAGTGATATATAATAATAATATTAATAATATTAAATGCCAGCCAACATTACTAAATCTAGCTAGCAGAACTGAAGAATTTTCAGATTTTTCTCAACAAATAAAACTGAAGGGTTCCTCACCACTAGATCTATCCCACAAGAAAAATTAAATTGAGTTATTCTGGTTAAAAGAACTTATTAGGGTTGGGGATTTAGCTCAGCGGTAGAGCGCTTGCCTAGCGAGCTCAAGGCCCTGGGTTCGGTCCCCAGCTCCGATAAAAAAAATGCTGACCCCTAACACTGTGTATAAAAAAAAAAATACAAGGGGCACTCCTGAGGCTGCAGAGCGGAAGAGACCACCAACTCTGCTCACCCCTGCCCACGTCCCTGGCCCAAGAGGAAACTGTATAAGGCCTCTGGGCTCCCGTGGGGGAGGGCCCAGGAGCGGCAGGACCCCTGCCTGAGACACCGCCGGAACCTGAAAGAAACAGAACAGATAAACAGTTCTCTGCACCCAAATCCCGTGGGAGGGAGAGCTAAACATTCAGAGAGGCAGACAAGCCTGGGAAACCAGAAAAGACTGCTCCCTGCACACATATCTCGGACGCCAGAGGAAAAAGCCAAAGACCATCTGGAACCCTGGTGCACTGAAGCTCCCGGAAGGGGCGGCACAGGTCTTCCTGGTTGCTGCCGCTGTGGAGAGCCCCTGGGCAGCGCCCCGCGAGCGAACCTGAGCCTCGGGACCACAGGTAAGACCAAATTTTCTGCTGCAAGAAAGCTGCCTGGTGAGCTTAGGACACACGGAAGCAGAATTCCTCTAGGACCGGGCACGTTCTGTGTTTGCCGGAAGTCCCACGCCCGCGGATCCCGGCCCGCAGCAGCTCTCTGCTCCCAGACCCGGTGAGAGAGAGACCCAACTGCCTGGTCAGGTGGGCACTCCTGAGCCTGCAGAGCAGAAGAGACCACCAACTCTGCTCACCCCTGCCCACATCCCTGGCCCAAGAGGAAACTGTATAGGGCCTCTGGGTTCCCGTGGGGGAGGGCCCAGGAGCTGCAGGACCCCTGCCTGAGACACCGCCGGAACCTGAAAGAAACAGACCAGATAAACAGTTCTCTGCACCCAAATCCCATGGGAGGGAGAGCTAAACCTTCAGAGAGGCAGACAAGCCTGGGAAACCAGAAGAGACTGCTCCCTGCACACACATCTCGGACGCCAGAGGAAAAAGCCAAAGACCATCTGGAACCCTGGTGCACTGAAGCTCCCGGAAGGGGCGGCACAGGTCTTCCTGGTTGCTGCCGCTGCAGAGAGCCCGTGGGCAGCACCCCGCAAGCGAACTTGAGCCTCAGGACCACAGGTAAGACCAAATTTTCTGCTGCAAGAAAGCTGCCTGGTGAACTCAAGACACAGGCCCACAGGAACAGCTGAAGACCTGTAGAGAGGAAAAACTACACGCCCGAAAGCAGAACACTCTGTCCCCATAACTGACTGAAAGAGAGGAAAACAGGTCTACAGCACTCCTGACACACAGGCTTATAGGACAGTCTAGCCACTGTCAAAAATAGCAGAACAAAGTAACACTAGAGATAATCTGATGGCGAGAGGCAAGCGCAGGAACCCAAGCAACAGAAACCAAGACTACATGGCACCATTGGAGCCCAATTCTCCCATAAAAACAAACATGGAATATCCAAACACAGCAGAAAAGCAAGATCTAGTTTCAAAATCATATTTGATCATGATGCTGGAGGACTTCAAGAAAGACATGAAGAACTCCCTTAGAGAACAAGTAGAAGCCTACAGAGAGGAATCGCAAAAATGCCTGAAAGAATCGCAAAAATCCCTGAAAGAATTCCAGGAAAACATAAATAAACAAGTAGAAGCCCATAGAGAGGAGACACAAAAATCCCTGAAAGAATTCCAGGAAAACATAAATAAACAAGTAGAAGCCCATAGAGAGGAGACACAAAAATCCCTGAAAGAATTCCAGGAAAACACAATCAAACAGTTGAAGGAATTAAAAATGGAAATAGAAGCAATCAAGAAAGAACACATGGAAACAACCCTGGATATAGAAAACCAAAAGAAGAGACAAGGAGCTGTAGATACAAGCTTCACCAACAGAATACAAGAGATGGAAGAGAGAATCTCAGGAGCAGAAGATTCCATAGAAATCATTGACTCAACTGTCAAAGATAATGTAAAGCGGAAAAAGCTACTGGTCCAAAACATACAGGAAATCCAGGACTCAATGAGAAGATCAAACCTAAGGATAATAGGTATAGAAGAGAGTGAAGACTCCCAGCTCAAAGGACCAGTAAATATCTTCAACAAAATCATAGAAGAAAACTTCCCTAACCTAAAAAAAGAGATACCCATAGACATACAAGAAGCCTACAGAACTCCAAATAGATTGGACCAGAAAAGAAACACCTCCCGTCACATAATTGTCAAAACACCAAACGCACAAAATAAAGAAAGAATATTACAAGCAGTAAGGGAAAAATGGTCAAGTAACATATAAAGGGAGACCTATCAGAATCACACCAGACTTCTCGCCAGAAACTATGAAGGCCAGAAGATCCTGGACTGATGTCATACAGACCCTAAGAGAACACAAATGCCAACCCAGGTTACTGTATCCAGCAAAACTCTCAATTAACATTGATGGAGAAACCAAGATATTCCATGACAAAAACCAAATTTACACAATATCTTTCTACAAATCCAGCACTACAAAGGATAATAAATGGTAAAGCCCAACATAAGAAGGCAAGCTATACCCTAGAAGAAGCAAGAAACTAATCGTCTTGGCAACAAAACAAAGAGAATGAAAGCACACAAACATAACCTCACATCCAAATATGAATATAACGGGAAGCAATAATCACTATTCCTTAATATCTCTCAATATCAATGGCCTCAACTCCCCAATAAAAAGACATAGATTAACAAACTGGATACGCAACGAGGACCCTGCATTCTGCTGCCTACAGGAAACACACCTCAGAGACAAAGACAGACACTACCTCAGAGTGAAAGGCTGGAAAACAACTTTCCAAGCAAATGGTCAGAAGAAGCAAGCTGGAGTAGCCATTCTAATATCAAATAAAATCAATTTCCAACTAAAAGTCATCAAAAAAGATAAGGAAGGACACTTCATATTCATCAAAGGAAAAATCCACCAAGATGAACTCTCAATCCTAAATATCTATGCCCCAAATACAAGGGCACCTACATACGTAAAAGAAACCTTACTAAAGCTCAAAACACACATTGCACCTCACACAATAATACTGGGAGATTTCAACACCCCACTCTCATCAATGGACAGATCATGGAAACAGAAATTAAACAGTGATGTCGACAGACTAAGAGAAGACATGAGCCAAATGGACTTAACGGATATTTATAGAACATTCTATCCTAAAGCAAAAGGATATACCTTCTTCTCAGCTCCTCATGGTACTTTCTCCAAAATTGACCATATAATTGGTCAAAAAACGGGCCTCAACAGGTACAGAAAGATAGAAATAATCCCATGCGTGCTATCGGACCACCACGGCCTAAAACTGGTCTTCAATAACAATAAGGGAAGAATGCCCACATATACGTGGAAATTGAACAATGCTCTACTCAATGATAACCTGGTCAAGGAAGAAATAAAGAAAGAAATTAAAAACTTTTTAGAATTTAATGAAAATGAAGATACAACATACCCAAACTAATGGGACACAATGAAAGCTGTGCTAAGAGGAAAACTCATAGCGCTGAGTGCCTGCAGAAAGAAACAGGAAAGAGCATATGTCAGCAGCTTGACAGCACACCTAAAAGCTCTAGAACAAAAAGAAGCAAATACACCCAGGAGGAGTAGAAGGCAGGAAATAATCAAACTCAGAGCTGAAATCAACCAATTAGAAACAAAAAGGACCATAGAAAGAATCAACAGAACCAAAAGTTGGTTCTTTGAGAAAATCAACAAGATAGATAAACCCTTAGCCAGACTAATGAGAGGACACAGAGAGTGTGTCCAAATTAAAATCAGAAATGAAAAGGGAGACATAACTACAGATTCAGAGGAAATTCAAAAAATCATCAGATCTTAGTATAAAAACCTATATTCAACAAAATTTGAAAATCTTCAGGAAATGGACAATTTCCTAGACAGATACCAGGTATCGAAGTTAAATCAGGAACAGATAAACCAGTTAAACAACCCCATAACTCCTAAGGAAATAGAAGCAGTCATTAAAGGTCTTCCAACCAAAAAGAGCCCAGGTCCAGACGGGTTTAGTGCAGAATTCTATCAAACCTTCATAGAAGACCTCATACCAATATTATCCAAACTATTCCACAAAATTGAAACAGATGGAGCCCTACCGAATTCCTTCTACGAAGCCACAATTACTCTTATACCTAAACCACACAAAGACACAACAAAGAAAGAGAACTTCAGACCAATTTCCCTTATGAATATCGACGCAAAAATACTCAATAAAATTCTGGCAAACCGAATTCAAGAGCACATCAAAACAATCATCCAACATGATCAAGTAGGCTTCATCCCAGGCATGCAGGGATGGTTTAATATACGGAAAACCATCAACGTGATCCATTATATAAACAAACTGAAAGAACAGAACCACATGATCATTTCATTAGATGCTGAGAAAGCATTTGACAAAATTCAACACCCCTTCATGATAAAAGTCCTGGAAAGAATAGGAATTCAAGGCCCATACCTAAACATAGTAAAAGCCATATACAGCAAACCAGTTGCTAACATTAAACTAAATGGAGAGAAACTTGAAGCAATCCCACTAAAATCAGGGACTAGACAAGGCTGCCCACTCTCTCCCTACTTATTCAATATAGTTCTTGAAGTTCTGGCCAGAGCATTCAGACAACAAAAGGCGATCAAGGGGATACAGATCTGAAAAGAAGAGGTCAAAATATCACTATTTGCAGATGATATGATAGTATATTTAAGTGATCCCAAAAGTTCCACCAGAGAACTACTAAAGCTGATAAACAACTTCAGCAAAGTGGCTGGGTATAAAATTAACTCAAATAAATCAGTTGCCTTCCTCTATACAAAAGAGAAACAAGCCGAGAAAGAAATTAGGGAAACGACACCCTTCATAATAGACCCAAATAATATAAAGTACCTCGGTGTGACTTTAACCAAGCAAGAAAAAGACCTGTACAATAAGAACTTCAAGACACTGAGGAAAGAAATTGAAGAAGACCTCAGAAGATGGAAAGATCTCCCATGCTCATGGATTGGCAGGATTAATATAGTAAAAATGGCCATTTTACCAAAAGCAATCTACAGATTCAATGCAATCCCCATCAAAATACCAATCCAATTCTTCAAAGAGTTAGACAGAACAATTTGCAAATTCATCTGGAATAACAAAAAACCCAGGATAGCTAAAGCTATCCTCAACAATAAAAGGACTTCAGGGGGAATCACTATCCCTGAACTCAAGCAGTATTACAGAGCAATAGTGATAAAAACTGCATGGTATTGGTACAGAGACAGACAGATAGACCAATGGAATAGAATTGAAGACCCAGAAATGAACCCACACACCTATGGTCACTTGATTTTTGACAAAGGAGCCAAAACCATCCAATGGAAAAAAGATAGCATTTTCAGCAAATGGTGCTGGTTCAACTGGAGGGCAACATGTAGAACAATGCAGATCGATCCATGCTTATCACCCTGTACAAAGCTTAAGTCCAAGTGGATCAAGGACCTCCACATTAAACCAGACACACTCAAACTAATAGAAGAAAAACTAGAGAAGCATCTGGAACACATGGGCACTGGAAAAAATTTCCTGAACAAAACACCAATGGCTTATGCTCTAAGATCAAGAATCGACAAATGGGATCTCATAAAACTGCAAAGCTTCTGTAAGGCAAAGGACACTGTGGTTAGGACAAAACGGCAACTAACAGATTGGGAAAAGATCTTTACCAATCCTACAACAGATAGAGGCCTTATATCCAAAATATACAAAGAACTCAAGAAGTTAGACCGCAGGGAAACAAATAACCCTATTAAAAAATGGGGTTCAGAGCTAAACAAAGAATTCACAGCTGAGGAATGCCGAATGGCTGAGAAACACCTAAAGAAATGTTCAACATCCTCTCCCTCATAATCAGCTTTGGACCTCATCTCCTGTTTTCCTGGTAACACAGTCATTAGTGACGAGGGAGCTATCACGCCTGCCTCTCCTGCGGGTCCGAGATGCCATGTGAAAGAGTGGAGGCAGAGTAAGAGTTATTGCTTCTTAACACTTATAATATACAACGAGGAGGACGGCAGAGGGAGCAGGGCTCTGTTGAAGTCTATCAAGGAACAGAGGAAATAAATTTGTATAGATTTTCCCCCTTTCACATTCTTTTAAATATGGCCTGTTGTATGATTTAGGGCCAAAGAATAGGATGTGAGTTTTCTTTCTGGCTCTGGGTGGAGACAGGACGTTCTAAACTACTGAAAAGATCCTGAGATGATAATCTAGCAAGTTCCCTGGTAATGAACAAAGTCATACCACTGTTTCCTGCCTTATAGAGTTAATCTAAGGATCCTTGTTGATTATCTGGACTGTATTTCCCTAGTATAAAGTCTCCCTCAGAACATGAGTTAGCACAGTGCTCTCTCTGATCATTGTCAATTCTCACACCAGGAGAGCCTTTTCCTCCACAGTGGCCCCTTTTGAACCCACCCACTTCCATCACTTAAAGGTACCCCAATTTACTCTGTAATAAATTCTAATAAATTCTATCTTTGGTGAAAAAAAAAAAAAAGAAATGTTCAACATCTTTAGTCATAAGGGAAATGCAAATCAAAACAACCCTGAGATTTCACCTCACACCAGTGAGAATGGCGAAGATCAAAAACTCAGGTGACAGCAGATGCTGGCGAGGATGTGGAGAAAGAGGAACACTCCTCCATTGTTGCTGGGATTGCAGACTGGTAAAACCATTCTGGAAATCAGTCTGGAGGTTCCTCAGAAAATTGGACATTGAACTGCCTGAGGATCCAGCTATACCTCTCTTGGGCATATACCCAAAAGATGCCTCAACATATAAAAGAGACACGTGCTCCACTATGTTCATCGCAGCCTTATTTATAATAGCCAGAAGCTGGAAAGAACCCAGATGCCCTTCAACAGAGGAATGGATACAGAAAATGTGGTACATCTACACAATGGAATATTACTCAGCTATCAAAAACAACGAGTTTATGAAATTCGTAGGCAAATGGTTGGAACTGGAAAATATCATCCTGAGTGAGCTAACCCAATCACAGAAAGACATACATGGTATGCACTCATTGATAAGTGGCTATTAGCCCAAATGCTTGAATTACCCTAGATCCCTAGAACAAACAAAACTCAAGACGGATGATCAAAATGTGAATGCTTCACTCCTTCTTTAAATGAGGAAAAAGAATACCCTTGGCAGGGAAGGGAGAGGCAAAGATTAAAACAGAGACTGAAGGAACACCCATTCAGAGCCTGCCCCACATGTGGCCCATACATATACAGCCACCCAATTAGACAAGATGGATGAAGCAAAGAAGTGCAGACCGACAGGAGCCGGATGTAGATCGCTCCTGAGAGACACAGCCAGAATACAGCAAATACAGAGGCGAATGCCAGCAGCAAACCACTGAACTGAGAATAGGTCCCCCGTTGAAGGAATCAGAGAAAGAACTGGAAGAGCTTGAAGGGGCTCGAGACCCCAAAAGTACAACAATGCCAAGCAACCAGAGCTTCCAGGGACTAAGCCACTACCTAAAGACTATACATGGACTGACCCTGGACTCTGACCCCATAGGTAGCAATGAATATCCTAGTAAGATCACCAGTGGAAGGGGAAGCCCTGGGTCCTGCTAAGACTGAACCCCCAGTGAACTAGTCTATGGGGGGAGGGCGGCAATGGGGGGAGGGTTGGGAGGGGAACACCCATAAGGAAGGGGAGGGGGGAGGGGGATGTTTGCCCGGAAACCGGGAAAGGGAATAACACTCGAAATGTATATAAGAAATACTCAAGTTAATAAAAAAAACAAAAAAAACAAAAAAAATACAAAATGTAAATAAAAGAACTTATTAAAGTACACTAATCAGTTATCTGGAAGTATCTGAAAGCACAAAAGTCAATAGTAAAAGCAGTATGTACACAGGAGTAGAATACTGCAGTAGCACAATGACACTTTCTTTGCATTGCTCTGTGTGTGTGTGTGTGTGTGCGTGTGTGTGTGTGTGTGTGTGCGTGCGTGCGTGTGTGTGTGTGTGTGTGTGTGTGTGTGTGTGTGTGTGTGTGTGTGTGTGTGTGTGTGTGTGTGTGTGTGCTGGGGCTTCAACATGGGGCTTTGCTCATGAGAAGTTTCCACTAAAGAGCAACATATGCAATTTTAGATTCTTATAGACAGGGCCTTACTCCATAGCCCAAGATGTTTGAACTTTCAAACCTCTTGCCTTAGCCTCCAAAATTCTAGGATATAGGTATGCACTCCCATCCCTAATGCTACCACTTCTGATTTTAGTATCAAAATTAGGAAACAGAAGTAATTACAAAAGCTTTCTAGTTAATGGATAATAGACAAGCTACAAATTCTCACAACAATAACAATGCTTGTGGTAACAAAAAGAGCTTAGAATGTGTCTAAAACTAAGTTAGTAACTTAAAAAAAATTAAGTTTGCACAGAAAAAAATGTTGCAAAATATTCTATGTAACTTTTCTGATAGTCACAAAAATCTACCTATGTAAGATTCACCAAAAAAAAAAAAAATGAAATTAAAACATAACCACCTTAAGAATCAGTGAGAACAAAAGAAGAAATTCTCAAAGGGGAAGTTGTCGATCCTTTCTATCAACAATTATTTTAAATACAAATATACTTCAGTTCAAAGTCTTTTTTTTTCCATGTGGAGAGGTTTAAAGTGCCTGAATGGATAATAGGTCTAAGAACCCGTCGTCTGTGAGAGACTCACTTAGGTTTTATGCAGACACAAGCTGGAACAAATAAGTAGAATATATATTCCCGGAGAACATGCTCAAAGAGAAGAATGAGAAGATACTTATCCCAAGACAGAAGAGACTTTGACTCAAAAGTCATAAAGACACAAAGAGTTTGCTTTATTACTTTAAAGGAGTCGATTCATCAAAGTGATAGGACAGTTTTAAATATACACGCTTCTAACACTGGAGCGCCTATACATACAAACCAAAGATGAATAGGCTGAGAGCGGAGACAGAGTGATTTCAGTAACGGTAGACATCACTGATTCTCCGCTGCCAGACAGGAAATCAATCAGAAAATATTTGGCTTGAAAAATACTATGAATTCGTGGAAGCTTCTCCAGTCTAAACCAGATGCTGCCCCACAAAACAAGTCCTGACAATAGACAGCGAATAGATATACCACCCACAGATTGGAAAGAAATGCTTGCACACTCTACAAATATGTCCGGCATTACGTAAGGAATTCAGTAAAAAGTAGACAAAGGATCTAAATATATATTTCTCAAAAAAAACCCAAAAAGACATAAAAAATGGTGCTGTGCTGGCTAAGACATGAAAAATGTTTATTATCATACATCATAAGAAAATGCACATTAAAATCCAGGAGACAATCGCCTTATACTTAGTAGAAAGGCTAGTATCACAAAGACAGAAGATGACAGGCATGAGCAAGAACCTCTGTGTGATAAAAGGAACCCACCCTGTATACAGTTGGTAGTTATCAACCAACAGTCCTACCCTGAGCAATGTTTATGCTCCACGACAGCAGTCAGCATGACAAGATCTAAAGGGCAATGGTGGCATTCCTCAGTAACCAACAGTTGTCTAGTTGGACTCAACAGGAGGGGAACCATAGCTGGTACTGGAAACCTAGTGTGGTGGTTTGAATGGGGATGGCCCAATGTAAATACAACTGGCTTAGTCCATATAAAGTTATTTGTACTATATATGATTTCAGGGACTCCTTGGGGATATGAAAGGGACTATGAGGAAAAAGGGATTAAATGATGTATTTTAGTTTAAAGTAAATAAAAAGTTACATTTGTTGTGTTTTATAAAAATAAAGGAGAGAAGAAATATGTTTGCTGGATGTGTAGTCAGGAGTAAGGGAAGAGGGTGCTTCCGAGGGCCCATGCTGAGGCATCCCTTCCCCCTGAGGGACCAGCCACAGGACAGTATAGTATAGTTTATTCAGGGCATGGGGAAGCAAGTTGAGAGGGTAGTAGAGACAGGGAAAGGCAGAAAGAAAGTATAGAGAGTAGAGGCCGGCCATGAGCATGTGGAGAGAGGGAGGAGGGGAATGGGGAAAGAGGGGGAGCAAGAGGATAGAAAGAGAACAAGAAGGCAAGAGAGCAAGGAGGGGACAAGCACCCCCTTTTACAGGGAGTCAGGCACATCTAGCTGTTTCCAGGTAACTGTGGGGCAGAGCCTAGATGAAATGCTAACCACATTGTTTTACCTCTTGTGCTTATATCTAATATTCATTCAGAATTGTGTTTTACACAGTGTCAGGTAGAAGCCAGAAGAACGTGTGATCAGCAGATGCCTTCCTTACACTCCCACACTGGAGTCTTGCCTTTGCCTGAACTGTGTGGATCTGGGTCCACCACGGCTGTTTGTATTCTTTAAGATGACTTTAAATTATTTTTTTAATTTTTAAGTATAAACTTAAATATAAACTCTATTCTTTAAAAATAATTTTTAGTGTACGGAAAAGTTGCAAAGATAGCACAGAAACGTCAGTTCTCCTGAGGACGATGTCTGACACTGTGCTTACATATATGTCACAAGTAAAAAACAACACTGGTGTGTCATTGCTCACTAAATTCCAAAACTCCATGTGTACTAAACCAGTGTGGTTTCTGAGTGGCTAACTTATCCCACAATTTTTTTCTTCTTCTGTTGTTCCTGGGTTCTCAGAAACGTTTGCATCTTGGGCTGAGGAGAAAGCCAAGCTAGCTGTTCAAAGCTCAGAAAAAATTAAAACAACTGTCCACACCTCCTGTTGGCCACAGTGCTCAAAGTCAATGTTGAGACTTTGTTAAATCCAGGCTGGAAAGCTTGTCTCAACAAAGACACAGATAGTAAGAAATTCAGATTCCAGGGCTAGAGGTAGAGGGATGACTCGGTGGGTAAGGGATAACAGCTGCTCTCTCAGAGGTCCTAAGTTGTTGTTATCACAGCACCTGCTTCCACAAGCTCATCACTGCTCACAATTCCGTAACTCCAGCTCTAGGATGAACAAAATCCCAGGGGTGGGATTCACTGATGAAATGAATTCTTATACTGTCCTCATACATTCTTGGAGATTTTCTCTATATAAAGTCACATCTTGGAATAATAAAAACTTTGTGTGGTTCATTCTAATGTTGAAGTTAGACTAAAGAAGAAATATAGGAAAGAATCCCATATTTGAAATAACCTATCTTTTGGTCATTTTGGTATCATCCTGTGGCAAACAGCAAAACACTTCCTAGAAGCAGAACTTTTTGGTGGCTAGCCAAGCTTCCTATGTTGGGATTCGGGTATCCCACTCTTATGTTTGAGCTGCCTGTAACTTCATAGGCAGACTTTGGATTAGAAGGTCTTTATTTCAGCAAATCACAGGTAGATGAAAAATATCAATAACCAAGGAATAAGTGTGAGCAAAACCCCAAGCCCTTGCCCACCAAGGCCACTAGAGAAAGCAGGGTCATGGGTGGCAAGCATCAAGGGTCTTTGAAGTTCATATTGCCTGCTTTTTCTTGTGCTGTGCCTCCTTAGGGGAACACATCTCCTGCACCAAGGCTCGGTCCTAAGCAAGTAGAGAGCTCTGGATAGTAAGAAACAAGAAAATACGGTAAGAAGTCTTCCTGTCTTAGGCAGGGTTTGCATTCCTGCACAAACATCATGACCAAGAAGCAAGTTGCAGAGGAAAGGGTTTATTCAGCTTACACTTCCACACTGCTGTTCCTCACCAAGGGAAGTCAGGTCAGGAACTCACACAGGGCAGGAACCTGGATGCAGGAGCTGATGAAGAGGTCGTGGAGGGTGCTGCTTACTGGCTTCTTCCCCTGGCTTGCTCATCTTGCTTTCTTATAGAACCCAGGACGACCAACCCAGGGATGGCACCACCCACAATGGGCTGGGCTTTCCCCCTTGATCCCTAATTGAGAAAATGCCTTACAGCTGGATCTAATGAAGGCATTTCCTCAAGGGAGGCTCCTTTCTCCGAGATAACTCCAGCTTGTGTCAAGGTGACACACAAAACCAGCCAGTACATTTGCTGAACAAGTAAATAGTTGTAGTATTTGGGAAATAAATATATATGCAATTTTTATTGCAGTGTGTCCTTTAGTTTCCCTTTAGAAGACAAAACTGTTCTTCAGCACAACTCAAAGGTGCAGATAATTTGATTTCTCTGGATTCCAGGGATTATATAGCACAAAGAGGAAGGACAGAGAGAATGTTGCTGTATTTCCTCTCTAGGGTACTCAGAATTTCATAGGGCTACCCTTGAGGATGTGAGGATGCTTGTGGCTCGGTTTTGCTCCTCAGAGCACTATATTTATGCCTCTGCTATGCACAGGGAAAGCTCCCTTTAACAGATTGGTGTGTGCAGTGACAGGGAAAAGACAGAGGATCAGGGACACCAGAAGAGAGTCAGAGATCTGGAAGAGGTAATCACACTTTTAGGGCTGAGATCTGCCCAAAGCAATCTCTGGGCAAAGGTGAGTCTAAGCCTACAGTTTATTTGGAAGATGATCATGAGAGCTATGGATAAGTTAGGAAATGAGACGGGGGAGTTAAGGTGGCAAGGTGAATAGCACCATGTGACCACAATGGACAATTGGTGCTCAGTCCTTCTGGGGACCCTCTGAGCAGCTGTATACTGTGCAGACATAAATGACTAGTGAAATTGAAATAAATTGAAAAGTCAGTTTCTCACCTACAATGGCCACATCTCGAGTGTTCCTTAGCTACATGTAGCTACAGGCTATTGCATGATTGCCCTATCCAGGAAAGCTGATAGAACATTTCCGGTATTAAAGAACATTCCGTTAGATAATACCAGTGTAGGTCTTGGCGTGGGCCTGTACCATCTGAGGGGCAAAGAAGTTGAGGCAATGATGATTCAACTCCAATTCTTTATTGGAAAAACATCATGAAGAACCAACTGTTTCCCGTTTTGGCTTTGCTGTCAAGCGCTCCTACAGGCAGAGAAATGCACGGAGTGGGATGTTTGTAGCACGTGACACTGAGGCGTCTTCCGGAACAGCGTCCGGCATCAAGCATCTGGTACAGTGGCAGGCAAAGCGGAAACCAGGAAGGACAAATTTGGAAAGATATCCTATTAATTCAGATGAAGGGTGTGAACAGAAAGCGAGCAACTACCTTAGCAACAGTCGCACGAATGGCCCGGAACACTACCTCAGCAAAACAAGACGCTAGCTCAACATCAAAGAAAATGCCTGGCAAATATCTCCAGGACGTATTTTTTCCTGCTGGGAAACCTGATCCTGCACCCACAAAGCCTACCCTGCTTCTCTCTTACATGGAAGTTACCTTTACTTAGAACAAGTCCCCAAGCTCTGGATTGTTATTTTTAAGAGCATTAAAACAAAACTTAGACTCGAGTATCAGGACGGTACCCTTTGCTGAATGGAAGAGGCAACAGATTGATTAGAAAGCCACCGGTAGTTCACAGAAATAAAGGGCCATCTTCCCTGCTCCCTTCCTGCCTCCCAGGCCTGTCTTGAAGCCAAAGAAAAGATGAGATGTCTGTGGAGGCTCCTGCTAGTCTTCTTGATTAAAATCAGCCTAACAGAAAACACCGGGCATTGGCTAGCACTACCGTTTGAATGTATCACATAGACTTCACGTGCTGGAAAACTCATCATCAGTGCATCGATGTCAGAAGGGTGGGCTCTATGTGAGAAATGTGAGAACTCTATGAGTTCCGGAATGTTCCATTCTTCAGAAAGAGTTAACGGCTTTCCCAAGAAATTGAATTTGTTATCTGTTATCAACAAAATGAGTTCTCACAGAAGGACAAGTTCACCCTCCTGTCCTTCTCTCCTCCCTGCCATACTTTCCTGTTCTTCTGTGAAAGACACAGGAGGAAGGCCATTGCCAAATCAAAGCCGCTTGTTAGATTTTCTATTGCTGTGATAAAACACTCTGAGAAAGAGTTTTTTTTCAGCTCACACAGTTCCACATAGTCCATCCCAGGGGAAAGCCAAGGCAGGAACTCAAACAGAGCAAACCCCAGGATACAGGAGCTGATGCAGAGGCCATGGAGGGATGCTGCTTACTGGCTTGCTCACTGTGGCTTGCTCAGCCTGCTTTCTCATAGAAAATGAATTGGGCCCTCCCACATTAATTTCTAAGAAAATTCCCTATGTGCTTGCCTACAGTTGGATCTTAGGGAGGCATTTTCCCAAATGAGGTCCCCTTCTCTCAGATGACTCACTGTCAAGTTGATATAAGCTAACCAGCACAACCTTGGATTTCTCCGCCTCTAAAACTGTAAGAAATACATTTATGTTTTCTATATATCATCTAGTCTCAGATATTTCACTATAGCAGCAATAAATTCAGACAAAGACACTAGGGTCTGCAATGCCCTGAAGAAGGAAATCACGCTGAAGTGCTTTTTAGTTGTATATAAATCTCTCAGAAGTTTTCCTGAGACCTATAGTAAGGTGGAAAGTGGAACCGTTCTCCACTTTGAGTAAGAAGTGGGTCGTGGTGTGAGTAGAGGATTGCATGGGACAGATATTAAAAAAGAAATGTTCCTGACAGGTACCACCTTAGGCAATAAAGCAAGGCTTCCCTCTTAATAATAAGCTGCATGAAACATTGTCCACCACCCTACAGGATGCAGCAAGAATATTCCACCTTTGTAAAAGGAATTATAAATTCTAGCTAGCCTGTATAAAGGACACACCATTCAGGAATTTTATTTACAAGCTGAAAGCCCAGATTGGGCAGGTTTTGAGCTATTCTAACTTACATCCCAGACATACCTTTCTTGTTACTTCCTGTTTCTCCTGACCAAGAGCTCAAGGTCCATCTCCTTTCAAGGAATCCTCCTCCTCCCTTTCTTCTCCCTTTTCTCTCTACCTACAACCTGTCACTCAATTCTCAAGTCCCACCTTCTCCCCATCCTGCCCAACCACAGACTCTAACCTTTTATTGACCAATTAAATTGGGGAGCAAGGTTTACATAGCATCACTTGGTGTATATAAGGATCTTCTTATAGTGGGCTTATTAGCTCTTGGGAGCCAATCTTTATCACTTAAATATAAGCAGCACCAGACCAACCTCCTACACACTTTCATCTTTCTCCACGATTCATAGCTTTTATCTAACCATGATGAGATCAGATATTTCTGAGATGGAGGGCATTCCGCAAAGGTGAAGAAAACAAGAAAACATCTCGAAATTGAAGGAGTTAGGGGCAGGGATAGCACTCAAAGGCCATGTGTGCCGGACACCACTGAAGTACAATGGGGGCAGGAATAGCACTCAAGGACAATGGGGCTGGGGACAGCATTCAAGTGCAATGGGGGTGGGGACAGCACTCAAGGACAATAAGACCAGCTGGGTGGAATCCTGGAAGAGAGGCATTAGTGCAAAACTAGTAATATCCAGATAAATGCAGAGTTTCAGCACAGTGATGAAGCCATGCCATTGAGAAATTGTGTGTACAGTAACTGTGCTGTGCCTCAATTATCTCAAAATGCTACCAGTAAAAGAAAGGGGTGAAGGGCGTGGGAGAGATCTCTGCCACTGTTATTCATTTATTCACACACATTTTAAAATAAGACTGGATTATAAAAGGCCAGCTGCATAATTCTGCTCTAGACTATAGTCCTCGATGTGACAGTATGAGAGAGACAACGTGGAAACCATGACATCTGGGTGTCTGTTCACTCCTCATTGAGATAGATGAATGTGCCCGACACGGAGGCATATGGCACAGGAGAAGTCACTGGTGCTGTTTCAGCATCTCCGACTACTAAAACTTCCAAGGTAATGGATTAGTTTTTAGTCAGAAGTTAACATTATTGAAGCAACCTTAACTTGACAAATGGCAACATAAACGCTGTGCCCAGATGAGTGATGGGGAAATTAACTGTGCACTCTGCGCCTGAGCCAAAAGGAGCGGTCAAGACTCCAGTGGTAACAGATGGCACGCAGAAGTGCAGTACAGCCCAAAGTGGCTCAGATAAGTCAGTTAAAATTAAAGGAAACAAACGTGTTGAGATGCATATGTTCTTAATATGTGGTAATGAGCGAGCATCGGCCTAGGACAAAGCTACAAATTGCAGGGTTTTTTCAGTTCGCCCAACCAAGATCCTAATTTGGGGGATATTTTTGGAATTATTTTAACTTGCTCTCAAATGTATACAGGGAGACAGATACTCCTGTGCCATATTTTTATACCAAATAACTGAAGAGTTAACAGATCCAAGACTCCACAGTTTCAACAAGGGTTCTATAAATGGAAAAAATGCCCTAAACCCACTAACAATATAACTTGAAATATGGAAGAGTTTACCAAGTTTACAAAAAGAAATCCCTGAATCATAGGAACTAAACAAATAAAGAACCCAAACTGCTGACGTAGCGTCAGAGGTCAGAAGAGTGGAGACTCGCGCAGGGTAGGAAAAGCAATTAGGGGAAAATGGAAAGAACGATGTGCAACCAGGACTCAACGTGAAAAACAAGCTGAAACCGAATTCCTCCAAATGCCAGCCTGATGCCATCAAACGAAGCCCTCCTCACTCCCCAGCCCCGCCCGGCCCCGCCCGGCCCCGCCCCACCCCGTGGCTTAGTTCCCCAGCACATCCCTTGCTCCCCCACCCCGCGCATCCCCATCTGGCTTAGCCAGCTGTTTGCCACCTCATCTGATCTTCTCATTCATTTTCCTGTTTCTACGTGTCATTGTTTGCGCTCCTGTACTATGCACGTGTATAACAGGGTCCTGAAAGTGGGGGCCTTTTCTGGCCTCTGTAGAGACTTCTGGTATGTTTCATAGGTGCCATCCATTCTAAGTGTTTGGTATGTGTTTCTCAAATTTTTACGTGCATAAGAATCCTCTGGTGATCACTCAATGTTTACATACTAACAAGCTCCCAGGTAAAGCCAGAGTTCATGTACAAGTTCCACGCTTGGAAAAACAAGACTACAAAACAAGCCAAGAGAAGTGTGGCCCCTTTCTCCCCATCCTGTATAACAGAAGACACTGTTAACCTTTCACCCGGAGAGAATTATTCCCTAACCCAGGAGAGATCAGGTCTATTGTGGTGCCTCAGACTGAATCCAGAGATGGAAAGGAGCTATTCTATGGATTAAGTTTAATGAGACTGTGGTGATTTGAATAAGAATGGCCCCGTAGATGCATGTGTTTGAGTACTTGGCCCATGGGGAGTGGCACTCTTAGAAGGTGTGGCCTTATTGGAGGAAGTGTGTTACTGCAGGGGCAGACTTTGAAGTCTCATATGCTCAAGCTATGCCCAGTGTGACACAGTCTCTTTCTCCTGCCTGAGGATCAAGATGTAGAACTCTCAGCTCCTTTTCCACCACCATGTCTGCCTGCATGTTGCCACATTTCCTGTCATGATAATGCACTAAACCTTTGAAACAATAAGCCAGCCCCAAATGTTTTCCCTTATACATGTTTCTAAGTGTTTCTGTGGGTCTTGGTGTTTCTTCATAGCAATAGAAACCCTACTAAGACAGAGAAATAGTTAGAAAAAGAAGGAGGAGGAAAAGGAGGAGAAGAAGCAGGAGAAGAATCAGGAGGCACAGGAGGAGGAGAAGGAGCAGGAGGAAGAAGAGGAGAAGGAGGAAGAAGAAAAAGGTCACTGTATCTTACGAAGTCATATTTGATCCATGTTTGAGACTCTTGATTATGCTTTTAATAAGAAATTCCATAGCTTGCATGCACATGCATATGTAGGCTGCTGCTTTTGCATCCTAATCAACCACTGTGTAAAGATTACAGATGTAATACATTGGTTTGGGCATAATAAACACTGAAACAATCTTTAAAAGGACAAAGTTAGAGGCTTCATATATCCAGATTTTAAAACTCAAGGATTGTAGCTTAGATAAGCATCTGGTTCAATCTTAGCATTGAAAAAGAAAATTTCTTAGGGCTAGAATTACAGCCCAGTCAGAGAACTTGCCACATAGATATGAGGGTGTGATTTCAGCATCCAGCACCACCTAAAAAACCTGAGCTCAGTGGTACAGACGTACAATCCCAGCACTGGAGAGGCAGGGACAGTGGAGTCCTGAGGCTTTCTGACTGACATCTAGATGAGTCCACGAATTCTGGGTTTAGTAAAACACTGTCTCAAATAGTAGTAATAATAACAACAGTAATAGTAATAAAAATTTAAGAGGATACAAGATGTCAACTTCTGGCCTCCACATAAACACACACTAGCATATACACCTGTATGCACACATATACAAAACAATTATAAAACCAGCATGATCAAAACTGTATAGTACCGGAAAAGGCAAAATTACAAGGCAGTGGCACAGAACATAAAACCCAGAACCTTGACAAAGAGCATTAACTCAACACAATGGTAAGAAAGACTGTGACTCCAGTAAAATGTGCCAGAAAAACTGAAGATCCCCATGTGGAAGAAGGAGGTTGTACATTGTTTCACACCACTTACAAAACTATACTCAAAACAAATCAAAGAACTAAATCTAAAAACTAAAGCCATTCTTAAAATTCTTAAAACAAGACATAGGGAGAAAGTTGCATAACGCTGGATTTGTCCACATGTGCTGTCAACTTTTATATTGACTTGACACAAGTCATATGAGAAGAGGGACCCTCAACTGAGAAAATGCCTCTATGAGATTTGCCTATTGACAAGTCTGTGGTGCATTTCTTCATTGACCATTGCTACAGGTGGACCCAGTTCACTGAGGGAAGTGACACTCCTAACAAGTTGGTCCTAGGTGGTGTGAGAAAGCAGATTGAGCAAGCCAAGAGGAGCAGCAAGGAAGTAAGCAGCAGACCTCCATGGTCTCTGTATGGTTCCTGCCTCTGGGTTCCTGCCGTAAAACCCTGCCCTGATTTCCTTTGATGATGGCCTGTGGTATGGAAGTGTAAGCTGAAACAAACACTTTCCTTTCCAAGTTGCTTTTGGTCAGTATTTTATCACAGCAATAGAAACTCCAACTCCAATGGCATGTTGGATATAGAGGCAAGACAGAAACAAGAACAGACAGATGGGATGACATAAAGCTTACAGTGGGGCAGACAAGGGAGCAATCAACCACTGAGATCATAATCCACAGAATGAGAGAAATTTACAAGGCATGTGTCTGATAAGGAGCTATATCTGAAGCCATAGAGAATTCCTGCAGTTCAGCACCAAAAGCAAAAGCATACACACACACACACACACACACACACACACACACACACACACACACACACACAGGTAAATAACTTGCTAATGGCTAATAAGTATAGATTATAGAATTCGCAACATAACTAATAATTAACTAAATGCAGATCTAAGCCACAAAGAAACTACTGACAGCTGGCAACTTTAAAAGACAAAAATCAGTGACAGCAAGTGTCTTAATTAAGGTTACTATTGCTGTGATAAAACACAGCAACTTGGGGGAGGAAAGAGTTTATTTAGCTTTTACCTCCATATCATTATTCAGTATTGAAGGAAGTCAGGACAGGAAGTCAATCTGGCTAGACTCCTTGTGCCAGAAGCTGATGCAGAGGCCAGGGAGGAGTGCTGCTTAATGGCTTGCTCTACATGACTTGTTTAGCCTGCTTTCTTAAAGAACTCAAGGCCACTAGTTCAAGAATGGTACCTCCCCCAGCAATCACTAATTAAGAAAATACCTTAAAGCCGGATCATTTTCTCAGTTGAAGTTTCCTCCTTTCAGATGACTCTAGCTTGTGTCAAGTTGACCTAAGACTAGCCATCACAGCAAGGATATAAAATTCAGAAATTCTTGTTTATGAGAATGACAAAGAAATTGTGACATCATTGTGGGAAACAGTGTGTTTGCCTTTCATCAAGGCCACCATGTGTGATGGCTAATGTTGGTTGTCAAAATGACAGAATCTAGAATTATCTAAGAGACAAACTCTGAGCAGGTCTCTGAAAACAATTTTTATTAAGTTATTTTATTCATGGTTCTTAAATCTGTTAACACTCTCCATTCTCCTGATACATTTTTAATAACAAACACAGGGTATGCGCTAGTAGATTCTTCTGCGTATTGAGCCTCCAACTGCTCTTATACCAGCTGCTCAAGTAATTTAAAAAAAAAAGTAGATCACCTCACACAGGCTTGTCAGTGAACTATTTTTAGGGGTAGAGATGTTGGTGCTTCAGCAGTGCCCCCCAACCTATTAATTTGGAAATTCAATTCCTGTTATGTCCTGTGTTTGAACAATTAGTACAGGTTGGTATTGTTTTAATGACTGTCTTAGGGTTTTACTGCTGGTGAACAGACACCATGACCAAAGCAAGTATTATAAAGGACATTTAATTGGGGCTGACTTACAGGTTCAGAAGTTCAGTCAATTATCAAGATGGGAGCATGGCAGCACCTAGGCAGACATGGTGCAGGCATATCTGAGAGTTCCTCATCTTTATCTGAAGGCTGCTAGTGGAAGATTGTCCTCCAGACAGCTAGGATGAAGTCTTATAGCCCATACCCACAGTGACACACCTACTGCAACAGGGCCACACCTCCTAATAGTGCCACTCCCTGGACCAAGCATATACAAACCATCACAATAACATATAACAATACTTTCTCTAGGAGCATCTACCCTTATTTCATCATGGACTGACTCTGGGGCTGCAGGACTATATTAATCTGAGTACCCTAACGTTGTAAAAAAAAATTTTCAACATAGTAAAAGCCATATACAGCAAACCAGTTGCTAACATTAAACTAAATGGAGAGAAACTTGAAGCAATCCCACTAAAATTAGGGACTAGACAAGGCTGCCCACTCTCTCCCTACTTATTCAATATAGTTCTTGAAGTTCTAGCCAGAGCAATCAGACAACAAAAGGAGATCAAGGGGATACAGATCGGAAAAGAAGAGGTCAAAATATCACTATTTGCAGATGACATGATAGTATATTTAAGTGATCCCAAAAGTTCCACCAGAGAACTACTAAAGCTGATAAACAACTTCAGCAAAGTGGCTGGGTATAAAATTAACTCAAATGAATCAGTTGCCTTCCTCTACAAAAGAGAAACAAGCCAAGAAAGAAATTAGGGAAACGACACCCTTCATAATAGACCCAAATAATATAAAGTACCTCGGTGTGACTTTAACCAAGCAAGTAAAAGATCTGTACAATAAGAACTTCAAGACACTGAGGAAAGAAATTGAAGAAGACCTCAGAAGATGGAAAGATCTCCCATGCTCATGGATTGGCAGGATTAATATAGTAAAAATGGCCATTTTACCAAAAGCAATCTACAGATTCAATGCAATCCCCATCAAAATACCAATCCAATTCTTCAAAGAGTTAGACAGAACAATTTGCAAATTCATCTGGAATAACAAAAAACCCAGGATAGCTAAAGCTATCCTCAACAATAAAAGGACTTCAGGGGGAATCACTATCCCTGAACTCAAGCAGTATTACAGAGCAATAGTGATAAAAACTGCATGGTATTGGTACAGAGACAGACAGATAGACCAATGGAATAGAATTGAAGACCCAGAAATGAACCCACACACCTATGGTCACTTGATTTTTGACAAAGGAGCCAAAAACCATCCAATGGAAAAAAGATAGCATTTTCAGCAAATGGTGCTGGTTCAACTGGAGGTCAACATGTAGAAGAATGCAGATCGATCCATGCTTATCACCCTGTACAAAACTTAAGTCCAAGTGGATCAAGGACCTCCACATCAAACCAGACACACTCAAACTAATAGAAGAAAAACTAGGGAAGCATCTGGAACACATGGGCACTGGAAAAAATTTCCTGAACAAAACACCAATGGCTTAGCAGCAAACCACTGAACTGAGAATAGGTCCCCTATTGAAGGAATCAGAGAAAGAACTGGAAGAGCTTGAAGGGGCTCGAGACCCCAAAAGTACAACAATGCCAAGCAACCAGAGCTTCCAGGGACTAAGCCACTACCTAAAGACTATACATGGACTGACCCTGGACTCTGACCCCATAGGTAGCAATGAATACCCTAGTAAGAGCACCAGTGGAAGGGGAAGCCCTGGGTCCTACTAAGACTGAACCCCCAGTGAACTAGTCTATGGGGGGAGGGCGGCAATGGGGGGAGGGTTGGGAGGGGAACACCCATAAGGAAGGGGAGGGGGAGGGGGATGTTTGCCCGGAAACCGGGAAAGGGAATAACACTCGAAATGTATATAAGAAATACTCAAGTTAATAAAAAAAAAAAAAAAAAAAAAAAAAAAAAAAAAAAAAAAAAACACCAATGGCTTACGCTCTAAGATCAAGAATCGACAAATGGGATCTCATCTCATAAAACTGCAAAGCTTCTGTAAGGCAAAGGACACGGTGGTTAGGACAAAACGGCAACCAACAGATTGGGAAAAGATCTTTACCAATCCTACAACAGATAGAGGCCTTATATCCAAAATATACAAAGAACTCAAGAAGTTAGACCGCAGGGAAACAAATAACCCTATTAAAAAATGGGGTTCAGAGCTAAACAAAGAATTCACAGCTGAGGAATGCCGAATGGCTGAGAAACACCTAAAGAAATGTTCAACATCTTTAGTCATAAGGGAAATGCAAATCAAAACAACCCTGAGATTTCACCTCACACCAGTGAGAATGGCGAAGATCAAAAACTCAGGTGACAGCAGATGCTGGCGAGGATGTGGAGAAAGAGGAACACTCCTCCATTGTTGGTGGGATTGCAGACTGGTAAAACCATTCTGGAAATCAGTCTGGAGGTTCCTCAGAAAATTGGACATTGAACTGCCTGAGGATCCAGCTATACCTCTCTTGGGCATATACCCAAAAGATGCCTCAACATATAAAAGAGACACATGCTCCACTGTGTTCATTGCAGCCTTATTTATAATAGCCAGAAACTGGAAAGAACCCAGATGCCCTTCAACAGAGGAATGGATACAGAAAATGTGGTACATCTACACAATGGAATATTACTCAGCTATCAAAAACAACGAGTTTATGAAATTCGTAGGCAAATGGTTGGAACTGGAAAATATCATCCTGAGTGAGCTAACCCAATCACAGAAAGACATACATGGTATGCACTCATTGATAAGTGGCTATTAGCCCAAATGCTTGAATTACCCTAGATGCCTCGAACAAACGAAACTCAAGACGGATGATCAAAATGTGAATGCTTCACTCCTTCTTTAAATGAGGAAAAAGAATACCCTTGGCAGGGAAGGGAGAGGCAAAGATTAAAACAGAGACTGAAGGAACACCCATTCAGAGCCTGCCCCACATGTGGCCCATACATATACAGCCACCCAATTAGATAAGATGGATGAAGCAAAGAAGTGCAGACCGACAGGAGCCGGATGTAGATCGCTCCTGAGAGATACAGCCAGAATACAGCAAATACAGAGGTGAATGCCAGCAGCAAACCACTGAACTGAGAATAGGACCCCCGTTGAAGGAATCAGAGAAAGAACTGGAAGAGCTTGAAGGGGCTCGAGACCCCATATGAACAACAATGCCAAGCAACCAGAGCTTCCAGGGACTAAGCCACTACCTAAAGACTATACATGGACTGACCCTGGACTCTGACCTCATAGGTAGCAATGAATATCCTAGTAAGAGCACCAGTGGAAGGGGAAGCCCTGGGTCCTGCTAAGACTGAACCCCCAGTGAACTAGACTATGGGGGGGGGGGCGGCAAGGGGGGGGGGGTTGGGGGGGGAACACCCATAAGGAAGGGGAGGGGGGAGGGGGATGTTTGCCCGGAAACCGGGAAAGGGAATAACACTCGAAATGTATATAAGAAATACTCAAGTTAATAAAAAAAATTAAAAAAAAATATTAGTGGCTCCTTCCCATAAGCTGGGGTCCTGAACTTATGGAGAATGTGAAGTGAGCATCAATGTTGATCCATTTCTGCTTCTTGGATGAGGACACATGTGACCTGTCTCTTTGTACGCCTGCTACCACACTTCTCTGCCATGTGAGTGAAAAGCAATTGATATGCTATCTGGTCCAGCAAATTCTCCTCTAGCTACATACCCCAAAGAATGGATCTGGGAAGGGCAATCTCCTAATGGTTATTGAATAGCCAGTGGAGAAGGAAAAGTCAGTTTTGTTCAGAGATGTGGCCCCTGGTAAACTGTCCATGCTCCAGTAAATGGCTACACCCATGTTCATATGGGCAGTACTAACTGGATTCATTTACTTTAAAAAAAATTACAAATAAAGGAAAAGACATGAAATTGGGAACTTAACACTGAAGAAGGAGGTCCAAGAAGAGTTGAAAAGAGGGGAAGTAGGGGACAAATATGATTCATATATGTATACATATATGAAATTAAATAAGTGAATAAATGCATGTGCAGATAAGATATAACCTTGAAATGATTTGGGAAAAACAATCAACAAAGATCTCTTTGTTTACATCTTCTTTCCCTAGTTTTGGGTAGAAAACAGTTTCCAGCATGGTTTGTTGACTGGTTCCACCTACTGAAGATTCTCAAGAGCTGACTCAGTGGCTTACCAAGATGCCTTCTCTGACACTGCCAGGATGCAGTGGTGGCCTGTGGGCCAACTACTGGCCACCCACTTTGCATAACCATTCTTACCACAGTGCTGTGACTACTATGTGAATACGTGGGGTGGATTTACTGAAAATGTCTTAGGCATTTTGTCATTGCTATAGATGTTTCGCATGTCAACTTTAAAGAATCAGGAGGGAGGTCTCGATTGGACAAGAGCAGCACGAAGCTCACAGTCTTCCTTTCTGGTGGTCACAGTTGGCAAATTTTCAAGAACAGATATGACTACAAAACCCAAATGTCCTTGGTTATGCCAGGTTTTGTTAACCTTCTGATTCTGAAAAGGGAGACTGTTTTTGTGGAAACTTGTTTTCATCTCAGAGGTTTCATCTTGGAACCGTTGGTCTGAAAAAGCCCCTGGCCTGTGGTGTGGAGATTCTGGTCCCTGAAAGACTAGTCCTACATCAGACACCGAGAGACAGTTGGAGAGTCTTCCGTTCTGCTATCGAGACAAACTTAAACGTCCAAGATTGTTATGATTTTTCAGAAGCTAAATATTTATAAACTGGCTTTTGGTCATTACATGTTCATTGTGAATAAAGTACCCACACTTGTGTAGATCGAGCTGTGCCCATGGCCCTTCCACAAAGAGAATTCCAAGCCACCAAGAATCCCGGGACAACTTAGAAACCAAAGGCTGCTGTGACAGTGCTTTCAAAAAGTACCCAATAAAGTTTAACAACCCAACTGTCACTATGCCTGCTGGGACAGGGAGACTCCATTTTCTCCATCAGAATAACCACTCCATGACAGGCTTCCTGTTCAGTAGCTGTTGACAAACATATAACGTGTGTGTGTGTGTGTGTGTGTGTGTGTGTGTGTGTGTGTGTGTGCTTTTATTTAGTTACAGTTTTGTGTGTTTGTTTGTTTGAGGGATGTGTTATATTTTGTTTTCTTGTTTGGGAGGGTTTGGTTGTTATACTAGGTTTTTGTTTTCTGATGTGTAGTGGGAAAAGGTATGAAAGGGCTTGGGGGAGAAAAAGAATGTGATCAAAATATACTTAAATTTTAATTTTTAAATAATAAAAAATAATAATTAAAAAATACTTACCCAAAAGAACATAAAGGATAAAGGGTATTATCTAGCAAAAAGCTACCAGGGGAAATAAAATTAGGCATTCTTTTTTGCCTTGTAATGCCACAACTGAGGAGAAAATGCTTCAATTACATATTAATATCCAAAAATGTCCATTACAATACTAGTTACAATTCAGGCAACATGGCCGTCTGCCTGCCAAAATAGAACTAAAATATCAGGCAATAAATACCTTACTTAAAAAAAAAAAAAAAATATATATATATATATATATATATATATATATATATATATATATATGGAGTGAGAAAAATGCTTCTTTTGTTTAGGGAATGAACAAACAATAAGGTGATGTTGATATTTAGATCTTACAATGGAGGAGAGCCAAAGTGAGTCAAACACAGAGAAAGAGAGCAGCACATATGGAGCCTGAACAGAAGCACACTAAAGAATCAATTGCAATTGTCTCTGACAGGACTACCAGTGACTTTCTCTCATGATAGAATATCATGAGAGAAAATCTTAGTGGCTGGAAAGATGGCTTCATGGGTAAGAGAACCAGTGCTCGTGCAGACAGTCCAGGTTCAGTGCCCAGAACATACATCAGTCAACTTACATCCACCACTAAATCCTGGTCCTGAAGATACAGCACCCTCTTCTGACTTCCTTTAGCTCCTGCATGCACATGGTGCACACACACACACACACACACACACACACACACACACACACATTCACTCACTCACACAGGGACACACACACTCACATAATGTTTTTAAACAATAAATAATATGCTATATCTTAAAAATAAGAAACTTTTACTTATATAAAAATACTTCAGTGATTAGATAGTGAAGTTTGCACTTACTATAATTATACTCAGAGTCATAACATTACTTTTGTAGGATTCAGAGAGCCTAAGCAATGGGGATTGGTCCCTGTCCAGGAAAATACAAAAATGACTATGATATTGCCCTATCCATGCACAAAAAGTTGCTTGGATGGTTGCAAACTGATGGATCAATAACAACCTGTAAAGATATCTCATAGTTTTACTGTCATCCTCCAAACATACATATCTGGGAAGCAAAACAGACAGCAACTCAACAGTTTGATCAGCAAGAGAGGGAGGGAAAAGAACTGTAGTGTGACACTTTTGCGAACCAGGGATAATAAGAGACAGTTCTAATAAAAACCAGGCTCCATAACCTCCAAATGAAATGATAAATTATGGGGCAAAGTACTGCCTCTCCAAGACACACATCAGGTTGTAAGCTTTAATATTGATTTTAGATTGCATGACCCAGTTACTTCCCTGAAATCCATGAGCTTTTTACAATAAGGGGAAATGTCTTAAAGCAGGACATTTGAACAAGACAAAGTGAGTTGCCCTTCCACATCTACTTCGAGGCATGAGAAACATCATTTATGATTAAAGGTGGAAAGAACGTCACCTAAGCTGCAACTTTGAAGAAAAGCTTTACTCACATTCTGCTTTACCTGTTTAGAAATCTGATAACCACTTCAGTAATGAAGGACCAGTCCCTGAACCCTTAGGGATCCTGTATGAATATTTCACAAAGAAACCATCATCACTCTTGTTTGTCCCAATACCCTATCCCGTGAGCTTAGAACTGATGCATGTGAATCAGAGTTGTACAGCTCCAACAGTATATGTGTAAAAATGTGTGTGCATTTTTCTAAATCTGCTAACTCTGTCAAATGAAAGAATAGCATAGCATTTCAACTCTCTTATTCTGACAAAGAGAGCAAGCCACTAATTTGCCCTTAAGTCCCTGTGCTTGAGTTTCCTGCCTACGTTCCAAGCTTTGCCTTTACAAGGACATTTCCTTCTGGAACGGCAGCCAGGAAACTTCTATGTGAATGGATAGGCCACACATCCAGGTGACCTGAGACTTGGGACATAAAGAAACTTGCCTAAGTTGAGTCACAATCCACAGCCTCCATGCATCTTAAGAGGGAGTGCTACCGTAGCTTGTGATAAATCATGGCTGGAGAAATATAAACACTGGCTACACAAACAAATGCAATATAAAAGCCTCTTAATGAATCCTTAACGAGTTGCATGTGGGCTGTAAATGCCCTGCAGCCGAGGCTGCCTCAACATATTTGCTTAAAGAGCAGGGAAGGAAAAAAAAAAAAGCACACACATCAGTTTCCCTTCATCTGATGACATATTAGCAAATACAACTGGAAAGCTGACTTTTGAGTTGAAATGCTATTTTCAAAGGCAGAGAGAGGGAGGGGAGAAATAAAGAAATTAACAAACTAAGAAAGCACACCTCTGTAAATGACGGTGGAAGAGAAGCATGGGATGTGTGTTTTAAAAAGTGTTGATTTATGAAATAAAAGTCTGGAATTTTCCATTTACCACACAAGGCATCACAACCAAATTGGCTTTTCCTTTCTTCACAGTTGCTCTTGTAGAGTTAGGAGATTTCCTTCCTCAAATGTTGTATTTATTGGCACATGCGCATACACACACTTAGCCTTTCACACAGGAGAGAAAAGATAAGAATTTAGATGGTATGATAAAAGGCTAGAAGGTGACGGATGGTGTGACTGCAATTTCCCATTTCCTTCATCTTTCCTGAGCTATCCCACCCCTGACCACAGGAAACAGAGAGGCACTAGAGAGACTGTGGAAGCTGTAATTCAAGTTGTATCCAACATTGACCAGAAAGTGCACTTTAGGCCCAGGTACCTTCGAACAAAATATGGGCATACCTGTTTTCTCTGAAGGACCTCACATAGGATTCATTTGCTCTGCACAGCCAAGATTCTGACCACAAAGAAATGCATCAAAAAGCCAAGTGCATCTGAACAAGGCCAACTGTCCATGGTGCCTCTCCCTGAGTGACAACAAAGGCAATAGATACCTTCCCAGCCCACACCCATGAACCTAGGGGAAAGTCCACAGGCAGCATAGTCTATGGCAAGCACTACACGTAATCTTACAGATTGCTGACTTGAGTTTCTAGTGGGGAAAGGCTGAAGAGTCATGTGTGGAGAAGGACGAGAGACTTTAGCAGAAGATTCAAAGCTTCTTAGAACAAAGCCCCACATTCAGAAGCTGCTTTATATCTTATATCTTTATAAGCTTTATATCTTATACATCTAAGACCAGGGGTCTGCACAAACATTGCAACTTCAATACTCAGGCACTTTCTCAGCCAATATACTCAAGAAATTATGCATTCTCACATGTGGGTTCATGTACACACACACACACATACACACACACATACACACACACACATACTTCTTTCAAGAATTTTACATTTAAGGAATGTCTTTAACCTATCAGCTTAATTTATAACATAATAATAAATATTCTTTTTTTTTTTCAGAGCTGGGGACCAAACCCAGGGCCTTGCGCTTGCTAGGCAAGCTCTCTACTACTGAGCTAAATCCCCAACCCAATAATAAATATTCTTAATCCTTGACACTAAGTACCAATAATTTAGATCTAGCTATTACGTACACTGAAGCTAACAGGAAGTGGCGAAATGTGCAACACCTCAGTATGCGACACCTGTCCCTCCAGAGACTTGACAGCTCGGCTAACAAGACTGTTAATTATTCCCTTTGTTTTCATTAAATAGAATTTCATCAATGCTGAAATATATGATACTCTTTGATGGGGGAATGAGGAGGAGAAATAGGGGGGAAGAGGCTCTAAAAAATCAACTAAGTTAAAAGCTGTAAAGATCTTGGTGATACTACTGGTAGAAATGTAAATTTGTGCGTCCGTTATAGAAAATCTGGGAACTACTGTTAGATCCAGCAAATGCACCACTAGGTACAGAATCAGTATACAGAAAAATTTGATGCTTAAAAATGAGTCATTTTTCACACATATTTATTATAGTGCTGTTTATAATAAGTAAACTACAGAGTCAATTCAGATTCCCTGAAGCAGATAAATGGTTTTAAAGTGTAGCATACTCACAGAGTGCAGTAGATTTAAATCTTGTCATTTACAGCAACACGGGTGCAACTTGAGAACATAAGGTTGAATGAAACATGTCAGATACCAAAATACCCGTGCAGTATGTCCTTTCTTGTTTGTGGAAACTAACAAGTGAACCTTTAGAAGTACAGAATAGTGGCCACCAGAGATAGAGAAAGAGAGGGGGCAGGGCACACTGGAAGGTGGGGATATAGAGTATTGGGGAGGACTTATTTGCATAACTAATATTGACTGGTAATTAGAATAATAACTTTCAAAACCTCAGTGGTGAATCTGATCAACTCGACATCCATTTTTGTGAAACAGAACTAGGAGCACATCATCTGCCCTTCCCAAAATGCCAAACCTAAAACGGGTGGACACTATGCTTTGGCTTCTTGTGTCAGTGATGACAACACACTGAAGAGCTTGCCACTCCACCAAGCATAAGCAACAGCTCAAAACGAAGCTATAATTATGACTAATGTTACTAAGATTCCTTAATTTTTACAATTCAATATGCTTTTTAGAAAGCCTTACAAGACTATCAGCCTAACTTAAAAGAGTAACAGAGCTCTATAGGAGAAAACTAAGATATCCCAATTTATTAATACAGAATTTGCCAGCAAACAAAATTTTTCACATGTGTTAAAGGTTCCAAATAAAGTAAAAGGCTTGTCTACTTTAACTCTGTTCTTTCACTTAATAATAACTGTGAAATGGCGTGTTGCCTAGCAACTGACCTGTATTATTTCAAACAGAACAGTAAGGACTCATCCTTTAGGGCTCAAAGATAAAGGTAATTGTTTTGAAATGAAAAATAGGAAGTATGACAAATTCTTAAAATGATGCTCTTTTCTTGTAAATGTTCATAGGATAGAAAGAAAAATGGGCAACAGAGCAAAGG
Organism: Rattus norvegicus; assembly: GCF_021556685.1. Classification (NCBI taxonomy): domain Eukaryota; kingdom Metazoa; phylum Chordata; class Mammalia; order Rodentia; family Muridae; genus Rattus; species Rattus norvegicus. The sequence goes on from NC_141535.1 coordinate 79,701,339, forward strand.
GGAGATAACAGAGTGCAGAATTATCCTGCATAATTAGTGAATTCGGTAAGCACAAGGAAGCTTCTGATCTCTACAGGCAACCATTTCTTTGCAAGCTCAGCTTCCCTTCTCCGAGGTACTCTTGAAGTCACTTCTGCCTCCCTACCTCCTCCGTGACACCATCAACACTGCCAATGTTAAGTTTTACTGCATTCTACTTCTGACATAACAGGAAACAATTGAGAAAAATGAAAAGACTTTTGTGGGAGTGGACAAAGCAGAAGCATTCCAAATGACTTGCTTTCTCCGTAGAAAGACTCCTCCTCTTTGGTGAAGCCCTACCAATGGGAGGGAAAGCAATATGAGCTTCATCCTATCAGATGGAAAAACATTACAATGGGGAGTGGCTGTTACTCGGAGAGGAGAGTAGGGACACAGAAAGGTAGCCCATATGGTATTGTATTAACTGACACTCTGGCGTTCCTTGATTGACCACAACACCAGCTCTGGATAAGTGGCGAAGACAATAAGTAAGAATCTGAGCTCTGTGACTTCTACTCTTGTTTCCAGTATTTGACTTTTCCTGATCTCACTCAATTATTTTAACATGATAATTGCTATAGGATAAAAGAGCAAGAAAAAAAAAAAAAAAAAAAAAAAACCCTGACCCAGACTTGACCCCAAGACCAGGACCAAGGAAAGAACACCTTGACCCAGACTTAACCCCAAGACTAGGGCCAAGGAAAAGACTCATTGACCCAGACTTGACCCCAAGCCCAAGACTATGGGGACAAGAAACAGAATCTCACCAATCCCTGAATTTGCCACAGAAACCCACTAATCCCTGAGCGTGAAAACCCACCAGTCCCTGAATAGGAGAATACACCAATCCCTGAGTTTGCCCAGGCTCAGGAACTGAAGTCCTTCCAATCCCAGGATAACCTGGAAAGCTCCCACCCCCCAAGAAATCCTACATAAATCCTGCCTTCCGCTTAGTTCCCTGCTGCTTCTCACCCAAGCAGAAGCAGCCACCCTCATAGATTTTTCCCTCCCAAAAAAATCTCTTATAAAAAAAAATCTCTTATGTGAGGCTCAACGCAAGGTATGACTTTGTGGTATTCCTTGCCTCCCAACTGCCAGGATATCTCCTGGAGCAGAGCTATAACACCTTCTGCTGGGGAAACCCTTCCCCTGTGGAGCAAAGCTGTAACACTTTTGTTGGGGAAATGTTACTGTTACACTTGCACTGAGGAAAGCTTCCCCTGCAGCAGCAGGAGCACAGAGGTAATGCTTCTGTAGGAGAAGCCTTTCCCTTCAGAGCTGCAATACTTACAGTTGCTCCTCAATTTCCAGAGACATTTGTCTAAGATACCAAAATCCAAAGATACCAAGTCTCTTACATAAAAGGGTGGCATTTTCATATTATCTATGCAATTCTCCTGTGTACTTTAGTCTCTAGACTATCTATCATAAGTAACACAATGTAAGTGCTATGTAAATGGCTACGCTATATTACAGGACATTCCTTATGAAATAAAAATTGTCTGTACATGCTCAGTATAGTAAAACTATCATGGGTTTAATAGCATGGTACACATTAGAAATAACAACACACCATTTATATGTTTTGACCTGCAGTTAGTGAAACCATAGATACACAGTCCACAGATATGGAAGCCAACTACTATGACCCAAGAAAAGTGTTGGATGTGTCCACAACACATTTCTGTAAGTAAGAGGCTACATGACTTTCTCTCTCTGGGTTAGACAGAAAGAGCGAGGCATATCGGTTCATTCTTGTCGAGATGGGGCCCATCATTCCCTGGGTTCTATGAGCAGTCTTAGGATTCAAGAAAAACTCAAGGCAAACACCAATGCCTGCATAGCCTTCTAACCTTTGGATTCACCTGGTTGCATGGTGTCATTAACCTAGTTTCTGCTTCCTAGAGAGGCAGTGGGGTTAAAATGAATGACAGAGTCCTGTCTATGGCCAAGGACCTTGGTATACTAGTAAATATGAGTGCTGCTTTCAGTTACTTGAGTAAATAAAGCTTGGTGACAAACACAAAGACCTGGTTCTCTATGGAGACATAAGTATGTGTCCATGTAGCAATGTGTGTTTTAAGTGTGTGGGTGTCCATGCAAACATGTGGCAACCAGAGATGGAAGTTGGATATCTTCCTCTGTCAATCTCTCCTTTATATTTTGAAACAAGGTTTCTCCCTAAACACTGAATGTAGAAATGAATCTGGACTGGCTGCCAGTAAGGTTTTGTCTCTACCTGTCTAGCTCTGGGATTACCTTGCTCTAGGATCTGCAGCTCTAGATACACATTACCTTGAATAAAGGCATGCTGGGTAGCCAACTTGGTTCCTCACGCTTGCATAGAAAGCACTTTAACAACTGGGCCATCTCCCCAGCCCCCACATCTGAATCTTACTGTTTAAGCAATGCCATCAATGATTTCTCCGCCTTTCAATGCTTAAAAATATTTGTCTTCTAGTACACAGGCATATTTAATGGAGATAAAATGACAATAACTAAAGATATGCTTAATAAACATTCTTTATCGATTCGGTCACCTGGAGGCTTGTCGAGTGCCACATACCAACCAGCCAGTCCCAGTTCCATTATTTCTCCTCAACTTCCCATAAGATACCTGTTCACAAATTTTATAAACCATTCTTCTTTAATTTTTATTTTAAAATTTTATATAATATATTTTGATCATGTTCTTCTATTCCCATAGCTCCCATCATAACTTTTTACCTCCCTACCTGCCCTGCCCCCCTCTCTCTTTCTCTCTCCCCTACCTCCTTCTCAAAAACAACCCAAAAACTAAAGTAAAAACAATCAGGCAATAAAAATCAGCAAAACAAATGCCAAAATTAACCAAAAAGTCCACACAAAAAAACCTGAACAATTACACTAAAACATGGAGTTCGTGTTGTGGTGGCCACTCCTAGGCACAGGGGTCTGCCCTGGAGCATGGTTTATGTACCCATAGATATTCTATTGAAGAACAGTTTCTTTCGTTTCCCAATGGTATTATTTACAAATAGCTCCTTGGTTAGGGATGGGATGACACAACAACTTTCTCTTCTCAGTTCTGTAATTTTGTTTGATTTCAATCTGGGCAGGTCTTGTCCATGCTGCCACAGTCTCTCTGAGTTTATATGTGTATTAGTCCTTTGTATCTGATTGAGATTGTTCCCTTGGAGTCATAACCAGCTCTAACTCTTATAATTTTTTGGACTCTTCCTCATAAATTCCTGAGAGCCTTGAGGAGAGGAGTTGGAGGACATCCCATCAAGGATTGGGTGCTCCACTGATGAATGTGGATCCCAGCCATGTCTACATGGTGCTCTGTGTCGGGATGCCTTGGGCTTACTTCTGTGACTCTGTCCCTGACTGAATTCTTGGAGACCACTGTAAACTCAACTTTGGTGAATGTGCCAGTCAACCAGGTCTCCACAGAGGTCTATGAGTGGATGCAGGAAACAACAACCACTGTGACTACATGGGTCATGGATGCATAAGGAAACATTATGAGACTTTTATCCCTCATTGTTGGTCAAAGCCTTGTCATGATGATGCAACATGTGAAGACACTGTTGACAGCCTGGATACCTAGGTACCGTGTGAGACAGACATAAGTGAATGCAGTGCCTTTGCCAATTTGAGGGCTGTGGGGAGATCAGAAGATCTATTGCCAGCCTGCCTCCCTCTTTCAACTACCTCAGAGCCTCAGGTTCTGCTTGTATCTGTCAACCTAGATTCACAGATAGGAGCCTAGCATAATTTCTCTGAGAGGTTCCACCCGGGAGTTGATCAAAACAGATACAGAGACCCACAGCCAAATATTAGATGGAGCTTAGAAAGTCTTATGAAAGAGTTGGTGGAAGGATTGAAGAACCTGAAGGGGACAGGGACTCTACTAGAAAACCAACAGAGTCAACTAACAGACCCTCAGGGGCTCTCAGAGACTGAACCACTATCCAGAGCATATAAGGGCTGGACCTAGGCCTCATACACGTAGGTAGCAGATGTGTAGCTGGGCCTTCATGTGGGCCTGCCAACAACTGGAGCAGGAGGTTTGCCTGACTCTCTTGCCTGCCTGTAGATCCCATCCCCCTAACTGGGCTGCCTTGTCTGGCCTCAGTAGGAGAGGATGAGCCTAGTCCTTCAGTGACTTGAGGTACCAAGGTGGGTTGGTTCCCCAAGAGGGACCTCCCCTTCTCAGATGTGAATGGGAGGAGGATTGAAAGGAGGGGCCATGTGAGGCGGGGAACTGGAAAGAGAAAGGGGCTCTGATTAGGATGTAAAATGAATGGATAGATGGATGGATGATGGATGATGGTTGGATGGATGGATGGATGGATGGATGGATGGATGGATGGATTGAAAAAATAAAATAATTACAAAAAGGGTTGGGAATTCCAAATTCTCTCATTCCCTGCATGTTATCCAATGGTGAGTCTCTGTGTTAATTACCATCTACTGCAAGAAGAAACTGCTTTGATGAGGATTGAGTATTGCCCTGATCTATGGGTATCCAATATGTCATTAGGAGTTACTGTATTGCTATGATCCTTTAACAGAATAATAGTATTAGGTTTTCCCCCAAGGCCTATGACCTATCTAGCCTTAAGTTCTTGTCCACTTTAGCAGTGTGGGCTGTGAGTTCCAGTACATGGCTTGGGTCTTTGATCCAATCAAAGTGTGGAGTTACTCCCAAAGCATGTGGACCTCTATTGCATCAATCTATCTTTCAAGCATCCTATTAGTTCAAGGCTAATTACTTCTATATGCTTAAGGAATAATAACATTATTATTCCTCTTCATCTTACCATGTGACACTTCCTGTTGTCTTAGAGATCTGAATCTATAAGAATACAGATATTATGAATGTCAAGTGTATTTACATTATTGGGCTTCCTGTTTTCTCTGGATAGTTTCCAATGAGTTAGATTAAAAAAAAAAAACAACAGATTTCTAATTATACTTAAGACTCTAATTAGACTCAATGAGAAGGATACCTTGCTTGGTACTAAAAACCTAGATAATTATTCAATTCTAAAGAAATTACTATTGGAAGAGAATCTATAGCTACTAATTTACTAAACCAATATAATCCCTAACAACAATCTATAGACATTTCTTCCTCATGCCCATAACAAGTGTAGTCTTTATCACTCATCAAGGAAATTTCTCTTTTCCACAGAGGGTAATCGCTTCAGAAAACCACAACCAATCAAAATGCCGAGTTGTGGAGCCCTGTCCCAGTGGATGCATCTACATAGAACTCCTGTATCTAAGACAGCAAGCATTGCAGAAGAGTGGGCAGAAAGACTGTAAGGGCCAGGGAACCCGGGAGTCTGGTGCGAGATTGTGTCTCCTAGTGACATCAGAAGCTATCCTTGTTAAAAGTCTGACCATCACAAACACTCAAACATGGGCTGAATAAGACTGGGAGTGACTAACATGCCAAACTAAACAGAAAAGATCACAAGGCCTCAACCTTACACAAAGAACTCCAGGCAACTAAGTACATCTGGGAGTGGGAGAGATTACCAAAGACTAGCTTCGACACAAACTCACGTGCAAACACACACACACACACACACACACACACACACACACACATACATATTCACATACTGGATGGCTGGAGCAAAACTCTAACAAGCAGGCTCCAAGCATTTCACACATACACATATATACATATATACACATACTAGGTGGGTGGATGGAACAGCATTCCAACAAGCAGGCCAAGCAGTTCACACATGCACATATATACATATATACATACACACATATATACAGGTACATATGTACATTTATACATATACACGTATATATACACACATAGTTGTTGGGTGGAAGGAACAATGTTTCAACAACTTTATGTTTTCTCCCAAAGCTTTCTTTATCTCAGAAAAATCTTTCAAGAAGTATAAAACTACAATGTGGCTACATTTTAGTTTTCTTCTAGTGAATGACTATGGGAAAAGTGTGGTCCCCAATACCTTTACAAGAAATAACATTATGTGGCAGATAATAAAGTTAAGGTTAAACTTGGGTCACATCCTTTCAAGGTTCCTTATGTTAACATCTGGTTGAAATTGTAAATGAGTGTAAATGTTACAATCATTTAATATTAAAAATAAAATCAATGATTTCTCTTAAAAAAATAACATTATGTAGTATGCATAAAGGAAAGAAATTATTCCCAAGAACCCATGTACAATAGATTAACATAGTATGAGCAGACAAGTAGTTTTCTCAGTCAGTTTCTCTGACTGGCACTTTGTGCTTACGAAGAAAAGGATTAATTATTTTATTATATTATCTTTTAAAGTAATCTTATAAGAATCTTAAAAGAATCACAAATCTTCCTGGTTGCTGCCGATGCAGAGAGCTTGTGGGCAGCACCCCGCGAGCAAACTTGAGCCTCGGGACCACAGGTAAGACCAACTTTTCTGCTGCAAGAGACCTGCCTGGTGAACTCGGGACACACAGAGGCAGAATTCCTCTAGGACCGGGCACTTCCTGTGTTTACCGGGAGGCCCACACCCGAGGATCCCGGCCCGCAGCAGCTCCCTGCTCCCAGACCCCGTGGGAGAGAGACCTCACCGCCTGGTCAGGTGGGCACTCCTGAGGCTGAAAAGCGAAAGAGACCACCAACACTGCCCACCCCTGCCCACATCCCTGGCCCAAGAGGAAACTGTATAAGGCCTCTGGGTTCCCGTGGGGGAGGGCCCAGGAGCGGCAGGACCCCTACGCCTGAGACACCACCGGAACCTGAAGGAACAGACAGGATAAACAGTACTCTGCACCCAAATACCGTGGGAGGGAGAGCTAAACCTTCAGAGAGGCAGACACGCCTGGAAAACCAGAAGAGACTGCACTCTGCACACATCTCGGACGCCAGAGGAAAACACCAAACGCCATCTGGAACCCTGGTGCACTGAAGCTCCCGGAAACGGCGGCGCAGATCTTCCTGGTTACTGCCGCCACAGAGAGCTCGTGGGCAGCACCCCGCGAGTGAACTTGAACCTCGGGACCACAGGTAAGAACAACTTTTCTGCTGCAAGTGACCTGCCTGGTGAACTCAAGACACAGGCCCACAGTACCAGCTGAAGACCTGTAGAGAGGAAAAACTACACGCCCAAAAGCAGAACACTCTGTCCCCATAACTGGCTGAAAGAAAACAGGAAAACAGGTCTACAGCACTCCTGACACACAGGCTTATAGGACAGTCTAGCCACTGTCAGAAATAGCAGAACAAAGTAACACTAGAGATAATCTGATGGCAAGAGGCAAGCGCAGGAACCCAAGCAACAGAAACCATGACTACATGGCACCATCGGAGCCCAATTCTCCCATCAAAACAAACATGGAATATTCAAACACACCAGAAAAGCAAGATCTAGTTTCAAAATCATATTTGATCATGATGCTGGAGGACTTCAAGAAAGACGTGAAGAACTCCCTTAGAGAACAAGTAGAAGCCTACAGAGAGGACTCGCAAAAATCCCTGAAAGAATTCCAGGAAATCATGAATAAACAAGTAGAAGCCCATAGAGAGGAGTCACAAAAATCCATGAAAGAATTCCAGGAAAACACAATCAAACAGTTGAAGGAATTAAAAATGGAAATAGAAGCAATCAAGAAAGAACACATGGAAACAACCCTGGATATAAAAAACCAAAAGTAGAGACAAGGAGCTGTAGATACAAGCTTCACCAACAGAATACAAGAGATGGAAGAGAGAATCTCAGGAGCAGAAGATTCCATAGAAATCATTGACTCAACTGTCAAAGATAATGTAAAGCGGAAAAAGCTACTGGTCCAAAACATACAGGAAATCCAGAAATCAATGAGAAGATCAAACCTAAGGATAATAGGTATAGAAGAGAGTGAAAACTCCCAGCTCAAAGGACCAGTAAATATCTTCAACAAAATCATAGAAGAAAACTTCCCTAACCTAAAGAAAGAGATACCCATAGGCATACAAGAAGCCTACAGAACTCCAAATAGATTGGACCAGAAAAGAAACTCCTCCCGTCACATAATAGTCAAAACACCAAACGCACAAAATAAAGAAAGAATATTAAAAGCTGTAAGGAAAAAAGGTCAAGTAACATATAAAGGCAAACCTATCAGAATCACACCAGACTTTTCGCCAGAAACTATGAAGGCCAGAAGATCCTGGACTGATGTCATACAGACCCTAAGAGAACACAAATGCCAGCCCAGGTTACTGTATCCAGCAAAATTCTCAATTAACATTGATGGAGAAACCAAGATATTCCATGACAAAACCAAATTTACACAATATCTTTCTACAAATCCAGCACTACAAAGGATAATAAATGGTAAAGCCCAACATAAGGAGGCAAGCTATACCCTAGAAGAAGCAAGAAACTAATCGTCTTGGCAACAAAACAGAGAGAGTGAAAGCACACAAACATAACCTCACATCCAAATATGAATATAACGGGAAGCAATACTCACTAGTCCTTAATATCTCTCAACATCAATGCCCTCAACTCCCCAATAAAAAGACATAGATTAACAAACTGGATACGCAACGAGGACCCTGCATTCTGCTGCCGACAGGAAACACACCTCAGAGACAAAGACAGACACTACCTCAGAGTGAAAGGCTGGAAAACAACTTTCCAAGCAAATGGTCGGAAGAAGCAAGCTGGAGTAGTCATTCTAATATCAAATAAAATCAATTTTCAACTAAAAGTCATCAAAAAAGATAAGGAAGGACACTTCATATTCATCAAAGGAAAAATCCACCAAGATGAACTCTCAATCCTAAATATCTATGCCCCAAATACAAGGGCACCTACATACGTAAAAGAAACCTTACTGAAGCTCAAAACACACATTGCACCTCACACAATAATAGTAGGAGATTTCAACACCCCACTCTCATCAATGGACAGATCATGGAAACAGAAATTAAACAGAGACGTAGACAGACTAAGAGAAGTCATGAGCCAAATGGACTTAACAGATATTGATAGAACATTCTATCCTAAACCAAAAGGATATACCTTCTTCTCAGCTCCTCATGGTACTTTCTCCAAAATTGATCATATAATTGATCAAAAAACGGGCCTCAACAGGTACAGAAAGATAGAAATAATCCCATGCGTGCTATCAGACCACCACGGCCTAAAACTGGTCTTCAATAACAATAAGGGAAGAATGCCCACATATACGTGGAAAGTGAAAAATGCTCTACGCAATGGTAACCTGGTCAAGGAAGAAATAAAGAAAAAATTAAAGACTTTTTAGAATTTAATGAAAATGAAGGTACAACATACCCAAACTTATGGGACACAATGAAAGCTGTGCTAAGAGGAAAACTCATAGCGCTGAGTGCCTGCAGAAAGAAACAGGAAAGAGCATATGTCAGCAGCTTGACAGCACACCTAAAAGCTCTAGAACAAAAGAAGCAAATACACCCAGCAGGAGTAGAAGGCAGGAAATAATCAAACTCAGAGCTGAAATCAACCAAGTAGAAACAAAAAGGACCATAGAGAGAATCAACAGAACCAAAAGTTGGTTCTTTGAGAAAATCAACAAGATAGATAAACCCTTAGCCAGACTAATGAGAGGACACAGAGAGTGTGTCCAAATTAACAAAATCAGAAATGAAAAGGGAAACATAACTACAGATTCAGAGGAAATTCAAAAAATCATCAGATCTTACTATAAAAGCCTATATTCAACAAAACTTGAAAATCTACAGGATACGGACAATATCCTAGACAGATACCAGGTACCGAAGTTAAATCAGGAACAGATAAACCAGTTAAACAACCCCATAACTCCTAAGGAAATAGAAGCAGTCATTAAAGGTCTCCCAACCAAAAAGAGTCCAGGTCCAGACCGGTTTAGTGCAGAATTCTATCAGACCTTCATAGAAGGCCTCATACCAATATTATCCAAACTATTCCACAAAATTGAAACAGATGGAGCACTACCGAATTCCTTCTATGAAGCCACAATTACTCTTATACCTAAACCACACAAAGACACAACAAAGAAAGAGAACTTCAGACCAATTTCCCTTATGAATATCGACGCAAAATTACTCAATAAAATTCTGGCAAACCGAATCCAAGAGCACATCAAAACAATCATCCACCATGATCAAGTAGGCTTCATCCCAGGCATGCAGGGATGGTTTAATATACGGAAAACCATCAACGTGATCCATCATATAAACAAACTGAAAGAACAGAACCACATGATCATTTCATTAGATGCTGAGAAAGCATTTGACAAAATTCAACACCCCTTCATGATAAAAGTCCTGGAATGAATAGGAATTCAAGGCCCATACCTAAACATAGTAAAAGCCATATACAGCAAACCAGTTGCTAACATTAAACTAAATGGAGAGAAACTTGAAGCAATCCCACTAAAATCAGGGACTAGACAAGGCTGCCCACTCTCTCCCTACTTATTCAATATAGTTCTTGAAGTTCTAGCCAGAGCAATCAGACAACAAAAGGAGATCAAGGGGATACAGATCGGAAAAGAAGAAGTCAAAATATCACTATTTGCAGATGATATGATAGTATATTTAAGTGATCCCAAAAGTTCCACCAGAGAACTACTAAAGCTGATAAACAACTTCAGCAAAGTGGCTGGGTATAAAATTAACTCAAATAAGTCAGTAGCCTCCCTCTACACAAAAGAGAAACAAGCCGAGAAAGAAATTGGGGAAACGACACCCTTCATAATAGACCCAAATAATATAAAGTACCTTGGTGTGATTTTAACCAAGCAAGTAAAAGATTTGTACAATAAGAACTTCAAGACACTGAGGAAAGAAATTGAAGAAAACCTCAGAAGATGGAAAGATCTCCCATGCTCATGGATTGGCAGGATTAATATAGTAAAAATGGCCATTTTACCAAAAGCGATCTACAGATTCAATGCAATCCCCATCAAAATACAAATCCAATTCTTCAAAGAGCTAGACAGAACAATTTGCAAATTCATCTGGAATAACAAAAAACCCAGGATAGCTAAAACTATCCTCAACAATAAAAGGACTTCAGGGGGAATCACTATCCCTGAACTCAAGCAGTATTACAGAGCAATAGTGATAAAAACTGCATGGTATTGGTACAGAGACAGACAGATAGACCAATGGAATAGAATTGAAGACCCAGAAATGAACCCACACACCTATGGTCACTTGATTTTTGACAAAGGAGCCAAAACCATCCAATGGAAAAAAGATAGCATTTTCAGCAAATGGTGCTAGTTCAACTGGAGGTCAATATATAGAAGAATGCAGATCGATCCATGCTTATCACCCTGTACAAAGCTTAAGTCCAAGTGGATCAAGGACCTCCACATCAAACCAGACACACTCAAACTAATAGAAGAAAAACTAGGGAAGCATCTGGAACACATGGGCACTGGAAAAAAATTCCTGAACAAAACACCAATGGCTTACGCTCTAAGATCAAGAATCGACAAATGGGATCTCATAAAACTGCAAAGCTTCTGTAAGGCACAGGACACTGTGGTTAGGACAAAACGGCAACCAACAGATTGGGAAAAGATCTTTACCAATCCTACAACAGATAGAGGCCTTATATCCAAAATATACAAAGAACTCAAGAAGTTAGACCGCAGGGAAACAAATAACCCTATTAAAAATGGGGTTCAGAGCTAAACAAAGAATTCACAGCTGAGGAATGCCGAATGGCTGAGAAACACCTAAAGAAATGTTCAACATCTTTAGTCATAAGGGAAATGCAAATCAAAACAACCCTGAGATTTCACCTCACACCAGTGAGAATGGCGAAGATCAAAAACTCAGGTGACAGCAGATGCTGGCGAGGATGTGGAGAAAGAGGAACACTCCTCCATTGTTGGTGGGGTTGCAGACTGGTAAAACCATTCTGGAAATCAGTCTGGAGGTTCCTCAGAAAATTGGACATTGAACTGCCTGAGGATCCAGCTATACCTCTCTTGGGCATATACCCAAAAGATGCCTCAACATATAAAAGAGACACGTGCTCCACTGTGTTCATTGCAGCCTTATTTATAATAGCCAGAAACTGGAAAGAACCCAGATGTCCTTCAACAGAGGAATGGATACAGAAAATGTGGTACATCTACACAATGGAATATTACTCAGCTATCAAAAAAAACGAGTTTATGAAATTCGTAGGCAAATGGGTGGAACTGGAAAATATCATCCTGAGTGAGCTAACCCAATCACAGAAAGACATACATGGTATGCACTCATTGATAAGTGGCTATTAGCCCAAATGCTTGAATTACCCTAGATGCCTCGAACAAACGAAACTCAAGACGGATGATCAAAATGTGAATGCTTCACTCCTTCTTTAAAAGGGGAACAAGAATACCCTTGGCAGGGAAGAGAGAGGCAAAGATTAAAACAGAGACTGAAGGAACACCCATTCAGAGCCTGCCCCACATGTGGCCCATACATATACAGCCACCCAATTAGACAAGATGGATGAAACAAAGAAGTGCAGACCGACAGGAGCCGGATGTAGATCGCTCCCGAGAGACACAGCCAGAATACAGCAAATACAGAGGCAAATGCCAGCAGCAAACCACTGAATTGAGAATAGGACCCCCGTTGAAGGAATCAGAGAAAGAACTGGAAGAGCTTGAAGGGGCTCGAGACCCCATAGGTACAACAATGCCAAGCAACCAGAGCTTCCAGGGACTAAGCCACTACCTAAAGACTATACATGGACTGACCCTGGACTCTGACCTCATAGTTAGCAATGAATATCCTAGTAAGAGCACCAGTGGAAGGGGAAGCCCTGGGTCCTGCTAAGACTGAACCCCCAGTGAACTATACTGTGGGGGGGAGGGCGGCAATGGGGGGAGGGTTGGGAGGGGAACACCCATAAGGAAGGGGAGGGGGAGGGGAATGTTTGCCCGGATACCGGGAAAGGGAATAACACTCGAAATGTATATAAGAAATACTCAAGTTAATTAAAAAAAAAAAAAAAAGAATCGACAAATGGGATCTCATGAAACTGCAAAGCTTCTGTAAGGCAAAGGACACTGTGGTTAGGACAAAACGGCAACCAACAGATTGGGAAAAGATCTTTACCAATCCTACAACAGATAGACGGCTTATATCCAAAATATACAAAGAACTCAAGAAGTTAGACCGCAGGGAGACAAATAACCCTATTAAAAATTGGGTTCAGAGCTAAACAAAGAATTCACAGCTGAGGAATGCCGAATGGCTGAGAAACACCTAAAGAAATGTTCAACATCTTTAGTCATAAGGGAAATGCAAATCAAAACAACCCTGAGATTTCACCTCACACCAGTGAGAATGGCGAAGATCAAAAACTCAGGTGACAGCAGATGCTGGCGAGGATGTGGAGAAAGAGGAACACTCCTCCATTGTTGGTGGGGTTGCAGACTGGTAAAACCATTCTGGAAATCAGTCTGGAGGTTCCTCAGAAAATTGGACATTGAACTGCCTGAGGATCCAGCTATACCTCTCTTGGGCATATACCCAAAAGATGCCTCAACATATAAAAGAGACACGTGCTCCACTGTGTTCATTGCAGCCTTATTTATAATAGCCAGAAACTGGAAAGAACCCAGATGTCCTTCAACAGAGGAATGGATACAGAAAATGTGGTACATCTACACAATGGAATATTACTCAGCTATCAAAAAAAACGAGTTTATGAAATTCGTAGGCAAATGGGTGGAACTGGAAAATATCATCCTGAGTGAGCTAACCCAATCACAGAAAGACATACATGGTATGCACTCATTGATAAGTGGCTATTAGCCCAAATGCTTGAATTACCCTAGATGCCTCGAACAAACGAAACTCAAGACGGATGATCAAAATGTGAATGCTTCACTCCTTCTTTAAAAGGGGAACAAGAATACCCTTGGCAGGGAAGAGAGAGGCAAAGATTAAAACAGAGACTGAAGGAACACCCATTCAGAGCCTGCCCCACATGTGGCCCATACATATACAGCCACCCAATTAGACAAGATGGATGAAGCAAAGAAGTGCAGACCGACAGGAGCCGGATGTAGATCGCTCCCGAGAGACACAGCCAGAATACAGCAAATACAGAGGCAAATGCCAGCAGCAAACCACTGAATTGAGAATAGGACCCCCGTTGAAGGAATCAGAGAAAGAACTGGAAGAGCTTGAAGGGGCTCGAGACCCCATAGGTACAACAATGCCAAGCAACCAGAGCTTCCAGGGACTAAGCCACTACCTAAAGACTATACATGGACTGACCCTGGACTCTGACCTCATAGTTAGCAATGAATATCCTAGTAAGAGCACCAGTGGAAGGGGAAGCCCTGGGTCCTGCTAAGACTGAACCCCCAGTGAACTATACTGTGGGGGGGAGGGCGGCAATGGGGGGAGGGTTGGGAGGGGAACACCCATAAGGAAGGGGAGGGGGAGGGGAATGTTTGCCCGGATACCGGGAAAGGGAATAACACTCGAAATGTATATAAGAAATACTCAAGTTAATAAAAAAAAAAAAAAAGAATCGACAAATGGGATCTCATAAAACTGCAAAGCTTCTGTAAGGCAAAGGACACTGTGGTTAGGACAAAACGGCAACCAACAGATTGGGAAAAGATCTTTACCAATCCTACAACAGATAGACGGCTTATATCCAAAATATACAAAGAACTCAAGAAGTTAGACCGCAGGGAGACAAATAACCCTATTAAAAATTGGGTTCAGAGCTAAACAAAGAATTCACAGCTGAGGAATGTCAAATGGCTGAGAAACACCTAAAGAAATGTTCAACATCTTTAGTCATAAGGGAAATGCAAATCAAAACAACCCTGAGATTTCACCTCACACCAGTGAGAATGGCGAAGATCAAAAACTCAGGGGACAGCAGATGCTGGCGAGGATGTGGAGAAAGAGGAACACCCCTCCATTGTTGGTGGGGTTGCAGACTGGTACAACCATTCTGGAAATCAGTCTGGAGGTTCCTCAGAAAATTGGACATTGAACTGCCTGAGGATCCAGCTATACCTCTCTTGGGCATATACCCAAAAGATGCCTCAACATATAAAAGAGACACGTGCTCCACTATGTTCATCGCAGCCCTATTTATAATAGCCAGAAGCTAGAAAGAACCCAGATGCCCTTCAACAGAGGAATGGATACAGAAAATGTGGTACATCTACACAATGGAATATTACTCAGCTATCAAAAACAATGACTTTATGAAATTCGTGGGCAAATGGTTGGAACTGGAAAATATCATCCTGAGTGAGCTAACCCAATCACAGAAAAACATACATGGTATGCACTCATTGATAAGTGGCTATTAGCCCAAATACTTGAATTACCCTAGATGCCTAGAACAAATGAAACTCAAGACGGATGATCAAAATGTGAATGCTTCACTCCTTCTTTAAAAGGGGAACAAGAATACCCTTGGCAGGGAAGAGAGAGGCAAAGATTAAAACAGAGACTGAAGGAACACCCATTCAGAGCCTGCCCCACATGTGGCCCATACATATACAGCCACCCAATTAGACAAGATGGATGAAGCAAAGAAGTGCAGACCGACAGGAGCCGGATGTAGATCGCTCCTGAGAGATACAGCCAGAATACAGCAAATACAGAGGCAAATGCCAGCAGCAAACCACTGAACTGAGAATAGGACCCCCGTTGAAGGAATCAGAGAAAGAACTGGAAGAGCTTGAAGGGGCTCGAGACCCCATATGAACAACAATGCCAAGCAACCAGAGCTTCCAGGGACTAAGCCACTACCTAAAGACTATACATGGACTGACCCTGGACTCTGACCTCATAGGTAGCAATGAATATCCTAGTAAGAGCACCAGTGGAAGGGGAAGCCCTGGGTCCTGCTAAGACTGAACCCCCAGTGAACTAGACTATGGGGGGGAGGGCGCCAATGGGGGGAGGGTTGGGAGGGGAACACCCATAAGGAAGGGGAGGGGGAGGGGGATGTTTTCCCCGAAACTGGGAAAGGGAATATGTTGTGGTTTGCCTTGAAATTTTCTCTGAATTTGTTAAATAAAGGCAAGAGCATGAGATTTGGACAGAGGGAAAAGTCGGGAGTGAGAGGGGGATTAGAATCAGAGAATAGGGTGAGAGTTGGCAGTTGGTGACAGTTGAGCCAGTAGAACCTGAGGAAGGAGGAGGGGATTGAATAGTTGAGTGGAGAGAGAGTTGGGAGGGGAGTAAGGAAGATAGGTGGAAAAGGGACTGTTGAGCAGACGATGGGGAACTGAGAAAAGTTAGAGGAATCAGGGGAGGAGAAAGAGAAGAAGCGAGGAGAGAGTCGTCGTGGCAGAAGAAGAAGCTGGAGACTTGGCAAATAAAAGGGGCAAGGGATGAGAGATTTGGGAGCTAGGAATAGGACAGTGTAGGGTGGATCTGCCAAATCTAGACGCTGGATTGTTTTCACATTAATTGAGTTGCGTTTTCATTGTACAGGCCGGGAAAGGGAATAACACTCAATGTATATAAGAAATACTCAAGTTAATAATAAAAAAAAAGAATCACAAATCTAAACTTTTATATAAAAATCATCATTCGTACTTTAAATTCTCAGACTGTATATCTGCTCATCAGCAATTCTTATTAAATCATATCAGGAAGCTGAGGGCAAAAATGGGTCTAAGAAATCACTCATCACCAGCCCAGCCTCAGTGAGAGTCACGTCAGCCAGTGCTGCCATTGTTCTTGTTCCCTGACCATAAAGGGTCCCTAGATTAATTATTAAGAGTGTGCCTTGCTGAACTTCTAAATGTTCCATAAGATTTTCTATATCAGAGTCAGTAGCAAAAGCATCTTTAAAAAAATCTTAACCAAGCTTCACTAACATTTTATTTTTCCAAATGCTTTCTAAGGGTGGTGGTCATAGCTGACAATCTACTTCTCAAAGTTTTTCCTAGGGTGATGATTAATCATTAATCTGCTCTAACAGCAATGCCTGAAAGAGATCAAGCATTATTACTGTGAGTGCCAGAGATAGGGCCCAGTGAGGGTCTGAAAGCCCCCTAGAGTTTTCATACAATTCTTTGATTAAGAGGGATGTGAGGGCAGCCAGCAGAGCAGGGTTCCATTACAGCACATGGTCCTCAGGGCTGTGCCTCAACAAGGGTGCACCCATCGTGACTATGCTAACCAGTGGCCACATTCCATGAGTTCTAAAGCCATTTGTCATTCCTTCTACATGACCCTCTGCATGAGGTGATCCTCCCCAGGGAGAAAACACTAATTTGTTGTCCCTTGCCAGACAGCCTTGAAAACATAGATATAAGTAATATATGAGACTGAACAGGTCATATATAGGACTATATATGTATATGCAAATACATATACGGATGCAGTAACAATAAAAACAAGAGACCAGGAATCTGAAGGAGAATGAAGACTAATACAGAGAACGAGAGAGGAAACAGAAGGGAGAAACACTATAATTAAATCATAATCTCAAAAATAAAAATAAACAAAAAAAAAAGAAGGTAAGAAGTCCTCTCTAGACCCATGACATGTCATCATCAATATTGTTATTATGATGTCAATTCTCTAAGTAAGGTTAACTCAATAAACTGAGATGCAAATGAACATCATAATTTAATGTTCTGAGCAAGAACTCCTGTCATTCATAATTCAGTGTTCTGAGCAAGAACTCCTGTCGTAAACATTTATCTTGAGAGGTGCTTTGCTTGTGACTGTATTACATGAGATCAAACCTTGGCAGAGGACGGAGCTATGTGGTCCCTGGTGATGAATGAGCCACAAATCACAAACCAATGGTCCTAAGTAGAGAATATTGACTTCCCAAACCGAAAGAAAGCATTTTCATTTACTTTCCGGCTTTCAGGTCTTTTCTAAATTCTAGGGTAAAGTCTCTTTTGAATTTTTTAAAAGCAAAGCAAATGCAGAAAAGAACAATTATAAAACAGTTATCACGAGAAATAGATTGAGTAGAGTTACACAGCTTCCTGAGAAATGATTCAGCAACCCAAATTCTGCGTGCTTGAGGTGTGGCAAATGTCATCCTGCCTTGGTAGGGCCTCCCCTAAGATCACTGAGAGAGCAGCTTAGCACATCTGTGAGCGGCCTAGAGAGGTTGGAAAGAGAATGGGGTTGGGGAGGAGGATCTGCCACAGTGACATGTGAAGGGCCAACTCCTGCTTCTCTATCAAGGCTGGGTGCTATGCCTCCACAGGACGCCTTCTGCATCTGTGCCTTGTACTTCTGTACCTATCGAGTCCTTCCTGCCACTTGGGTACTCAGGGATTGTCAGTCTTCTCACTTGGGGGCTCTCTGCTCCAGGATTGGCCCTGGCTACTGTGCTGAGTTTGAGCCTCCCTTTGGGAGCCTAGTCTCCTGAGCGTGAGCTTGGGCTCTGTCATGCTTCTAGTTCTCCCTATGTGAGGCCTTCAGTAAATTGTCCAAATGCCCCATGTTCCTGCCTAAGAGAGACTGATGACCCTATTTATCCCACAGACTGAAAGGTCAATGCACAGGCACATAGCACACTGTGTGCAGCGCGTGAGTGCCCCACAACTGCTAGCCATTCATGCAGGTCTAAGTCACACTCTTTTCAGATGACAGATACTTACAGACAGAAGATCACACCAGCACAGCTTACCTGGCCATCTTAACATAAGCCCCAAAATAATTCTCTGTCTTCCAGCCCAGGTACCCCATCAGCCGTGTCCGTGGAGGCAACTGGTGATCAAAACTTCACACACACCATCTCCTCTCCTTTTATTCTGTTCTTACAGTTACTTCAGGCTACATTTCTACCATCCAAAAGCGCCTTTTAAAACCCAGCCTGGCCTCCATGCTACAAATCAAGTGTCGTGACATATAGACGCATGCTCTTAGCGACCCCATTTGGAAAATTCTGCCATCGTATTTTTCTGGACCTTTGTAAGTCTGTTATAGACAAAGTTACATTTGCTCTTATATCCGTAGAGTGGTGAGTGAGGTAAAATATATACAGACACAAGTCACCTCAAACCACCCAAATGGTTTCACTCTGTGAGGCCTGTTCTTACTGGAAATATGCCAACAATTTGCCTCTATGACATCAAGAGTGAAAGAAATAAAAGTAAGATGGTGCATGAAGTCCCAGCGTGCACTAGCACAGACTAGTAAACATATTAAGAAGGGAAAGAGCTTCCTGGTTGCTGCCGCTGCAGAGAGCCCCTGGGCAGCACCCCACGGGCGAACCTGAGCCTCGGGACCACAGGTCAGACCAAATTTTCTGCTGCAAGAAAGCTGCCTGGTGAGCTTGGGACACACGGAAGCAGAATTTCTCTAGACCAGGCACGTTCTGTGTTTACCGGAAGTCCCACACCCGCGGATCCCGGCCCGCAGCAGCTCTCTGCTCCCAGACCCGGTGAGAGAGAGACCCAACCGCCTGGTCAGGTGGGCACTCCTGAGGCTGCAGAGCGGAAGAGACCACCAACACTGCTCACCCCTGCCCACATCCCTGGCCCAAGAGGAAACTGTATAAGGCCTCTGGGCTCCCGTGGGGGAGGGCCCAGGAGCGGCAGGACCCCTGCCAGAGACACCGCCGGACCCTGAAGGAAACAGACCGGATAAACAGTTCTCTGCACCCAAATCCCGTGGGAGGGAGAGCTAAACCTTCAGAGAGGCAGACAAGCCTGGGAAACCAGAAGAGACTGCTCCCTGCACACACATCTCGGACGCCAGAGGAAAAAGCCAAAGACCATCTGGAACCCTGGTGCACTGAAGCTCCCGGAAGGGGCGGCACAGGTCTTCCTGGTTGCTGCCGCTGCAGAGAGCCCCTGGGCAGCACCCCACGGGCGAACCTGAGCCTCGGGACCACAGGTAAGACCAAATTTTCTGCTGCAAGAAAGCTGCCTGGTGAACTCAAGACACAGGCCCACAGGAACAGCTGAAGACCTGTAGAGAGGAAAAACTACACGCCGGAAAGCAGAACACTCTGTCCCCATAACTGACTGAAAGAGAGGAAAACAGGTCTACAGCACTCCTGACACACAGGCTTATAGGACAGTCTAGCCACTGTCAGAAATAGCAGAACAAAGTAACACTAGAGATAATCTGATGGCGAGAGGCAAGCGCAGGAACCCAAGCAACAGAAACCAAGACTACATGCCATCATCGGAGCCCAATTCTCCCACCAAAACAAACATGGAATATCCAAACACACCAGAAAAGCAAGATCTAGTTTCAAAATCATATTTGATCATGATGCTGGAGGACTTCAAGAAAGACATGAACACACTTAGGGAAGCACAGGAAAACATTAATAAACAAGTAAAAGCCTACAGAGAGGAATCGCAAAAATCCCTGAAAGAATTCCAGGAAAACACAATCAAACAGTTGAAGGAATTAAAAATGGAAATAGAAGCAATCAAGAAAGAACACATGGAAACAACCCTGGATATAGAAAACCAAAAGAAGAGACAAGGAGCTGTAGATACAAGCTTCACCAACAGAATACAAGAGATGGAAGAGAGAATCTCAGGAGCAGAAGATTCCATAGAAATCATTGACTCAACTGTCAAAGGTAATGTAAAGCAGAAAAAGCTACTGGTCCAAAACATACAGGAAATCCAGGACTCAATGAGAAGATCAAACCTAAGGATAATAGGTATAGAAGAGAGTGAAGACTCCCAGCTCAAAAGACCAGTAAATATCTTCAACAAAATGATAGAAGAAAACTTCCCTAACCTAAAAAAAGAGATACCCATAGGCATACAAGAAGCCTACAGAACTCCAAATAGATTGGACCAGAAAAGAAACACCTCCCGTCACATAATTGTCAAAACACCAAACGCACAAAATAAAGAAAGAATATTAAAAGCAGTAAGGGAAAAAGGTCAAGTAACATATAAAGGGAGACCTATCAGAATCACACCAGACTTCTCGCCAGAAACTATGAAGGCCAGAAGATCCTGGACTGATGTTATACAGACCCTAAGAGAACACAAATGCCAGCCCAGATTACTATATCCAGCAAAACTCTCAATTAACATTGATGGAGAAACCAAGATATTCCATGACAAAACCAAATTTACACAATATCTTTCTACAAATCCAGCACTACAAAGGATAATAAATGGTAAAGCCCAACATAAGGAGGCAAGCTATACCCTAGAAGAAGCAAGAAACTAATCGTCTTGGCAACAAAACAAAGAGAATGAAAGCACACAAACATAACCTCACATCCAAATATGAATATAACGGGAAGCAATAATCACTATTCCTTAATATCTCTCAATATCAATGGCCTCAACTCCCCAATAAAAAGACATAGATTAACAAACTGGATACCCAACGAGGACCCTGCATTCTGCTGCCTACAGGAAACACACCTCAGAGACAAAGACAGACACTACCTCAGAG
The DNA here is from genome assembly GCF_021556685.1 of Rattus norvegicus. NCBI lineage: Eukaryota > Metazoa > Chordata > Mammalia > Rodentia > Muridae > Rattus > Rattus norvegicus. The sequence continues at coordinate 79,722,757 of NC_141535.1, forward strand.
TGAAAGGCTGGAAAACAATTTTCCAAGCAAATGGTCAGAAGAAGCAAGCTGGAGTAGCCATTCTAATACCAAAAAAAATCAATTTCCAACAAAAAGTCATCAAAAAAGATAAGGAAGGACACTTCACATTCATCAAAGGAAAAATCAACCAAGATGAACTCTCAATCCTAAATATCTATGCCCCAAATACAAGGGCACCTACATACGTAAAAGAAACCTTACTAAAGCTCAAAACACACATTGCACCTCACACAATAATAGTGGGAGATTTCAACACCCCACTCTCATCAATGGACAGATCATGGAAACAGAAATTAAACAGTGATGTCGACAGACTAAGAGAAGTCATGAGCCAAATGGACTTAACGGATATTTATAGAACATTCTATCCTAAAGCAAAAGGATATACCTTCTTCTCAGCTCCTCATGGTACTTTCTCCAAAATTGACCATATAATTGGTCAAAAACCGGGCCTCAACAGGTACAGGAAGATAGAAATAATCCCATGCGTGCTATCGGACCACCACGGCCTAAAACTGGTCTTCAATAACAATAAGGGAAGAATGCCCACATATATGTGGAAATTGAACAATGCTCTACTCAATGATAAACTGGTCAAGGAAGAAATAAAGAAAGAAATTAAAAACTTTTTAGAATTTAATGAAAATGAAGATACAACATACTCAAACTTATGGGACACAATGAAAGCTGTGCTAAGAGGAAAACTCATAGCGCTGAGTGCCTGCAGAAAGAAACAGGAAAGAGCATATGTCAGCAGCTTGACAGCACACCTAAAAGCTCTAGAACAAAAAGAAGCAAATACACCCAGGAGGAGTAGAAGGCAGGAAATAATCAAACTCAGAGCTGAAATCAACCAAGTAGAAACAAAAAGGACCATAGAAAGAATCAACAGAACCAAAAGTTGGTTCTTTGAGAAAATCAACAAGATAGATAAACCCTTAGCCAGACTAACGAGAGGACACAGAGAGTGTGTCCAAATTAACAAAATCAGAAATGAAAAGGGAGACATAACTACAGATTCAGAGGAAATTCAAAAAATCATCAGATCTTACTATAAAAACCTATATTCAACAAAATTTGAAAATCTTCAGGAAATGGACAATTTCCTAGACAGATACCAGGTATCGAAGTTAAATCAGGAACAGATAAACCAGTTAAACAACCCCATAACTCCTAAGGAAATAGAAGCAGTCATTAAAGGTCTCCCAACCAAAAAGAGCCCAGGTCCAGACGGGTTTAGTGCAGAATTCTATCAAACCTTCATAGAAGACCTCATACCAATATTATCCAAACTATTCCACAAAATTGAAACAGATGGAGCCCTACCGAATTCCTTCTACGAAGCCACAATTACTCTTATACCTAAACCACACAAAGACACAACAAAGAAAGAGAACTTCAGACCAATTTCCCTTATGAATATCGACGCAAAAATACTCAATAAAATTCTGGCAAACCGAATTCAAGAGCACATCAAAACAATCATCCACCATGATCAAGTAGGCTTCATCCCAGGCATGCAGGGATGGTTTAATATACGGAAAACCATCAACGTGATCCATTATATAAACAAACTGAAAGAACTGAACCACATGATCATTTCATTAGATGCTGAGAAAGCATTTGACAAAATTCAACACCCCTTCATGATAAAAGTCCTGGAAAGAATAGGAATTCAAGGCCCATACCTAAACATAGTAAAAGCCATATACAGCAAACCAGTTGCTAACATTAAACTAAATGGAGAGAAACTTGAAGCAATCCCACTAAAATCAGGGACTAGACAAGGCTGCCCACTCTCTCCCTACTTATTCAATATAGTTCTTGAAGTTCTAGCCAGAGCAATCAGACAACAAAAGGAGATCAAGGGGATACAGATCGGAAAAGAAGAGGTCAAAATATCACTATTTGCAGATGACATGATAGTATATTTAAGTGATCCCAAAAGTTCCACCAGAGAACTACTAAAGCTGATAAACAACTTCAGCAAAGTGGCTGGGTATAAAATTAACTCAAATAAATCAGTTGCCTTCCTCTATACAAAAGAGAAACAAGCCGAGAAAGAAATTAGGGAAACGACACCCTTCATAATAGACCCAAATAATATAAAGTACCTCGGTGTGACTTTAACCAAGCAAGTAAAAGATCTGTACAATAAGAACTTCAAGACACTGAGGAAAGAAATTGAAGAAGACCTCAGAAGATGTAAAGATCTCCCATGCTCATGGATTGGCAGGATTAATATAGTAAAAATGGCCATTTTACCAAAAGCGATCTACAGATTCAATGCAATCCCCATCAAAATACCAATCCAATTCTTCAAAGAGTTAGACAGAACAATTTGCAAATTCATCTGGAATAACAAAAAACCCAGGATAGCTAAAGCTATCCTCAACAATAAAAGGACTTCAGGGGGAATCACTATCCCTGAACTCAAGCAGTATTACAGAGCAATAGTGATAAAAACTGCATGGTATTGGTACAGAGACAGACAGATAGACCAATGGAATAGAATTGAAGACCCAGAAATGAACCCACACACCTATGGTCACTTGATTTTTGACAAAGGAGCCAAAACCATCCAATGGAAAAAAGATAGCATTTTCAGCAAATGGTGCTGGTTCAACTGGAGGGCAACATGTAGAAGAATGCAGATCGATCCATGCTTATCACCCTGTACAAAGCTTAAGTCCAAGTGGATCAAGGACCTCCACATCAAACCAGACACACTCAAACTAATAGAAGAAAAACTAGGGAAGCATCTGGAACACATGGGCACTGGAAAAAATTTCCTGAACAAAACACCAATGGCTTACGCTCTAAGATCAAGAATCGACAAATGGGATCTCATAAAACTGCAAAGCTTCTGTAAGGCAAAGGACACTGTGGTTAGGACAAAACGGCAACCAACAGATTGGGAAAAGATCTTTACCAATCCTACAACAGATAGAGGCCTTATATCCAAAATATACAAAGAACTCAAGAAGTTAGACCGCAGGGAAACAAATAACCCTATTAAAAAATGGGGTTCAGAGCTAAACAAAGAATTCACAGCTGAGGAATGCCGAATGGCTGAGAAACACCTAAAGAAATGTTCAACATCTTTAGTCATAAGGGAAATGCAAATCAAAACAACCCTGAGATTTCACCTCACACCAGTGAGAATGGCTAAGATCAAAAACTCAGGTGACAGCAGATGCTGGCGAGGATGTGGAGAAAGAGGAACACTCCTCCATTGTTGGTGGGATTGCAGACTGGTACAACCATTCTGGAAATCAGTCTGGAGGTTCCTCAGAAAATTGGACATTGAACTGCCTGAGGATCCAGCTATACCTCTCTTGGGCATATACCCAAAAGATGCCTCAACATATAAAAGAGACACGTGCTCCACTATGTTCATCGCAGCCTTATTTATAATAGCCAGAAACTGGAAAGAACCCAGATGCCCTTCAACAGAGGAATGGATACAGAAAATGTGGTACATCTACACAATGGAATATTACTCAGCTATCAAAAACAACGACTTTATGAAATTCGTAGGCAAATGGTTGGAACTGGAAAATATCATCCTGAGTGAGCTAACCCAATCACAGAAAGACATACATGGTATGCACTCATTGATAAGTGGCTATTAGCCCAAATGCTTGAATTACCCTAGATCCCTAGAACAAACGAAACTCAAGACGGATGATCAAAATGTGAATGCTTCACTCCTTCTTTAAATGAGGAAAAAGAATACCCTTGGCAGGGAAGGGAGAGGCAAAGATTAAAACAGAGACTGAAGGAACACCCATTCAGAGCCTGCCCCACATGTGGCCCATACATATACAGCCACCCAATTAGACGAGATGGATGAAGCAAAGAAGTGCAGACCGACAGGAGCCGGATGTAGATCGCTCCTGAGAGACACAGCCAGAATACAGCAAATATAGAGGCGAATGCCAGCAGCAAACCACTGAACTGAGAATAGGTCCCCTATTGAAGGAATCAGAGAAAGAACTGGAAGAGCTTGAAGGGGCTCGAGACCCCAAAAGTACAACAATGCCAAGCAACCAGAGCTTCCAGGGACTAAGCCACTACCTAAAGACTATACATGGACTGACCCTGGACTCTGACCCCATAGGTAGCAATGAATATCCTAGTAAGAGCACCAGTGGAAGGGGAAGCCCTTGGTCCTGCTAAGACTGAACCCCCAGTGAACTAGTCTATGGGGGGAGGGCGGCAATGGGGGGAGGGTTGGGAGGGGAACACCCATAAGGAAGGGGAGGGGGGAGGGGATGTTTGCCTGGAAACCGGGAAAGGGAATAACACTCGAAATGTATATAAGAAATACTCAAGTTAAAAAAAATAAAATAAAATAAAATAAAAAAAAAAAAGAAGGGAAAGAGACACCCAGCAATGGGGACCCATGGCTCACATAGTGAAGGGGAATTACGGCCAGTTTAAAATCACTCTAGTTTCCAATAGAGAAATCCCCTCAAATTCATAGGTTTAGCATGAACCTTTACACTGTCCTTACTTCATTCTCCAGACCTCTAAAAACACTTAACCTGTTGTCTGAAGCAAAAAAATTTCCTTCTGAATGAAAAGTAACCAGCAGCCATTTCTACAATCATCCAGGACACTGAGCCATTTTAAAGGTAACATGGGACATTCCTGGCCACTATCTAGCCTCATGACATCTGGTTTCACAGTTTTCTAACAACCAAGAAAAGCAGATGCCAGGAGCGTTGGTAGCACCATGCAACTGACAGGAATTTAACTTTCTTAATGTATTTCATTAAGTTTCATTTCTTCCCTGATTATAATTTTTAATGGAAATTATTTAATGAATCTGTTATTTAAAAAAAACACTTTAATTCTTGTCATTATTTTCCTTGGCATTACGATATGTTCTAATTTCGGGGAAAAATGCATCTATAATCAATGTAAATCTTAATAATCAGACCTTGGAAACAATAGTGTACCATGGTTTTGGAGTCAAGGCACAGACTTCGATGTGCTTAAGTAAAACAACAAGGTCCACAATAACCATTCACTGTCTACAGTTACGCCCTGGACTGTTAAGAAACCAGAAACGAAAGGACAATTTATAATTTTGAAGGGTCGGGACACAAGCTAAACTCTACGGCTGATTGTGATCAGTTGAGCTTATAAGTACCAGTCCAAGCACAGGGTTTCCCAAGCACACCCCTGCATTTCCACACAGTGAGAAGCTGTTCTCTCGGGTCACCTGATAAATGAGTACGAGGTTAATTCAATCTGTGGTTTCACCAAGTGGAAGGTAATTTATTGAGCTTTGGATAAAGCAAAGGTCATGGTTTTCTAAGAAAGATAATCCTTCAAGTATACTCCCAAGTATCTGATCATTTGGGGAAGAATTACTAGGAATCTGTCCAGGGAAGATAACCAAACCATGCTTCTTCCAACACCAAGCTTGCAGTGTAGACTTGGAAAGGGCAGCTGGCAGCCCACACCAGATGCAAGGCTACAAGCAGATTGATGGAAGAGAGACCACACTCAGGAGAGGGCCCCTTTACTGCCTGCTAACTGCTTATTGAACACCGAGTTGGCTTCACCAGCACTGAGCTCTCTCAGGCATTTACGATGATCTATAGCCTCACTTTGAATTTGATCCAAAGATAGCTACAGAGTCATTGAGTCTTATTTCTATTAGATTCTCCTGGAACTCCCTGTCTCGAGTGGGTTCTGGACTGAAACGCCTTTGGTTTGCTTTGTCACAGACACCCTGGAATCATACACTTTCAAACTGTGAATGCCCAGTATTACATATTTGATTATTATAAACAATGAATATTTTCCTTGATTTTTGAGAGTTAATCAAAGCATAGCAGAAATGCCCACAAATCTGTAACTCTGTAGATACATTTTAAAAAAGAATTCTCATTACCACATGTTTACAATTTAGACCATAAAGAGATAATGGAGGATACTTTCCATTTGATAAAAAATCAGCTTAATGGCCTATGGGTAACAGACATGAATGTCAGGGGAAGTCATTGCACTAATGCGTGACAGCATGACCGACACAGGGAAACAGCAACCCTGGTGCTAGACAGACCGGAAGACACTCATGAGTTCCAAGGGACAGTTGCTTCTACAAAGTGGTTGTTCTAGATGCGGGAGTATAACAAGGACAACACACATCACCGTTTCCTCGGTCTGCCTTCCAAGTTTCCACTCCACTCCAAACCCTTTGAATAGTAAGTACAGACAGAATCAAATCAACTAACCCCTCTGCCAGTGATGCCTGCTTGGTCAGCGGCTGAGCTTCCTTCTCAGCAGAGCAACGCTCAGAAGCACTGCCATCTGGTGGCTGTTTCCGGGTAAAGCATGAGCACCGAGCATCTAAACACCGCCATCCCCTGGAGGGAATTTGGAAATGCAAGCTTTCCGAAGTGAGAGTGTCGAGGACAGTAGTGCGTGCCTGCTAAAGGATAACTTGTCCAAGTGGAGGTCACTTAAAATAGTATGCGTGGAGGTGAAATTCATTTAAAAAATCAAATTCACTTCTTAAAATTGTAACAGTGTCCATGTACCAAGTCTATGCACATCAACCACGACTCTCAAAAAGACAAAATACAACTAAAGAATAGACAAGATATGTCACAATTTAGACATCTTTCCTGGAACATGCCTGCTGGTCTGTTAGATGAACTTTGCATTTGGAGTTTCACAAAGAAGTGTAGGTACTCAGGAAATGACTGAGTCAATAAAAGGCTTGCCTTCCAAGCATAATGGCTTGAGTTCAGACATTCAGCCCCCCTATAAAAGCCAGAAGCGTGATGCACGTCAGTAGTCCCAGCACTGAGGCGGAACCAACAGTGCAGCCTGGCACTAGCTCTGCTTTACATAGGAAACAATATCTCGAAAGCTAAGGAGGAAAGAAGCCAAAGAAGTTACCTAGCATCAACCTTTAGATGCTATACACATGCACCCCATATATAAACAGAGGCACGCGAGCGCGCGCACACACACACACACACACACACACACACACAGAGACAGAGAGACAGAGAGACAGAGAGACTAAAGAGGTACAATCTCTTAGAGAGCACGTTCCCTCAAATTTTCATTTGGAAAATTCCCAAACCTTTAATAAAGTGAACTAATAGTAGCATGGTGTGCCTGCATTCTTTCTGCTTAGATTCACCAATGTAATATTTTGCTGTGTCTCTTTATCTCCTCTGAGCTATTTTCCCCTCTGAACAATCTGTCAGCAACTGTGACTGTGAGGCCTCACTGTGAAATATCTTAATGTTTATTTCCCAAGAATATAGATGTTCTTCCCCATAACCACAACATCAAAACCACTGGTGAAAAAAAATAGCATAAGGTCAACGCCATTATTCAGTAAGAAGATGAAAATCCATCATTTGAAAATGCAAAGTACTTCAGGGTCCAAAACGTGTTAAGCCCCAACATCACAATGCAGACACAAAATTCCTCATTATGCAACTCTGCTCCCTGGAAAATATTATTTTGTTCTCGCATAATATTGCCTTCCATATACAGCACATCATGAAGCACAAGCGAACCTTGTGTTTAGACCACAGTCTTATCCCTAAGGTATTTTCTTACACACAGATATTTCAGAATCATTTTAGAAGTCCAGAATCTCCAAGTAAAAACTATTCAACCTGCATGGACTCTATATTTCTGCTACTTACATATTTTTTTTAATTCAAGCTCTAACTAAGCTGCACACATGGGACAAGGTGTCTCCATGGTCACATGGCGTTCTTGATGGGATGAAACCTAGGCAGGTGTCCACCTGTTCTCCATGTTCTGAATTTGTTCTCACATTTCTACCACTGGAAGCAATGCCACCTCTTTCTGGTCTCTGCCATACTGCCTCTCTTTTTCATTGGAGGGAAAACTCTGTTGTGGGATGTTTAAGACAAGCCCTGGAGTCCTGCAGTGAGTAGATGACTTGCCTCTCTAAAATTGTGGGGCGAGAGACACAGTGGTCCTGGTGTTTTGGGGAAGGAGTGGGACAGATGAAGAGTTCTACTCATAGTTGACTGCGGTGGCCCGTGGATCACCCTCCTGACCTTTATCCGCACAAGCATCTGCTGCTTCAGTTCCAATACTAAGTGGCCTAAATTTAGGAAAAGAACCAGATGATGGTCAAAAAACGTGACACTATTCTAAAGTCCATCAAATCACATCCAAGTCTCTTCTGTGCCATCCTCCTTCCCACCTTCTCAGTCATGGTCATTTGGAAGTGACAGGAAGAGGTTTTTACTTCAAATCACCCTGGTATTGTCCATCATCCTTAAGATTGAGGAGAGATACCAATTCAAATGAATGAGAATGGTCCATCTGGCCTGAGACCTTTCATGACCTCTCCAAAGGAAGCAGATGACACTGTCTCCTGGAGTCCACATGTGTGAACTTTGTTACAGGCATGAGTACTTGGCATAAAACAGGAACCTGCTAAGCTACTTCAGTTGTTCGTTAACACAATAAACACGAAGCTCAAATGCTATTCTATGCCTGATGCCCTATTTTCCCAGTATTCCTTTCAGTATGAACATAATGTGGTCGGAAGTGTGGGGGCAGGGCTGTGCTTATCTAAGATCACCCTGATTGGCCACAGGAAATGGTATCTACTTGTCCAGCAGTACAATCCAGGCCAAGGGTTAGTCACTTTGAGCTTTAGAACTAAGCCAGTTCCCTTGTGGTCTTTGGCTCCCGGATTGCTATGCCCTGCCCATTGCTGATTTCTTCTTTTCTATGGGGCTCAGTTTCATAGTGGCATTAATCTCTTCCCACAGCAAGTAGAGTACAGATGGACTAATCAAAAAGCATATAAAAATGATGAGTTCTAATTCTAGCATCTGATACATCGAAATTCCCATTTCCTAGGTAGGTAATGCTTACAAAGTTTATTTCTTGTTTATATCTTTTTTCCCATCTATGAATGAAAACAATACATATCTTACAGAATGTTTATTAAACTTAATTATATAGAGAATCATGCATGCACACACGTGTGTGTGTGTGTGTACTGATTTCAAGGCCTATCATTTTAAAGGATGAATCATGTGACTGCGTATTTTGTTGGCTAGTAAGCTACTGTTAGGGAAACAACCGAATTAGACTTGGCCCCTTAAGAATCTAAAACAAGTAGTGAAGAAATTCTTCATAGATGATAAAAAAATTCTGGCTTCCTGATAAAACATTGAGGCTCATAGCAAAAGGTTTGCAGATACACTATCCATGAGCATTTAATGGGGCCTTTGCCAAGGAAAGGGAGATCTTAGCAAACAGGCTCCACCTCACAGGATAAGGGACTAGTTGGACGGCAGCTGCAGGATTTCCTGACTGTATTTTGCTAAACATTTGGTCTCAGTTGATAGAAGCACAGTAGTCTATGGTTTGGCCAAATGAAAATCCCATCCCACCCCACCATGTGTGTGTGTGTGTGTGTGTGTGTGTGTGTGTGTGTGTGTGTGTGTGTGTGTGTGTGATATGTATGTATGCATGCATGTATATGTGTCCTCTTTCCTCTCTCCCTGTCTTCCCTTTTCCTTCCCTTCTCTGTCTTATCTCTTCCTCTTCCTCTCTCCCTTCCTCCATTCCACATTTCTCCCTTTTCCCTCTCTCTCTCCCACCTCCAACCTAATTCTTACGGAAGTGAATTTGTCCTAATCATCCAGACTAGGTACATGAACTCCGCACTATAGAGGGAAGGCAAATGTTGGGTAGGGGTTTACATAGCCCCAATAAACCTTGCAAACATCACCTCACCCCAACATTCTGCTTCCCTGAGTTCACTGCCCCCCTCAGTCTGTCAGTGCAAGTCTTCACTATCATCTGGTGGGGGTGGAACCCAAGCTAACCCAAGTTCACATCTCTACTCTCAGGTCAGCCTGCTTCTTGGGGTACAGTTATTGGGATTATTTTTTCTCAGTTTCGTAGTATGATGTTTGGTTTTCGTATCAACATAATTTGATCTTAGTGCTGGTTTCATTCTTTTTAAAAGCAAAGAAAATGAAGAAGTCGTTTAAGCAGTGCTCACATATGTAATTCTACTATATACCAGACACTGAGAAATGTCTCAAAAACGCACCCACTCCTTGTGCACATATCACCTAAGACTGTGTCCACGGTTACAGAATTCTACTTCAACAGCCTTATGTGTTCAGTTTATAATGCTTTCCACATCACTCCATGATAAGTTACCATGAGTAGAAGTCACATGCTGGTATTTTAATATGAAAATTCCACTGCTGACCACTGTTGCTTTTATTTTAATTAATGGTGCTGAACTGTGATAGCCATTGTCATCTTCATCCCCTTCCACAACTATCAGACACATGCCTCTTTCTCTCCTTGTCTTTAAACTTATCGAAATTATGAACTATGCAGACTTTCTCATGGTTTATTTTCCTGATAGATGTTTGCCAAAATATCAAAACATTCATTTCAAATATTATTGAGAAATAATCAGTGTCCTCACTTTGGGCCTTCCTGAGGAGAAGGAATCCTTCTTTGGCCTGCTTTTCATCCTATTCAGGAATAGCCAACATTGGAGCATGGTTGACATAAGGGAGGAAGAGGAGAGGCAGATGGTGCTGGCTTTTCTGTTTACCAAAGGTGAGTGAAGATGTCAGGAGTGCATGAGAGCTTCCAGATGTCCGTGGAGAAGTCACGGAGTTTAAACAAGCAAAGCACATTCATGCTAGTGGCGGTGGAACTGAATAATGAAAGTCTGATATTTATTTTAAACACTCCACATTTCACCTATAATAATATAGATAATGCGCCAAAGACAGAGGTTGTACCTCACAATCCCAGAGCAAAAACTTTAGAAGGCAGCTTTGCACACACCTCCGGTGGGATAGAAATTAATTCATACAGCAAACTCAGATCAGCAGCTCCAGCAGACTATAACCCAGGGGAATGTCCCAACCTCTGCCTAAGGGATCGTTGTTCTCAGGGCACAGAGTGGCTTGAGGCTGTGTTAAACAATTCAGCTCCTCTGATTAGACAATTAGACAAGAGTCGGTGATCTCCATCCACTGGTAAGATTCTCATGCACCTGATCCACAGGAATGTGGGCATACGCTGAACCTCAACTGACTTATGGGATAAACTCTTCCTTGGGGAATCTGCTATATACTTCTTGTTTGATTTTAGTTTATTTTAACTGATACATAAAAATACAAAATCATATTCATTAATGGTATACCATGTAGTTTTAATACTTATATACATAGAAAAATGTTCAAGCTTGGGTAAACATAACTATCTCCTCGACCATTTATCTGTTTCTTGGAGAAATTGTCAAGATATTTTCTTCTAGTGCTACTGTTACACATTAGGTGCCCTACCACACAACAGCACACCAGAATGTCTTACTCTTATTTGTAACCCAATACCCCTATAAACCTCTCACTTTGCCCTGGCCTCTTACTTCTCCCAGCCTCTACCACAATTCTTCTGTCAACTTCTACATGGTCAATTTTTTAGATTATAGTTCTCTGGAAAACTTGAACTCAGGATTTAAGAACAAAGTTGATATCGAGGAAAAGCCAATGAACAGTGGCTTCGTCACCCAAGCAATCCAGCTCTAGGCAGAGAATCACAGCCTTGGCAGCCGAGGAGGGAACAAGTAATCCACACTTGCCTACATGGCCTAGGCCCTATGGTTTTCAGCGCTGTTCTTGATGTCTAGCTGTACCTCAGTTCCTCTGTGTTGTGTTTGAGTAGGAAATGCTCCACCACCAACACCACAGGCTTCTTTATTTGACATCACAGTCCCATCACACTACTCTGGAATGGCCTGGAGGTGTTAAGAGATAGGGCCCATCTGGAGAAAGTAGGTCACTGTGAAGTGGTACTTAGGGGTGTGTTATCTCTTGCCCCCTTTCTATCATGGTCACGTTCTCTGCCTTCTAGACAACATGGTTCAGATGGCCGCTATGGTCCTGCTACAATGTTCTACCCAGTCACAGGGGGCCAAGCCACCATAGACTAAAACCATGACCCAAAGTAAGTCTTTCTTCCCTTAAGTTGTATCTGTCAGGCATTTAATCAGAGACCAGACAACCAACTGAGAGACCCTGCCCCGAGGTGTCCAGCATGTCTATCCATTTTTCTTCTTTCCAATGAAACAGATTGTCTCTGTTCCTTAGGAAAGGAAACTAGGGCTTGAAAAGTTAAGTGACTCCCACAGTCAGACATCAAATTGCCCAAGAATAGGTCTTCCAGAAATAACCTTGACCTCTCTCACCTTCAACAGGGAATCTTTGCAGTTTCTCAGAAGTCTATAATGCTCACTAAGTCTTGTAAATAAATTATTTAACAAATGCCACCAAAGAATATAGGATTAAAGAGTAGAAGATTCAATATTTGTGCCACTTAGTTGTTTTTGCCACCTTGATACAAACTAGTCACACCGGAAGAGGAAACTTCAACTGAGGAACTGCCTCCACTGCATTGCCCTGGAAACGGGTCCATGGGGCATTTTCTTAGTTGATGAAGATTAGAGGAGGACCCAGGTAACTGTGGGTGGTGCCACTGAGCATGTGGTCCTGGGTCATATACGTGAGTAGACTGACCAGCCATGGAGAATAGGCCAGTTAAGCAGCACTCCTGCATGCTCTCTGCTTCATTTCCTCCCCCTAGGTTCCTGCTTGACCTCCTGCCTTGCTTTTCCTTGGTGATGAAGCTAACCTGTAAAATGTGATTAACCCTTTCTTCCCAAATTGGCTGTGATCTGTGTTTTGTCACAACACCACCAACAACAATAACAACAGAATAAGGATGACATTCAAATGCAGATCAGAAAGCATGCCATGGGTAGCATTTAAAAGATAAAGTCTAGTAGAGGCTTCTCAGAGGTGACATTGCAGAAAGATGCCATAGCTGAGACTTGGCAGGCGGAGTAAATGAGGAAAATGGGCAAGCCCATCTGCTTGCAGTTCATTATAACAAGCATAAAACACTACCAAGGTGGGTTGGTTGTTCAGAGAATAATGTTTGTTTCATGGAATTTGTGGAAGAGCTTGATTGTAACCTCAAGCTAAGCTGACAGGGAAGGAATTCCAGAAATGTCTCTGCAGGGCGGGATATTGCTCCTGTCAGGCATTAGACATGCTGCTTAAACTCTGAAGTTGCTCACGCTGGAGACAGATCTCAATACCTCTTCTGCCCAAATCCTAAGTCCTGCTTCAATCACAGGACCAGAGTGAGCCCCTTAGGGTCCCATTTTCTTGCTTCTAATTCTTAAAGAGTTGAGACAGACATGTTTTGATTGGTGAAGCCAGCAGCTGTGAGTATCCACAATGACTGATACCTCTTTTCTCCTTAAGAATTCACAAAGCGAAAAATGTCATAAGAATATGAAAGCCAAGTGACAAGCCGACCTTGTAAGACATTTGTAAGACAGCACCACCCTTGGATGCAGCAAACATTTTAGTATCCTCATGTTCAGAATAAAAAAATGTGATGAGGGTTTGGTTAAACTAGAGCTATAAGGTGAAAGGTTATTTTTTATGTTAAAGGATTTAGATCTATACAAAGATCTTCCCAAAGATCTGACGAAGTCATACATACAATGAGTAAGAGAGTAATTTTTATATATTTCAAAAGTATACATCTCATAACCATGTAAATGATGGGGCTGGGGAGACACAGCTGACAAAATGTAGAAATCAGGAGGTGACTCAGTCATACCCAGCAGTACCAACTGATCACAGCTATATGCAAGTATGTTGGCACTGGCTTTTAGGAAGCCACTAATGAAATATATAACCCTGACCTTAATATAGGCATGAGATTGTGAGGAAATGAAGACTAAGCCAAAGTGTCCCATGGTAGCATGCCCTGAGAGGAGACAGGCATAATGACTAACTGAAAGGAGAGAAAAGGTCTCTCTTTAGGGCTGTCAGAATAAGGCCTGACTCCATGGCATGAAACATAACTCTGGCAGATTGGCAAAACAGTTATATAACAGTCAAGTAAAGATGTCCAATGTAAAGGAGGAAATGTTATAGAACCAACCAGAACCAGCTAACTCGAAAGTGACCTCTCCAAGTACTGACTTTCATAATACCAAAAGGCACCATACAAGCTTCCAACAGAGGGAAACAACCAATCATCCTGTCTAGCTATAAAGCCTCTGAAACAGAGACAGAAAAAAAAAAAGAAAGAAAAAAGACCAGCATGGCATGTTAACCCTAAGGGCACAGTCGTGTAATGAATATCTTGCCAATTTATCCAACATCTCTCTAGTTAGAATTAAGACCCATTCAACAAGAGAACAATTATGTCTGATGCTAGTTCTAGCCAACTAACTACTTAGAGGAAGTGAAGTCATAGATTTTGGAAGAGAACCTACAACTGCCACTTTACTAAACCGGTGTAATCTCTAACCAAATATTTGTTCTTACACCCACAGACTACTGTAGTCCTCACCCGTTGGCAAGGAAGCTTCATTTTTGCAATGGACAGAGACACAACTGACCCAAATGCAGAGTTGTAGTGACCGGTTTCAATGGATACATCTATAGTACAATTCCTGCACCTAAGGCTCTCGGATCATTGAGCAGAAATATTGTGAGAGCCAGAGGAATAGGGAGGTCTTTGTGCACTGTGCCTCCTAGAAATGTCAGACTTACGCCCATAAGTTTCCCCAACATGAAACAAGACCTGAACAAGGACAATCATTGACATAGAATATGGATGAGGCAAAGTCCATGAGGCCTCAACCCTACACAAAGACCTACAGGCAGCTAAAGAACACTGAGGGCAGTATCATCCTCCCCAGGGAAGAGAATATCAATCAGTTTTCCAATACCAAACATATGTTTCCAGGGCTTCAGGAATATGATGTCTGTCTTAGTTAGGGTTTCTAATCCTCCACAAAACATCATGACCAAGAAGCAAGTTTAAGCAGAGAAAGGTGTATTCAGCTTACAATTCCACACTGCTATTCATCACCAAAGGAAGTCAGGACTGGAACTCACACAGGGCAGGAACCTGGAGGCAGAAGTGGATGGATGCAGAGGTACTACTTACTGGCTAGCTTCCCCTGGCTTGCTCAGTTTGCTTTCTTATTAGAACCCAAGAACCCAAGAACCAACCGAGGGATGGCCCCACCCACAATGGGCTAGGCCCTCCCCCCTTGATCACTAATTGAGAAAGTGCCTTACAGCTGGATTTCACAGAGGCATTTCCTCAAGGGAGGCTCCTTTCACTGTGATAACTCCAGCTTGGGTCAAGTTGGCATAGAAAACCAGTCAGTACAATGTCTGACATTTCTAGGAGACACACTTTCACAGAAAACTCCCTGTTTGTCTGTTCCTCTGGTTCTTATCATCTTTCTGCATATCTCTGTGTGTGTGTGTGCGCGTGTGTGCATGTGTGTGTATGACAACAGTTAAAGGAAAATAAGGCTATGAATTTGAACGAGACCAAGGAGAGGAGGTATAAGGGAAGGTTTGGAGAAAGAAAATGGAAGGGGAAATGATGTTATTATATTATAACCTCAAAAACCTAAAACTATATTTCATAAAAATAACTTGGACCAAAAGCATGTCCTTAGCAGCTGGAATCTTAGCTCTGAAAAATAAGGACATTTGGGAGATGGGCAGAGAAAGAGACGTCTGCAAAGCCCAGTAAGAAGACTTTTGGCAGCACATACATGCAAACTGCAACACGATGGAAAAGAATAGCAGGCCTTCTGCACAATAGCGTGTGTTTCCATATGCAAACATACATATTCAAGCTGAGGAATATATATATACATGCACATACATAATCAGACTGAGCAGATCCTATTAACATACTTAGAAAGGTGTGTGCATATTTGTGCATGTGTGCATATGTTTGTGTGTGTATGTATGTGTGTGTACACACACATATATATTTTATTCAGAGTAAAATATAGTATCTACGTGTTTTATGTGATATATTATATCATCTAACATATTGGTATTTATTAATATACATGATTTAGTTACAAAGATTAAACTATTTAATTTGTAGGAAAATTCACGGAGATTATGTTATTCAAAATAAGCCAGGAAAGTGGGTGAGGGGAAACAAAAGAAGACAAAGGGAAGGAAAGAAAGACAAACAACATGCTTTATTTCCCTCATGTGCAGACTCTAGATGTAAATATATGCATATATATTCATAGTATATGTGTGTACCTTGAAAGCAGGAGGAAGATGTGTTTTGGGAAAGAAGGTAGACTCGTCAGAAGAGATGGGAGGCACAAGAGAGGAATGAGCATGAACGTGAACCAAGTGTGATGATACGGGTGTCTAGAAATGAAATCTTTCTTTCCATGATAAGTAAATGATTTATTAAAAAGCCATGTGATGTGACACAGTTTTTAAAGTTAGCAGCAAGTATAGAGCCTGTGCTGACTAGTTCTATGTCGTGACTAGCTTTATGACACGAGCTAGAGTCATCGGAGAGGAAGGCGCCTCAATTGAGAAAATACCTCTATAAGACTGGGTTGTAGGCAACCCTTTAGGGCATTTTCTTAATTAGAGATTGATGGGGGAGAGCCTAGTCCATTGTGCATGCGTGGTGGCATTCCTGGACTGGTAGCCTTAAGTTCTATAAGTAAGCAAGCTGAGCAAGCCATGACAAGCAACCAGTGAGCAGCACCCCTCCATGGTCTCTGCATCAGCTCCTGCCCTGGTTGGATTCCTGCCCGGACTTCCTTCTGTGATGAACCATCATATAAAAGGAGAAAACAAATAAGCCCTGTCCTCCCCAGCATCCTTTAGGTCACGGTTTCCACCACAACAGTAACCCCAACTAAGACACACACCAAGAACCTCAAAACTTTTCCAAAAAGGGGGAATTTTTACTCAAAAAACAAATATAAATAATACCAAAGTGTGGTTTTGTTATCATTGAAACTATTAAAATGGCTTTTCAAGTCTGGAAAGAGCTAGGGGACCTTGCCTTAATGAGTCAGCCAAGCTGACATTCTGCTGGTCTAACATTCTTCCACACCTCTTTGAGGCCAGCACACAGCAGAATCCATTTGTGAATTGATTCAGGAATCAGAACTGCCCAGGATCTCTCCCCTTTTCAGTAGCCCGTATAAGGAATGCTATTTCTTTATAGTATAGCTGCCAGAGGGTGTTATTTTGTTTTGATCTTGTCTTTCTTGAAACAGGGTCTCACTCTTAGCTTGGGCTGGCCTGGAACCTAAGCTATAGCCATGGACCCAAGCAATTTTCCTGCCCCAATCTCTCAATTTTGGGATGAAAAGCATGAATCTTGTGTACTGGCTGACAAGTATGTATAATTAGCATCCTCTGCCATATCAGTGTTGTTTTGGTTCTGAAGAATGAAAATAAATGATTATATAATAAGAAATTAAGAGACAAGAATAAAAATTTTAAAGGCTCTGTAGATAGATAGATAGATAGATAGATAGATAGATAGATAGATAGACAGACAGACAGTCAGACAGACAGATGGACAGACAGACAGACAGACAGATATAGACAGATGATAGGACACATTTTTATCTACCTTCTCTATATCCTCTTAGTATATAGTATGTATGTATGACTATATACACAGGTACACTATTGGAACTTTAAACTTTTAAATGAAATTATATAAAGTTCTTTGAACAAATACTAAAGAACCACCTTTGGAACCTCGCATCTAAACCAGTGTTTTAACTAGTAACTATTGCTGCCTTTGCTGTCTGTCCTATGGCTCTTAGTTGAGAAACATGTCACTTATGCATGCAACATGTCACCTCCACAGGCCGTTGATAAGCTCTCATCACCTTGGTGACTCTCAGGAAGAGGTGGCTGTTTTGTCTCATCCATTAACATGTCAGTTCGAGATAGCACAGGAAAGGAATGATGCAGTTTCAGGATGGCTGATTAGATAGGCTTCTTTCCAGAGATTACCAGCCAGGCTTCAGAAGAACAAGCTATGTGTGTGTATAACAGGAGGGTGAGGGCCTCACTGGCAGATTTCCTCCAAATCCTGAATGCCTGCCAGAGTATTGCACAGTTCTTCTCCCAGCAAAGACAGATGCCAAGACTATTAGAACGGCCTCTTTGTTGGCTATCAAAGGCTACAACGGTTGACTGTCTGAGTGCAACATGTGTCTGTGGCACTCAGGATAGCACTGAGAGACGCAGTCTACATTTAAAAAAAACAAAATCAACAACAACAACAAAAAACAACAACAAAAAAAAACAGAGCTTCCTCGTGAATTACTGTCCTAAAGACCAAAGTCTTCCACTGTGAAGAACAATATTGAAATTCACATAATATTCCTGACTTCTAGACAACAGGGGTTGAAAGTGACCAAGGTCAACAGCATCAATGTTTAATGCAATTTAATACAACCATGACCTGCTTTCACATGGCACTCAGCACATCCTGTCACTTAATAATCAGGGTTGCTGACCTTTCTAAGTGGTTGTAAGAGCTTTAGGATAAATAATAATAACAACAACATCAACAACAAAATAGAAATAAGAAGAATGGGGACCTTTCAAATACTAAGTAAGCAGCTAACAGGTACAGCATACTTCTGCCTTGTTAGAATTAACATGTTACATGTGCTGAACCCCTCCCCTTCAGATCCTTGCAAAAGTGAAAACCAAGAAACACAACCTCTACTCATAACGCCAAAATGTCTTCATTCCAATGGAATCCAGCCCTCTAAGAGCACAGCTCTGGGTTGATTTGCAACATTGTTACAGACCAGAGGTTACTGTTGCTTCCTCCACTCTCTAGAGACTGGCCATTGGCCCTGGCCCCTCTGTATCCACACTGTTTATCATCATCTACACTGTCTTTCCCAGTACTCCACTATTATTTTCTTTGTGGAAAAATTAGATTTAGACTCTCACTCAAAAGTTTCATGATGTACTTATGATGTTTCTTCCTCTGTTTTTATTTTGATACTACATTTTTTTCTTGAAACTGTACTTGGCTGAGGTGGCGGAAGGAGGGTAGTTAGCTCACCCAATTTACTCAGCTTCAACAGCTAAAGTATCAGCTAAGTTATGGTGTGACAAGAGACTAAAACACTCTGCCTTCTCCAATACCTTAGAAACTCTTTTCCAAAGAATCTTTGATTGACAGTGGCAAACATGAGTCAACATCACAATAGAGACAACTTTCAAGAGAATCTAAGACCAAAAAAATTAATTTAAGCTATATTGTTAGTGCCTTCATGACCTTCTTTCAAGTAATTAATGAACAGTACCCTTTCATACAAACAACAGAGATCAATTTGGCTCATAGATTCTTGGATTTTTATTAGCTTTGAAGCCTTGTCTTATAACTAGATTAATAAAAAGAAAATAATTACACAGACTCTATGAGTAATATATCCCACCCCAACCCAATACCATGAGGTTTTCTCCATGTTTTCCCTAATTATACATTATTTCCCATAATCATAACAATTTATAGCAAGAGAAAAGTATATGAAGGACTTCATAATTTGCATATTTAAATCTTCAGCTCCCTCCACAGCTTGAAAAGCATTGTTATCTTCTGTTACGTAACCGTCCTATAGTTACACAACTCAGGTCAAGCTCTTGCCTTCGGGAACTCAGTGTACCTGGAGTCTACATTTCGGAGATGGGGAATTTTGTACCCTGTGAAGCAGACACTCAAAGAACTGACCAGGGACTTACATTTTTGCCAAACACTTTTCAATATCTTTTAAACCAGAGTTACTATGAACCCAATTTGTTTCATATTCAATTGCACAAAGCTGTCACTGAGAAACCAAGAAGAGAACCAGTGACACCAGCTTAGGGACAGGTGACCAAGATGGATCTCACCTGTTTCATCCATTTGGCTTACAAACCTAGGAACCCTTGCATACAAGGGCTGGACCTAACCCCACCCCATCCCACACCCCACCCCTGCACAGAGTAGTAGATATGCAACTTGGTCTTCATCTGAGGCATCCTGACATTTGAAGCAGGGACTTATCATGATTGTGCTGCCTGCCTGTGCCTCCTTCTCTCCTAACTGGGCTGTCTTGTCTAGGCTCAGTAGGAGAGAATGTACCTAGTCCTGCGGTGACTTGAAGTGTCAGAGATCGAGTGACAGGGACACCGGAAGAAAAGGGGAGCTGTGAACAGATTATAGAATGAATAAAGAAATTAGTGAGGAAAACAAACGAACCCAGGAACACTATTATAAAGCTTTCCAGTGGTTCTCAACCTTCCTAGTGCTGTGACCCTTTAATATTGTTCCTTGTGTTGTGCTGACCACGAAGCGTAAAATTCCTTGTGACTTCATAACTATAATTTTGATTCTGTTATGAATCTGGTGTGAATATCTATCAGATATTCATATACTGGTATCATGCAGGAGATGTGACTCCACCCTCCAAAGGGTTCACAACTGACAGGGTGAGAACTAGTAATTTACACTGTGCAAAGGGACATAACTCTCTGAACTCTTCCAAATCCAATTGGAATTCTTTTTAACTGCACCCACATTTAAACCACACCCCGAAACTGTCGAGGATGTACTAACAAGATACAGACAGAAAGGACTAATTATAAAGGCCATTGAAAGAACAGTAGAAATGCAATATTGAAATCATGAAATAATATTCAGTAAAGGGAAAACTCATTTTTTCAAAACATCTATGTGCCTTACAACCAAACAAAAATCTAATACAGACTCAGTTCCCAGTTTGAATTACAAACTAAATCCGCAAAAGTGGTTTCTCCGGTATAAGAGCTTCTAGGCCATCTCTCTTTTGCTCATATCTGGTTTCTGAAATAGGCTGGCTTTCTCTGTGAGCTGCTTCTCCAAACCACCTCTTCAGAAGCATGAAACAAAGTTATCCAGTGTTTTCATTGTTGGGAAGGTTTTTTAAAAAAAACAACTCTATTTAATTAAATTCCAAATCAATCTACCAGTTTGTCTAGACAGCCCTGGAAATTGGGTTAAGATAGTTGTATATATAATTATATTGGAAATATATTTGGATTGTTGAAAATGCGGCATTGAATTATGTTAGCTTTTTATAGTGGACTTTTAGCCCCGTGGATTCCACAGAGCATGTGTCTCAGCATTTCTATACTGATTTTTATCCTAAAGATTTTTTAAGTCATACACTGTCTGGGGTTGTCAGAAATTGATTTTTCTGTTCATGTGCTGTGAAGTTAAATGTTGAGTGGGAAGAGCACATTTCAGGGATCAGTGAGGCACCCAAGGTAGAAACATCTAGAACTAACTTCCATTTAGTACCTCTGGTCTTCCTCCGAGGGGGTGCCTTGGTGTATGAACAAATGATGGTGCTGGATCCCTAGGAAAAGCACAGTGAAATCAGCCATAACAGGGGAGTTACTAAGACACTGCCATTTTCAAATAAGGAGACATTTTTGGATTTAAAGGGAGATCGGATAAAACACTTGAAAGAGAAAATATGAACTATTGGAATGTCAAACCAGTGTTGATATTATTCAAAATTAGACATACTATGGATATTTATTAAGGCTTCTCGAGTTCTCCCAAAGATTGATAACACATGTCTGAATATGCTCCATGCTAAATTATCATGGCCGTTCTCTCTGGCAGAAATCACAAACTGGATGTCCAGGCCAAAGCCAGACCTCAAATGCATTTCATCTGACACACACAATGCTGAAAAATGGTTGAGAGGTTTCTTTAAAACATACGCTCATTCCTTTAGATATTTACCAAGTATTCTCTTGCCTGCCCGGCTCAGTATAACGCACGTGAACTGCTTCAGAGAAAAGGCACCCAAGGCCTGCTCTCATGAGACCCACAGGCGTGACAGGAACACAACTGACTAACAGTTACAGAACGTGCAGTAAACACTGTGATCCAGTAAAGGCCTTGCTGTGCGTGTATAACTGCTAGTGTGTGTTGGCTGTCTTCTACACACTAGGAATTCTGCCATGTTCCTTCCCACATTGTGATGGCAAAGCCCTGCAAAGCAACCGCTGTTATCCTCATCCCTGAGTTCCAGAGGAGCACTCTGAAGGCCTGAGCGTTTCCCTCTTTTTTTCCCCAGTCTCATAAAATATAGATACTCTATTAAATTCTGTGTTTTGATTCATCTATTCTGAATTATAGTCTCAAGACACTGATTTCAATAAGAAGAGCAGCAGCAAAGCTGTTACTACATCAGCAATTACTCATAATCTGCACAGGATGCTAAGCAGCGTTTCTCATGTATTTCTCTCAGTTTGCCCCATGAATAATACATCTGTGGCACAACAAATGAGAAGACTTTGAACCTAGTTAGACCTCAATTAGCATCTTATATCTGTTGCTTTGTGGTTTTACAGTTGTGACGGGCAGAACTTTGACCTCTGTGGCTGCATATAGTAGGGTAACATCCATAAAAACGTTATGCTCTCCCCAAAAGTGACTTCTTAGGCATAATCACTAAGCTGGTTTGCCTTAGGAAACAGGCTATCCCAATGGGATTATCTTAGCAAGACCCCTTCAAAGCAAAGAGCTTTCTCTGAAAGAAAATGAAGAGATATCCCAGATGAAAAGACAGAAAACTTAAAACTTAAGCTGTGCTGGATGGATGGATGGATGGATGGATGGATGGATGGATGGATGGATGGATGGTGAGTGGATGGATGGATGGATGGATGGATGGATGGATGCTTTCCTGATATATGCTAGACAGTATCCATGGCATCAGAAAATAGATGGTGTTATTGTCAGTTAACTCTAAGTAAGGAATCACTATTATAATGTAAACCTAAATACAATAGCATGAGACTCTGTTGTGTTCCTCTATTAAGTTTCCACAATTGATTTGGACACAGTCATAGTCTCTCTACAGCCACTGGGTTTCAGGTTCACCCCCTTCCCCTCAAACTCAGGTTATTATGGTTATTGTATTTTGGTTACAGAAAAACGTTCCTTTGTGGCTGGAGTCTACTCAGAATGCATTGATTCATGCATCTCAGATCTGATGTGTAAGAGCATGGTCTGTACTGTTGGAGATCACCATTACAAGCTTGTGGCTGCCAACCACCTATAATTACACTTTGCCTATGATTTAGTAGGAAACAGCCTCCCCTCCTTTGGGAGAAACAAAGGCATGAATCAAGTACCAGTTCTGCCTTCTTGTGGAAGGAGGGAAAGAAGGAAGGAGGGAGGGTAGAAAGAGAGAGGGAGGAAAGAAAGAAGGCGTGCAGTCATGTGTATGGGGTGGGTGTGTATATAAACAGGCAATCGAAGGGCTGAGCACCTTTTAAACCATGATATCTTCTATGGCAGAAAATCGCCTTTTCTCCAAGTTATGTGCTGTTTTGAGTAAAACAATAGATAATTAGGTTTACTACACACAATGAAAATTTATCCATAAAACAAATTTTTGATCTAGAAATGTATTCTCCAGACAGCTTTTATTTAAAATAGGTATCTGTTTGGAAGGTACCAATTTGGCAAGGTTGGCTTGTGTATAAGAGTCTGTTTTCTTATTTCAGTGCACATCCGGCAAGGCAACTTCAGGAAGAAAATTCACAGTAAACTCATGAATAAGGTATTGATGGTAAAAATAAATTAAAAATCCTTTGAACCTAGTTTGACCTCCGTTAGCATCTGAAGTCTGTTACTTCAGCAAGTGTATTAGTCAGGGTTCTCTAGAGTCACAGAACTTATGGGTAGTCTCTATATAGTAAGGGAATTTGTTGATGACTTAACAGTCTGCAGTCCAACTCCCCAACAATGGTCAGCAGCAGCTGTGAATGGAAGTCCAAGGATCTAGCAATGCCTCAGTCCCACAAGGCAAGCAGATGAAGAAGAGAGGAATCTTCTTTCTTCCAATGTTGTCATCTGGGACACTGCAAGCATGAGGACCTGTGTCTAAATCCTCAGGGCCCCGCTGTGAAATGAGGCCAGCAGCACACATCTGCAGTCCTAGCACTCCCATAGCAAGACAGGAGCCGGAGACAGATGAGTCCCCAAAAAGTCACAGACCTGCCAGCTTTGTACACACAGCAGTTAACAACAAATGAGATGTGTCTCAGACAAGGTAGAAAGTGAGGAAAGAGCTTCCAATCACTACAAAAATAAAGGAGACCAGAATCACATGGCACTAGGGATACAGGACAGATATGGGCCTCCTTTCAAGAACTTACAGAAACCATCCATCCTCAAATATGGCAAGAAGCAGGCCTTAAACTCAGTGAGAAGGTGGGAAAACAGTCTTGCTGGGGAGGGGGCGGCATGTGCTCTTTGAGTAACTGCTACCAGAGTAAGAGTACTCACTTGTTGCCCTGAGGCCTCACAGTCAGTCCTAGAGGCTCTCACACACCTGAAGGGCAGAAAGAAGAAACCAAGAAGACGAGACAGATGTGGAAAGTAGGTTTTAAGCTTCCCCTGCCCAACTGTGAAGGGAGAATGGGTTTTTTATTACTTTCAAGATCACATGATTTCAGAACTAAAGTAACATCATGGAGCCTCATGCTGAATGTTAAAGTTTCTTCTGGAACAAAATCCCCTAGTACTCACAGAACCATGTTTCCCAGGAGGAACAAGGTTGCAGTCCCTAACGTGTAACAATCTTTATGGCATGCCTTCAACAAGTAGATTTGGAACCTCCTGGAATTTCAAGTCAAATCCCTTCCTAGGAATGGTAAGTCTGACTCCTTACTCTTTCCTAAAGCAAAGAGCTGCCTCCCACAGATACATTCCGGGACACGAATTGCTGGTCTGTCTGTTTCTTCCCTGGGTTAGCAAGGAGAGTTCCTCACCCAGCTGGGATGGATGGAGGGACGCTTAACTGGGGTGCGTGGGTGCAGGCAGTATCTTGGTCCACAGTGAATGCATGGGCAACGAACGCACACGGAAGCAGCTTCGGAGGACTGGTTCAGTTCATGAGGGGGAACGATGGCTATGTAAACCTTTGGGGATGAGTAGGAGCTACTGGGGTAAAGTGTACATCATTGGCAGAGGCCAAGGTGTATGAATGCCTCATTTGCATGAGGGGAATTTCCAGGAGCTGCTGGACATGCCATTATAAGGGGAAAAGAAGTTTAACCTGGATTCCAGCTTCATGATCTACTCTGGTGAGGGGAAGGTGGAGGACACAGAACTACATGCACCAGAACATGCAGGCCCGGGACAGGAAGGGAGCGATGCTGCTCCAGTCAGTCTCAGGATGAGATTTCTAGGGATTGAACACACTTTGAGCTCACTCTTGCTCTAGGCCTGCTCCTTCCAGTCCCATGGTTCCCTGGTTCCCCAACGCATAAAATGCCAGTAAACTTGAAAACACTGAGGTTAAAGTTTTTCCCCTCGTCTGTTGAGACGTGCTCAGGGCCCAGCCTCTGACGCACTGTCGTAGGCTTTCTGAAAATACAGCCTCTGACTACACTAGTCTGTTCTAAACCTTGGTAAGAAGACTGTTTACCTTTATTCTGAGAAGGAAGAGGATGCTGCAGGTGATGTGTGAGCCTGGGCTGACGTCACAGGGTCAGGCCACGGGACCTAAAATCCTTCTGAGTGTCTAAAACAGAAACATGTCAACAGGGCCTGTGCGGGTTTCAGGTGTGGCGCTGTGTCCATGACCAGAGCGAATGTGCTTCCTTACTGAGGGGCAGAAAATCACTGTACAAATGTTGAAAGCACAAGCCCAGAGTCAGAAAGGGAGATAAATATGAAACATTTTTAAAGTAATAAGAATCAAGGCTTATTCTATGGTTCTGGAGAAAAAAATGTTTTAACTAAAATAGTTTTAAGGAAACTTAACACCATTCTTTATCCTTCTAAATACCTCTAAAATTGCCCACTAACCCTGAAATTTACCACAATAACAGGGAAAGCTAAGGGGACTGCAAAGATGGTTTCGTGCTTATGAGTGCACTGTTCTCCAGAGGACTCCAGTTCAATTCCCAGCACCCACAGTGGACAGCTCGCAACTGTCCATAACTCCAGCTCCAGGGGACCAACTGGCCTTTACTGGTGCCCTTCACACACACACACACACACACACACACACACACACACACACACACGACATATATACACACACATACACACACACATGCACACACACATGCACACACACACAAATGCACACACATACATACACACAAATGCACTAGTACAATCACACATATAAACATAAGTAAAGGTAAAATATTTTTTAAAAAGAATGTTTTATAAGAAGAATGACTCCAGAATGCTACAGTTAGAGGGGATGTGAATAAACCCAGAAGGCAGAAGGTCCTCATCCGGCCTCCACAGTTGCCCAACTACATCCCCTGGCACAAGCTACCTTTTCTTCCTTATATATACCTCACTTCTCTCAGTTATAAGATGGAGACGGCAATAGTGCAGGCCTACACACAAGTGACCTGTTGTTATGCGACAAGTCGATGCAAAAGTTCCAACTTTGAACAATAAATATATTATCTCGCACCGCTCTTGTGTGTGCATACGTGTGTATGTGCTCACTTGCACATACTGTGTGTGTGTGTGTGTGTGTGTGTGTGTGTGTGTGTGTGTGTGTGTGGATCAGGTGTCTTCCCTCAGGTGCTGTCTGTCCTCATTAGAATGGAGCTCTTCAAGTAGGCAAAATTGTCTGACCGTGAGTCCCAGGCAGCCCCTGTCTCTGCTTCCAAGAGTCCAATGGCAAGTGTGCACTATCGTGCCCACCTTTTGAAAATGTGGTTTCTGGGACCCAAACTCTGTCCTCATTCTTGCAAGGCAAACACTTCAGTGCTTCAGCCAGCTCCTCAGCCCATCTTACACCGTTTCTAGGAAACTGCGAACTCCAGAGCGCCTCACCTGGGTGGCTCTGGCTCAAGGTCCTTTGTGATCTGGTATTCAAATGGTCCACCGGGTCATAGCCATAGCTTTTCTTATCTAGTGCTAGGAAATCTGTGTCCAGGGTCACATCATAGTAGTTGGCAAGCTGTGCTTAAGAACCAGAGACCTCAGTCCCTCACCAACTGAGCCCTGCCCTAGATGCCTGGGTATCCCCAAGATGAGACAACAAAGAGGAAAAGGAAATAAGGGGGGAAGTGACAAGGGTGGAGGAGAGAGGGGGAGGGAGAGACAGTAGAGGGAGCATAGCCCTTTTGTGACCTAGGATCCAAAGTCAGGCTTGGTCCCTTTAGCTGTATTTATTTGAAAAAAGTCATCAAATCCAGCCCTTCTTCGAAAGGACAACAGTTAGATGCTAATGAATGGAGCTATCTCAAAGTTTGCAAAGGTTTTTGGGTTTGATGGTGGTCGTAGCATTGGTCTAGCAGTGGGATTTCTTTTGGCTTGGTTTGAGGATTTTTCTTGATGGAGGCATATTTGGTTGTGTTTAGTTTGTCTGTTGTTTGGTTTGAGGTTGGTTGTTGTTGTTTAGTGTTTTTGAGATAAGGTCTCCTGTAACCCAGTTAGTTGCTCTTGAAATACTTATAGCTAAGTCTAACCTCAAACTTCTGATCTCCAACTATCCTCTGACCTCTACCTCCTAAGTGCTGTGTTACAAGCATGCCACCACTGCTGGCTGCAAAGACATTTTTTTTTAAAGAATCTCACTGCTTATCTGGATTACACGGGGAAGAAAAGAAAAAAAGGGAGGAGGAAGGAAGGAAGGAAGGAAGGAAGGAAGGAAGGAAGGGAGGAAGGAAGGAAGGAAGGGAGGGAGGGAGGGAAGGAGGGAGAGAGGGAGGGAGGCAAAGAATCCATCTGTAAAGCACTAAGAATACAGAACAAGAGCCTGAGATAAGCTAACACATCTGTTAATTTTGTCTCTGTGTTGTGTGATTGCTCTAGACAGATCTGACAGGAGTCAGAGCCAGACAGAGAGTCCAGAACTTGGGGACCAGTGTTCCACACTAAAGAAGGAACAATGAAGGAGGGAGCAGAGGGCACTCACTAACAGAGAGCAAAGTTAGTGTTGTAGCAGCCTAACTCATTCCCTGTGGACTTGCTTCCCTGCTAAGTCCTCGACTATTGTTTCTCCACACAGGCTTCACTTTCTCTTCAGAGAGTTAACGGCGAGTTCAAATCTAGCAGTGTGTCAGAGGAGGTTATTATCACTTTGTAATTCTAACCTCACCATTAAGAATTCAGCAATATTAGTACTTAAACAGTCTGGGAGACCCCAGCTAAGGTTGCTACTTAAGCATGTTTTCATTTCTTTGGGGATATTTCACTTGGAAAAGAAAAAGAAACACAAAATATTTGAAAGAATTAGAAAGAATCCCTAGTTAGTTGGTTGTGGGAACTCACACAATGCGAATGTTCAGTTGTTTGCTTTAGGCGGTCTCTAAATCTCTTATTGAGGCCAGGATATTTTCTTTAGTTTGACATTAGTAATAACTAAAACTTAGTTATATGCACACACACACACACACACACACACACACACACACACACGTACACACACACTACTGGTCACTTATCTGAAAGTCAATATTATTTTTCTCAGATAAACCATCAGTGAGCCATCCAGCTCTGAAACCCAAGATTCATAAACCATGAAAATATGAAGTTAAAGGCATTCATGGGTCTGAAAAACCCTATCCTTTTATGGAGAAGAGAAGTAAATTGACTCCTAGAGAGCAAGTAAGAACCGCCTACAGTCACAGAAGACAGGCAGCTTGAAACGAAGCACACTGATCTTTCGGAATCAGAATTAATCCATATTTTCACTCCATAAAATTATGGGTTTCATTCTAATCATTAGCCACTTATAAAGAAAGCAAGGAAGTCACTGTGCTCTTTCATGGTATGTCTGACTATTGACCGTTCCAGGGATTACAATGTTTACATCTCTGAAAAAAGTTCTTCTGAAGTTGAGGCTGGGGTCCGGTGGTAGAGCCCTTACTGGCTTCTGAGGAAAAGTCTTAACTGGTAAGCTAGTTATTTAATTAGCCACCAGAACTGCCTAGCAATGACCTGGGTTTTAGTCTTGCCTCTCTTGACTTTCTTTCATGCTGCAGGAGAACAGGAGAGCTCCCTGTGGCTAGCTACTTCTGAAGACCTCAGAGGATTTCCAGCCTTGCTCCTGTGCACTTTGCACTGTGGGTCTGCACAGGGAGCACCACGAATAGCACTTATTAATCTTGTTGAAAGGATTTTGGCTTTGCATTTATAATGCATACTTCAGGGAACACTAGCTTGCACCTCTGTGTGCCTTTCTCTGCATTTCATCGAGACATCTCAAGCAGAAAGTGTTCTCACAAAGAAGGGCAATTTTCTTCTTGCCATCATCATATTGACTTTCTCTATGGAAATTGTTACCCAAATGTTTCCCATTCGTTGATCCCGATTTCCAAAGTAATCAGTCAACTGAATGTTCAGTACGATTTTTCATCTTTGTGTGAACCCAAGCTTTGTAGAACAAAGACCGTGCACCTTGGAGGTAGTTTTTGTGATTAAAGCATATTGCATTCTTATGAGTGCATTGCCAAATAGTGTTGATGCAGACATGAGGACATGTCTCTGCCCTATTAGAGAAATATTAAATTGATCAGGTTCTATTTTGGAAAGCCATTATGAGGTTAGTAGGAACCCTGGACTGAATAGGTTTCTTCAAGGAGGGATGAGGAGACATTAACAGGAGTCAGATGTTGTCGTGAAGGATGTCTTAAATAATTATAAGTAAAACAAATGAAATGACATCCCTCTGCCAAAACTGTA
The DNA here is from genome assembly GCF_021556685.1 of Rattus norvegicus. NCBI lineage: Eukaryota > Metazoa > Chordata > Mammalia > Rodentia > Muridae > Rattus > Rattus norvegicus. Next base: position 79,752,430 of record NC_141535.1, read on the forward strand.
TATATAGATGCTATCATTCAAATGTGAGCGTGGGGGGTTGGGATTTAGCTCAATGGAAGAAAGTTCCTCTAGCAAACGAAAGACCCTGGGTTCAATCTCCAGTTCTCACTCTCAATAAAATCATCTCACTCAACACCCACCAGTCATGCACCTCTCCTCTTTGAGAGCTGCATGACCGTTCCTAGGAAAACATAAGCAAATGCCTTTCACCCAAGACAGTACTGACCACAGACCAAAGAAACGGCCCCACTGAAGACTCATTTGGTGAATCAGGTTTTCTCAGATTCAATTACAAGAACACAGGTAACTCAAAGACAGCAGCATTCCTGAAAATCTGCCCCAGCATGGGGAACAATTGACCAAAACTACATCTCTGAAGCTCACACTCAACTTACAGACTGCTCCACCAGTGTCCTCACACAGAGATTTTTACTTCCTTCCTAATACTATGGGTAGGCTTTGTGAATCTTGTTACTTTCTGAGCTTCCTGAGTCTTGCAAGTTTGGTTGGCTTCTAGGTTCCTAAGACAGAACCTCCCTTCTTTCTCTAGAAGACAATGTTCCCAGTACTGAGGAAATAGCTACATAACACCGATCCCCACTGGTTCCTATTGCATGTTCCTAACATCTTTACTAAAATATAATATTCATAACATGAAAGTCATTCATTTAGTCCAAAAACCAACGGCATATAGACAGAATTATTCAATCATAAAAATTAATCCTGAAACCACAAGAAGAAACCACATATATCCACTAGAAGTTGATCCTCTATTCACCTCAAACTGATTCTTTACCCGCCCTAATCACTCATCTACTTTATGACTGTGGATTTTGCTCCTGTAGACATTTCTTACAAACAGAGTCATAATATAGGATGTTATCTTTTGTAACTGATTTTTTTCACTATCCACAGGAGTGAAAGAAATTTAGAATCCCAAGCAACAGTTCTCAAGTTCACCCTGACTTCAAGACACTCATTCAGCTGTGACCAGTGTGTGGGGGAAGGTAGATAGATCTACTTTGTCCAGGTCCCATGTTCCATCCCTAGAATGAGAGGGAAAACAGCTCTTCAGAATTGTCTGTATTTGTAGTGAAAATTGAGAGTATATAAGCTAAGAATTCAACCACAAAAAAATCTACCAGTGTCACAGAATAACTGTGTAAGTGCTCCCAGAACTTACTGTATATGAATCTGACCACATATGAAAGTGATTACCATGAATACAGTGTCTTGTGTAGGAAAATGAGCTATTCTCATCTTAGGAGTCAAAATATAAAAAACAATAAGTCATTTCTACTTCCAATTTAAGAAAAATTAGGAGTAAAAGGGAACCCCTGTTTATTGATCTGATCAGCAAATAATCTGAAGTCAATTTGGGGAAACATGAATATTCTATATGAACATAATTTTAAAAACCAATGACTAAACCAAACTGTGCTAGCCAGTCATGACCACAGAAATGCTGTGCAACAAACAATCCCTGAACACAAAGGTTTGTTAACTGAACATTTATTTTCTCACTCATAGGTCTCCCAGTCAGTTTAGGGTGGAAGAGCTAAGATAGATAGGTTTTGTGTTAATAGTTAGGATTGGCTCTGGGCTAGGGCTTTAATACAGATGTGGTGCATATATGTTCATTCCAGGCCACATGGAACTACCTAACCATATATTCTTTGCAGAAGACAAGTAGATTTCCTGACTAGCTTTCATACTGCAGCCCTTACCATGGGTAGTAATCTACTTTATTCAATGACTGCTATTTTAAATGCTTATGTTATCCAAAGTGCATCTTCATTAAAAAAAAACAGCATAATATTTGACAAACTATCTAGACACAAAGCCCAGCAGAACTAATCCAGAAAACCAGTCATCTTGAGCTGGGTATGGTAGGCAGCACGCTTGCCATCCTAGCACTGAAAAGGCTGTGGCCGAGGGGTCATGGCTTTTTCAACCACTCTGGACTACATAGCAAGATCCTGCTTCAAAATAAATCAACAATTATATCAGACCCCAAAACAGCAATGGCACTCCTGAACACTGACCTCCAACAATGCTCACAGAGCTATTCCCAAGACTATAGTCAGCAGGCCCTTGCCCCAACCCTTGGTCTCTCTCCCTCTTGTGTTTTTCTCCTTACATCCTGTCGTAGGGTTACTATTGCTGTGATGTAACATCATGACCAAAAGCAAGTTAGGGAGGAAACTGTTCATCACTGAAAGAAATTGGGATAGGAACTCAAACAAGGAAGGAACCAGGAGGCAGGAACAGATGCGGAGTCCATAAAAGGGTGCTGTTCACTGGCTTGCTCCCCATGGCCTGCTCAGCCTGTTCTTATTGAACTGAAGACCACCAGTTCAGGGATGGCACCACCCGCAATAGTCTGGACCCTTCCCAAGCAATTGCTAATTAAGAAAATCCCCCACAGGCTTCCTGATCTTATGGAAGCATTTTCTCAGTTGAAGCCCCCTCCCTTCTAAGGACTCTAGCTTGGGTCAAATTGATATAAAGGAGTTTGTATCCTTGCCACACACACTTCAGTTATAGGGTATAATAAAAACTAAGTTGTGATTTCTCCAACTCAATTTTTTAAGGATACTATCTGTTATAATTGGAACAAACCACATCTCTTCAGCATGGACTTCTCAACATCCTGGTCACTTTGATGAATCTAGTGAAGTGCTCTGGAGAACTTTTACAAGAGAGTGGTTAGAAGTGGTTGCCTTTAGAAGACTTTATTTATAATCTTGCTGTTTTGTCAGTCCCTGCCATGCTGCTTCCCTGTCTTCAAAACACCCATCTACTTCATCAGCATATCTTCTCTGTCCCCTCTTCTTCAACCTCTCTTCATTAGCAATCCTGCCTACTGAATTTCTAAAGTTATCCTGCACCCCACTGTTTCTTAGTCATCTGCCACGGATGCTCTCGTTCAAACCAGGACTCCAAACATGTAAAGAGGCAAGGTCATACTGTCTCAGGTCTAATGTTGATCTTCTATGTAGCCTAGTTTGGCAATGAACTTCCTTTGTAGCTCAGACTGAGCTCAATCTTATGATCCTTTTGTTTTGGTTTCACACTCACTCTCTCTCACTCTCTTGTGCTCTCACTCTCTCACTCTCTTGTGCTCTCTCTCTCTCTTTCTCATTTATTTTATATATATGAATACACTGTAGCTATCTTCAGACACACCAGAAGAGGGCACACACACACTTGTATTTACTATGGGCTGAACTGTGTCCCCCCAAAACTCATATTTTGGAGTTCCTATCCCCTGTACCTGAGAATAAAACCTTATCTGTAGATCAGATTTTTCTAGGGGTAAAAGTAAATTCCCAGGGGTGAGCCCTGATCCGTCACAAGAAGTTTGGAAGTGGCCCAGTGGTAGAGGGCTTTCCTAACTTGCAAAAGGTCCAGGGTTCCATCTTCAACAACAACAAAATCTAATTATTGTCCTTATAAGGAGAAAATATTAGGACATATAGAGACACCTAGTATCTTAGTTATGATTTTACTGCTGTGAACAGACACCATGTCCAAGGCAACTCTTATAAGGACAACATTTAATCGGGGCTGGCTTACAGGTTCAGAGGCTCAGTCCATTATCATCAAGGTGGGAACATGGCAGCATCCAGGCAGGCATGGTGCAGGAGGAACTGAGAGTTCTACAGCTTCCTCTGAAGGCTTCTAGCAGAATATTAACTTCCAGACAGTTAGGATGAGGGTCTTACAGCCTACATCCACAGTGACATACCTACTCCAACAAGGCCACACTCCTAGTAGTGCCACTCCCTGGGCCAAGCCTATACAAAGTATCACACCAAGTGTAAACTCACAGTTGTATGAAAATCTACATGGGAAACACACCTGTAAGAAGAGCAAGCCTCAGAGGGAACACAGCCTGCTAACACTTTGGTTTTCTGCTTCCATCCTTAGGAGCTATGACAAAGTAGATCTCTCATGCTTAAACTTGGCAGAATATGGTATCACTAACCACAGTCTTATCAAAAAACTAACTATTAAGTAAGAATTTTTAAAAAGCAACTATGCCTTATCATGTGCTAGTGACTATTTTGCTGCTATGAAGAGACAACTGACTAAAGGCAACTTATATAAGAGAAGCATTTGGCTGGGGGCCTTGCTTACAGTTTCAGAGGGTGAGCCCATTATTGTCATGGTGGAAACATGGCACTGAAGCATTAACAGTGAGCTCGCACCTGATCTGCAAGTTGCCAGTTGATAGCTGTCGTGGACTTTTGAAATGTGAAAGCCTACCCCCAGTGGCATCACCAACAAGACCATATCTCGTAATCCTTCCTAAACAGTCTGTAAGTTGATGTCATTATGCAGGTGAAGGCAGGTATAGGATACAACGAGGCCTGTCATTGGACAAAAAGGAAGGATGGGCGGGAGAAAAGTTTTAGAGAGGAGAGGAGACCAGAGAGATTGGAGAGAGAGCAGCCAAGAGAACGTGCAGGGAGATGTTAAGATTTCTCTCTGCACATTTGCAGGTTGTTATGAATATTTTTAAGGGATGGATGTATATAGAATTTTGTGTGTCTAGATGAACAAAATATAACTTATCTAGGGGGCAATTTTATCTTATCAATTGGATCAGAGGTTATTGTGTTGTGTGCTCTTTTATGTAGCAATTTAATTGAGAGTTCAAGAGAGTATGTGGTGGCAGGACACTGGGCCCACCGTGGAATTGGGATGTGTATGTCTGGCATGGTGGCAACCTTCCATGGGAGCTAGATAGGTAGAGAGATTGTTGTGTGGCTCAGAGAGTAGCCATTGGCAGTGTGATATGGGATGGAGCCTAGCAGGTGAGATGCTTCGTTGACTGAGATGAAATATCCCACAGATACCATGTGGCCCTATGGTGCCAGCACTAGTGCAGGTTAAAAGAAACCTTTTTTAAATATACCACAACACAATTTACCAACCGGAAACCAAACATCTATATAAATGAGCCTGAGAGGCTATATTCATTCAAACTACCTCACTTTACATATCCCTTCTCTGGAGTTTGTCTTGTCTTTGTGGCCAAATTTCTGACCTATGAACTTCACTTTCCCTCTAAAGAACAAGTATGGTATAAAAGAAAATCACTTCTGTCCCATTCCTTGAAAGTTATACACTCACGCACACACACACGCACACGCACACGCACACACACACACACACACACACACACACACACACAGAGAGAGAGAGAGAGAGAGAGAGAGAGAGAGAGAGATGAGTTTGCTATTTCACAAGGCACTTACTTATTTAACAAAATGCTAATTCTTCAGCCAACACATAGTCAAGACCCACTCTAGATCCTCAGCTCTCACCATAGCCACGCTGTTACTTGAACTAAATCATAAACAACTTAGGCAGAGACTGGGAAAGTCTTCTCCTAAGTCCTTTGTTGCATATTTCCCATGACTCACTGGATGGATTATGGCTTTGATGACAAAGACTGAACTTGACTATGAGACCCTCCAAAGCAAGAGAACTAATAAAGTGTTCTCAGATGGCAACTGAATGGGGTTTAGGACAGTGTGTAGGTGGGGTGTGCAAGGTCATTTTGTCCTTTATGTTTAAAAAAGTCTTAGCTATTAAGAAGATGCTGTTGAGTTTTCCTAATGGAATTTTCGTAATTTAGTTATTTGATGTCAGTAAATCTGCCTTCACCTTGGGACGACAATCTATAAAATTTCAGAGAGAGAGAAAAATGGAACTTAGCCCATTTGGTTCCTAGATCATAATTAGTATTTGTAAGCCTGTAAGTATATCAGCTTTCATGGAGTTTCTTTAAACAAACAGCAGGGGATTAATTTAAAAGTACAGTCTGTTCTCTGTAAGATAGCCATGATGACATTTTAAAAATGTATATCAAATACTGCTATTCCCCATCAAAGAAGGCTCACAACAATGCAATTCTGCAAAGTTAAACATACTCTCTGGTCCAGGGCCATTTCTCTACTCTATGTGTCCTCCCTTCCCTGAACCTCAACTCTGTGCTGGATCCCTGGCTACTCTTCAAATGTGCTGGGTACACTTCTAACTAGGGATCTTGCGTCTATTGGTCTCTGTCTAAAATGTCCTCCTTAGACATTCAGAGTATGCTACACCCTTCAACAAGATTTCAAAACAACTGTCATAAATGCTACCACCATTTATTTACCTAATAATACCTTAAAATGTTCTTCTTGTTTTTACCTTTTAGTTATTTGACATTTTTATTTTCTACTAGATTATGACTATATCTGTCACTATTATACATCCCAAATTCTTTTCAAATTGTTCTTTAAATATGCTCCAAGCAAAAATGAATGGAATTAGTGCTTACATTGGTGACCCATAATAGCCATCGTGATGACATATTTGGCTCTTGGCCTCAGGAAATGAAGGCTGGGGAAAAAAAGAGGGAGAGGAGAAAAACATTATCAATTTATAGGTATTTTCATGATCTGGCTATGAAGAACAAGAGTACTGACATAAATATCCAGATGAAGATGGCATGTGCTCTAGAAGAAGACATAGCCTCATAGTAACCAGTGAGTATGGTCAGACAACACTCCAGATCTAGGGACCTACTGTCTAGCAGGACAGGAAAAAATAGAGCCACCAAACCAGCAGATGTGCTATAAGGAGCATTCAGGCCATACTCTAAGGCATGGAATAGTCACACGTGATCTCCATTAGGGTATCACGGGCAATCTTTGGAGCACATGGGGATTGGAGGTATTGAACATATCCCTTGTCACTCTGCTCTTTTGCCAATTCAAGATTAAACTGGCCGCCTGCTTGCGAGATACTACGTAAAGCATGTTGAAGATATTACAGCAGGCAAATCCAGGACAAGGGCCTTGGATAAACGCAGGCAGTCAATGGGATGGAAGCCCATCGTGTCAGTAAATACTTCCAATTTTGCTTTTCATTGGAGGTCAAGGCAATGGCTACTTGGTGCCAGACAGAAGGAAAGAAAGTAGAATTTTCTGCATAAAACAGAGATGCCAAAGAAATTGTAAGGAGCATCAGAAAGGCAAGAAAATTAGCAGGAACCAAGGAGAGCCACAGATCCCACTGAATTTTACATTCCAAAATGAGCCTGTTGTGGGCTTAAAATAAACAGCCCATTGTCAGTCTGTCATTTTGACTCTTCAAGACGTAGACATGGATAATAACTGTGGGCTATAAGCAAACACTCTTCAGAATGCACAAAGAGCAGTGTCACCTGAAACAGATGAGGGTCAGGAGCTCCCACCACCATCCCACAGGTGAAGCCCAGTTCCTCACCATGCCAATCAGTTACTAGCTGTTGCTTCTGGACTTTGATGATAAAGAGAAGCCCATGTGGTAATAGAAGGCAATACCTCAGAAACTCAGGCTGCTAACACTCCAAAAAGGAAGGCTGCTCTTAGATTGTCCTATGGAAAAGAGATCCAAGATCAGCATTACTTCCAAAGGAATGAAACAAAATGCAGGGTACCCTAAGAAACATGGAGTGCCCAGTGATCTCCTTTCCCAATATGTTTCTAGGGTCACTTATACTATTAATTGATCTGCATGTCCACATGATGAGGGACATACTGATCACTTCCTGGGTTTAGGGGAATCTCACCATCCTCGCCTACCATGAGAAGTAATGTTCAAAGTAAATTGGGAACACATGTACACATGGCCGTTTTAAAACCATACTAGAGCCAAGCAATGGTAGCACATGCCTTTTATCCTAGCATTCATGAGGCAAGGGCAGCAGACCTCTGAGTTCAAGGCCACTCTTGTCTACAGAGAAAGTTCAGGACAGCCATGACTACACAGAGAAACTACATCTGAAAAAAAAAGAAAAGAAAAGAAAAACAAACAAATAATAATAAAAAATACTACAAACCCCCATAGACTCATATCTTTGCTTGTCCCAGATGATTTGGAGGCGTGTCCTTGTTAGAATAAGTGTGGACTTGTTGGAGGAAATATGTCACTGTCGGGGTGGGCTTTGAGAGTTCATAGTGCTCAAGCTCCACTCAGTGAGGAATAGAAAGTCTCTCCTGGCTGCAGTTGGATCAGGATGCACAACTGTCAATTTGTTCTCTAGAAAGTATCATGTCTACCTGGACACTGCCATACTGCCCGCCATGATGATAATGGTCTGAACCTCTGAAACTGTAAGTCAAACTCATTTAAATGTTGTCCTCTATAATAGTTGTCTTGGTCATGGTGTCTCTTCACATCAACAGAAACCCTATTTAAGACACTTGTCAATACCAAGATCTTCATCTGTTTTTCATAACAGGAGAAACACTGACATAGTGATGGCAATGGCACCACTCACCTAACTGGCCAAGCATGTGTCAAGAATGGACAGGCATAGAACTCTGGAGCAGCAGCTCTGTAGTTTATTCACCATCATCTATCCATCTAACTACCTATGCAGACCCAGGTCTTTATTTCACTTACAATACCCTGCATCTCATTGTCTTGTCCCTCTCCAATTAGGTTTTTGTTTTGTCTAACCACCTGCAGTGGCTCTCTGAACATCTACATCAGCTCTCTGCAACTGCCTTCCATAAGAAGGTAAGCCAGGGCTCTGAGGTATCAGGCCTCTGAAGTCAGGGCACAGAACTGTATCTCTCCATCCACACAATATTGATTCAAGAAAATTATGTAAGCAACCCCAATGCCAGGGACAGTGAAATACTCTCCACCCATGTCAAAGCAATCGAGTGAGAGACATAAAAGTCTTGTAAGCCATTCTGTAATGGGTGTGTATGTGTGTGTGCGTGCATGAGAGTGCATGAAGCACATGTGTGATTCAACAGTTAACATTAGTAATTAAAGACTAAAAGAACCTGCTATTGGCAATAGCTCTACTATCAAGGGAAGTCAGGATTATTTGGTACATTGCAACAATCATTTTGTGAATAGATTGTTATACAAGACATTTCTAAAATAACACACTCCTTGTGATCAGTGTTGTTAGCATATCTTACGTCCAATCAGCAAGCTGATGCTCATAGATGGATGTGAGTGGGTGGCTCTGCTTCAGGATTCTGCAGCTAGATCAGTTTTGCTCCCCACATCTCTCACCTTGAATCACTGCACAATCCAAGATAAGTCTGGTGGTGGAGGTACCAGAAAGAAAATGGGAAGGTATCAGGCCCCTGAAGCAGTACTGGCGTATTTTATGTCCACTCACAAACTACTGGTTCAAGAAATTTATGTAGGCAAACCCAAAGCTGGGGCATTGAAATGCATTCCACCCGTGACAAAGCAATTGAATGAGAGACATAAAAAGAAAAAAGAAGTGGGTTTCATAATAAAGTTGGACACAAGTTTTACCACCAAAATCCTGATGGATAGAAACTGTGCTCAAACAAACAAAAAAAAAAGATTGGGTAGCTGTTTTTCTTTACAGTTTCCAGATGTAAGTCATTTTGAGAATAGAGCTCCTTGACTCAGAAACCTTAACAAAAATGAAGTGTATATAGTGAAGCTACTCTTGAAAAACTGTGGTGGTGGAATCCAAGAAAGGGATGTGTAAGAGAGGACAGTAAAAGGCATATAATATGAAAGAACGGGAGAACTCTGGAGGCTATACAAGATTTAAGCAGAGATGGTGTGGCAGTTTAACTATGCATGACCCAGGAAGAGACACTATTAGTAGGTGTGGCCTTGTTGGAGGAAGAATGTGACTGTGGGGGTGGGCTTTGAGAACCTTCCTACAATTTGTAGACCCAAAGACATTAGGTAGATTAGAGGTCTGGGGAGACACGAGGATACCCTAATGAGAACTCCTAGGAATGGAGGATATGGAGTCTCAACTAGCCATCTCTTATAGCCAGGAAAGGGGGATCTGAGTTGCATCCACCTGAGTTGTTGGTCAAGGTCCTATGGAAATCCCTAAATTACTCAAGCTATTGCTATGACAAAAGATTGCTCTCTGCAAACTAACAGTGGAGTCCCATTGCAAAGGACAACACCAAGACAAGCCATTGAATGTTGAGAAATTGAGGAGGTGACTATATGGAATACTCACCCCTACATTCTAGTCTCTTCAATGCAAGAAGGTATTTTGTAGGCTGCCAAAATAGAAACATGAACAACAACCCAGCCACAAAACTTTGACCCAAAATTTGTCCTGACCACATAATATGCTAGGGCAGTTGTGGCACAGAACTTGTGGGAGTATCAACCAATGTTGCATTTGACTTAAGGCCCACCCATAAAACCTAACGCTGCTTGGATAACCAAGAGCCAGAAAGCCCAGAGACCTAGGATAGAACAAAACACTACTCGTCAAAAATAAACAAATCAAGAAAAATCAAGCAAATTGTTTTATTCTGCTATACTCGTAGAGCAGTGCCTTATCCAGTCTTCATCGGAGAGGCTTCCTCTAGCAGCAGATGGGAACAGATACAGAGACCCACAGCCAGATATTATGGAAAGAGAGTCTAAATTGGAGGCCTCTATCAAATCCCTCCCTCATAGCTCAGGGAACCCCACAGAAAAGGAGCTAAAAAGAGTGTAAGATCCAGAGAAGATGGAGGACACCAGGAGGACAAAAGCCTCTTACTCAACTAAACAAGGCACATATGAGCTCTCAGAGACTGAGGCAGCATGCACAGAGCCTACATGAGTCTGTAGGTCCTCTGTGTACATATTACAGCTGTCAGCTTAGTGTTTTTATAGGATTCCTGACTATGAGGATGAGAGGGTGTCTGACTCTTGCACCTGCTCTTGGGACTTTTTTCCTCCTGTTGGGTTGCTCTACCCAACTTCAATGAGATAGTTTTTGCTTCATCTTATTATATTTATATTTCCTGTTTGGTTATTATCTCTTAGAAGCCTGTTCCTTTTTAATGAGAGACAGAAAAAGGTGTGGATCTAGAGGGAAGGGGAGGTGGGAGGAAACTGGGAAAGTAGGAGGAGGAGAAACTGTGACTTATATATATTTTAAGAGAAAATAAGTTATTTTAAATAAAATAGATAATGTACATTAAATAAATAATAACTTAGATCAGGGCTAGAGAGATGCATGGCTCAGCAGTTAAGGGTATCTACTGCTCTCACCAGTAGGACTAGTGTTCTGGTCTTCACACCCACATGGTGTCTCACAGCCTACTGTAAATGCAGTTCCAGCAGATCTGGTGCCCTCTTTGGGCCTCCATGGGTACTACACATGCATGTGGTGCACAGAAGTGCAGGCAAAACATTCATACACATAAAATAAAAAAATAACACACCAAGAGCCATTCCTTAATCTCCTGGTTGGCTTTCCAGCCTTATTCAGTCACTCCCCTCCTGATTGTAAAAGACTCATGGGATACTGGTGCATATTCCAAGCAATCGTTCCACTGGACAATGTTGAAAAGCTGCATGGTACCTGACTCTAATAAATAGTTCCCTGTACTGTCCACATCCTAACCCTCAGAACCTGCAGCAGCTTACTTGATCAGAGGGGTTTTTCAGGCACGATTCAGGCACAGATCTGGGTTGTGACAGGCTTTCTAGAAGGGCCCAGTATAGTCACAAGTGTCCTCTTAAATGGAAGACAGGGAAGTCAGAGCCAGAGAAGAACTTGTCATAGTGGTCAGAGTAGGCGCAATGCAGCCACATGTCAAGAATGTGAGCCACCTCTCAAGGCCCTCAGGGAAGAGCATAGCTATCCAGTGACATCATGATAGCATATTAAAACTCTTCAAAAATTCTGACCTCTGGGCCTGTGAAATAACAAAGTTGTGCCCAGTTCCCTCTCTGGATGTGTGGTCATTTGTTACACCTACCATAGGAAATTGGACAGACTTGGAAAACAATCCAATGATACATGGTTCATGGATACAGCCTGGAATTCTAGACTCAAAGAAAACAAGAGGTTCAACGTGATCTGTAGTGGCCCTTCTTCCTTGCAGCAAAATGCCATGTGGAGGAAGACAGTGAGTATATGATAGAGTGGATTATGGGAATTATGTCACAGTGTCCTTAGAACTTGGTTAGACAACCATTAAGTGGCCATAGGCATTGCCAGCATGGGAAAGAATGCAGTAGACTTGTAGCATTTTCAAGAAACCCATCAGTCACCCCTCTGCAGGACTAGGCTGCTACTGCACACAGTTCCCTCTAATGGGGCTGCTGATGGGTGGCTCTGACCCTAATAGTCACTCATTTTGATGGGGACATGGCCTTTGGCAAGAAAGGAAAGAAAGAGGGCAAGCCAGAAATTCATCTTTTAACACTGTAAGAATATGTCTTAAGAGCATGAAAACTGAACCCTTGCTTCAATTCACAACACGTTACATAATGGTAAAGAAGGCTTAATGTTCTCCTCACTCCATCACACTATGCAAAATTAAACTCAGCAGGAATGGTGATGTTTCCTATAATTGCAGCACATAGAAGGCTGAAGCAATAAGTTTGAGGCCTTGGGCTACAAAGGGAAACCATGTTTCAAAAGAGAAAATCAGACGCTGCAGTTACCCTGAAAGGGGATTGATTGATTGATTGATTGATTGATTGATTGATTCTTTTATTTTATGTGTCTATGGGCTCAGGTGTGTGTGTGCTAAGACATGTATATGTGGTCAGAGGACAGCTGTTGGAGTAGGCTCTCACCTTCTACTCTGTGGAGATGGGACTTGTCAGTTATTCCTGCTGCTTGTGCTTCACACCCCACATTAGCTGGACAGAGGCTTCTAGACAAGTCTCCTGTCAGCACCTCCCACCTCCCCACAAGAGGGATTAGATTACAGCTATGTGCTACCATAGCCAGCCTTCTGCAGGAGTTCCAAGGATCAAACATAGGTCATCAGACTTTGATGGGGGGCTAGAGTCCTTACCCACTTAGCAATCGTGGACCCCAAAATAGAGATTTTTCTTTCTTCTTTGTGGTTACCTAGCACTATTTTCTTCTAAGCAACTATTGCATTAAATGGCACTACCACGTGCCACAGGTTGAACAACGAGAGATTGATCAGCAAGTGCCAATCTGCACTTGTTCCAATGCCACTCTGAAATCTGCTGAAAAATCCAGAAGAGCGACCCCACTAACTGGAATCGTCTGCACTATCCAGCCTCTTTGTATGAATGAAAAGTAATGTTCAACTCATGGACTTCAGTAATTTGACGATGCTTTGACATATCCATGGCCTTGTAGAAAAACATTTGACCATGCTTTGACATATCCATGGCCTTGTAGAAAAATATATGAACTTTCTGATCCACAAGAGAAACAATTACATTAGCTAAATAGAACTCTTTATAGAGAGATGCTTAATGAGTTCTGAATGAACAAAGACCTGAAAGCTAGGTTAGATTTCACGAACTCAGTGAAATTTCAGTAAATTCAGGGAATTCACTTAGTTTAGGGATTTTTTTTGGGTGGGGTCTTGGGGGAGATGGTAGTTAACAAAAAAGAGTAATGGACTTCCTGTGGCACTTTCACATATATATATAAAATCATGCTTTGTGCTTCTTTCCCCTCCCACTGCCATATCCCCCCAGCTCCTCCCCCAAGAGCCCTCCCTCCTGCTTCCTGTCCACTGACTCACCACCCTCTACTGATCCCCTTCCTTCTCTCTTTAGACTTCTCATAGTTTACTTTCTGCTTTTACAACCTACATATATGTGTGTGCACATATGTATATATGCTTAAACATAATTAATTTAAAAGACAGCACTCTTGTTCTAAGGCCCTTGTCTCTGAGACCTTAAGGATTGACTCTGTACCACACTTCTGGATTCCAAAGCAGACCGTCGATCTTGATGCCTTACTCTACAGCTGATTCACACTGAAGTTCTTCCCACGGTCTGTAAAATATGGACAGATTCATCTCCGGCTGTTCTCGACTCAATGTATCTTTATTTTACAACTGTTTGTTTATAGCCCACTTATCACAGACCCACTTCATGAGCTCAGTTTTTGAATTAAGTGGAAAATAAAAAGTCTTCTGCTACTAAAAGGTAAATATGTTAGGGATGGATTGCCAAACGTAAGGCTTGCCAGGTGAAGGAAGGAGAGGAAAATCAGCCCACCTCTGGCTTTTTTGAAACACTCCCTACATACCCATCACAGACTAGGACTCATGGGATCCAGTTCCAGCATACAATGAACAAGCCTGGTTGTGTTCAGAACTGCAGGGTTCACTCAGCTGTTATTGGACTAGGCAGCCTTAGCTCTCTGAAGCTCGGCCTTCCCATTGGGAACCTGTCACAGAAATCTTCAACTTTGCTATCTGTGTGACTGATAAGAAAACAAGACAAATGAATAATTTCAACCAGTATCCAAGATAAATAAAATATATATAAACCCATATAGATCCAAGGATTATAATGGGGGGGGCTTGATCTTGAGAACAACAGGGAAAACAGAGTTATTAGCTCCCTCCCTGCAAACAGAGCACCCTATACACACACACACACACACACACACACACACACACACACACACACACCACCTCACAACTCACACTGCAGGTTTCTGTCCTGCAGAAGCAATGGGACAAATGGGCAGATTCAAGTTGTCCCTAAACTTAGGAGTCTATTATCATTATAGTTGGTCTCAAAATTATTTTTTTTCTTTCTGGTAATTAGCCAAAATTACCACCATGTGTAATTTTTATTAAGCTCTTAAAGAGGCAAATACATTAAAGCAGGGGGGAAGCACAAATATAATTTATTTTTCACTATAACTAAACAGTTTGTTTTCTGTTGCTGAGATAGCACATTGGCCAAAAACAGCTTAGGTGGGCACAGCCTGCAGAGGTAAGCTGCCCACTGTCCTCCAACCTCTGTCATCTGGCCTATGGTTCTCCCTGATTTCTCCCAAGGATTCCTGCAGGGGCCAGAGAAACCTCCAGTTTAGACCTCTCCCCCACCAATCCCCTGCCTGCCAGATCCACCTGGGGCATAGCCACCAGAGGTAGGCAATGTGATCATAGGCACAAAAGATACAATTGAAGAAATCAAAACTTCAGTCAAAGAAAATGCTAAATCTGAAAAGTCCATGACACAAAACACCCAAGAAATCTGGGACACTATGAAAAGAACCAAATCCAAAAGTTATAGGAAAAGATTCCCAGCTACAAAGTCCAAAAATCAACAAAATCACAGAAGAAAATTTCCCCAACCTAAAGAAAGATAAGCCTATAAACATTCAAGAAGTTTACAGAACACCAAACATATTGGACCAGAAAAGAAACTTCTCCTGCCACATAATAATCGAAACATTAAATGTACAGAACAAAGAAAGAATATTAAATGTCACAAGAGTGAGATCACCAAGCCCTAAACCCATGCCTGCTGGGTCCTGGAGGTCTGCCCTGTTCGCTCTGTGTTTCATCTTCAGGTCCACAATCCCAGATGCCTAAAGCCATCATGGCCACCAGGGGAGACCCCTACCCCAATTCCCAGTCTGCTGGTGCCTCTGGGCAAAAGCAGCAGCAGTGAGCTCCACCCTACCCTCTCTACACTCACTCCTTTTTCAAAGTCACATGTCCACCTGCATCCCTGGAGGCTGGCTCCTGCCCAGGACAAACAGAGGTCCTGCAAACGTCAGGGGCCACCCACTTTAACTGCATCTCTGGAGGCCAGACCCCACTGGAACAAACAGCAGCCTGAAGCCATGGGGGACAATCAACTCTGCCTACATCCCTGGAAGCCTGATACCATCAGGGACAACCAGCTCTACCTGCAGCCCCAGAGGGACTACCAAGCCTGCCAACATTAGGAACAAGATGGCTAAAGGCCAGTTTAAGAACACAATCAACAAAAGCCAGGGTGAGATGGTACCACAGATCCCAGCTAACCTACTACAGCGAGTTCTTAATTTCCTAACACACCTGAATCACAGGAAAATGACCTTAAATCTAACCTTATACAAATGATAGAGGCATTTAAAGAGGAAATTAATAAAGCCCTTAAGGAGATACAGAAAACACAATCAAACTAGAGACCCTTAAATAGGAAATGAATAAATATAAACAAATACAATCAAACAGGTGAAAGAAATAAATAAACCTGCTCGATACCTGAAAATAGAAATAAAAGCAATAAAGAAAACATAATATGAGGTAATCCAGGAGTTAAAAAAAATCTAGAAAAGAGAACAAGAACTACATACACAAACATCACCAACAGAATATAACAGGTGGAAGAAAGAATTCCAAGCATAGACGATACAATAGAAGAAATTGAAACATTGATCAAAGAAAATGTGAAAGCTAGTAAGTTTTCTAACACACAAAAAAAAAAAATCCAGGAAATTTGGGACACTATGAAAAGACCAAACCTAAGAGTAATCGGAATAGAAGACTCCTAACTCAAAGGCCCAGAAAATACCTTCAACAAAATCATAGAAGATGGGGTTGGGGATTTAGCTCAGTGGTAGAGCGCTTGCCTAGCAAGTGCAAGGCCCTGGGTTCGGTCCCCGGCTCCGAAAAAAAGAAAAGAAAAGAAAAATCATAGAAGACAATTTCCCTAACCTAAAAAAACAGATGCTATAAACGTACAAGAAGCTTACAGAATGCCAAATAGAGTGGACCAAAAAAAAGAAAATCCTCCCTCAACATAATAATCAAAACACTAATGTACAGAACAAAGAAAAATATTAAAAGCCTCAGCGGGCAGGAAGGGGGTGTGTGGGGATTTAGCTCAGTGGTAGAGTACTTGCCTAGCAAGCACAAGGCCCTGGGTTTGGTCCTCAGCTCTGGGGCGGGGGGGGGGGGGGGAGCCTTAGGGGATAAATGCCAAATAACATATGAAGGCAGACCTATTAGAATTGTACCAGACTTCTCAATAGAGGCTTTAAAAGCCAGAGAAGGTCCTGGGCAGTTTTAAACAGATCATAAGATCTCAGATGCCAGCCAAGACTACTATACCCAGAAAAACATTCAATCACCATAGACATAGAAAACAAGATATTACATGACAAAAAACAAATTTAAACAATATCTTTCCACCAATCCAGCCCTACATAGGACACACACACACACACACACACACACACACACACACAAACACACACACAAACACACACACACACACACACATACACACACACAGAAAACCTGCAAACCTCCAACACAAAGAGGGTAACTACATGACTACATGCAAGAAAATACAAAATATAATTGCACACCATTAAAACTAAGAGTGAAACACAGAGACAGACAGATACACAGAGAGAGAGAGAGAGGGAGAGAGAGAGAGAGAGAGAGAGAGAGAGAGAGAGGGAGGGAGGGAGGGAGGGAGGGAGGGAGGGAGAGAGAGAGAGAGAGAGAGAGAGAGAGAGAGAGAGAGAGAGAGAGAGAGATTCACCACCAACATCAAAATAACAGAATACCCTTGGCAGGGAAGAGAGAGGCAAAGATTAAAACAGAGGCAGAAGGAACACCCATTCAGAGCCTGCCCCACATGTGACCCATACATATACAGCCACCCAATTAGACAAGATGGATGAAGCAAAGAAGTGCAGGCCGACAGGAGCCGGATGTAGATCGCTCCTGAGAGACACAGCCAGAATACAGCAAATACAGAGGCAAATGCCAGCAGCAAACCACTGAACTGGGAATAGGACCCCCGTTGAAGGAATCAGAGAAAGAACTGGAAGAGCTTGAAGGGGCTCGAGACCCCATATGTACAACAATGCCAAGCAACTAGAGCCTCCAGGGACTAAGCCACTCCTAAAGACTATACATGGACTGACCCTGGACTCTGACCTCATAGGTAGCAATGAATATCCTAGTAAGAGCACCAGTGGAAGGGGAAGCCCTGGGTCCTGCTAAGACTGAACCCCCAGTGAACGTAATTGTTGGGGGGAGGGCGGCAATGGGGGGAGGATGGGGAGGGGAACACCCATAAAGAAGGGGAGGGGGAGGAGTTAGGGGGATGTTGGCCCGGAAACCGGGAAAGGGAATAACATTCGAAATGTAAATAAGAAATATTCAAGTTAATTAAAAAAAAAAAAAACAGACACTAACAATCATTGGTCATTAAAATCTTTCAAGATAAATGGTCTCAATTCCCAGTAAAAAGACACAGGCTTACTGAATGAAAGCATAAACAGGATCTGTCATTCTGCACATACAAGAAACACACCTCAGCAACAAAAATAGATATTAGCTCAGAATAAAGGGTTGGAAAATGGTTTTCCAAGAAAACGAACCTAAGAAACAAGCTGGAGTAGCCATGCTAATATTTAGTAAAATAGACTTTCAACCAAAGGTAGTAAAAAGAGATGCAGGAGAACTCTTCATCAAGGAAAAATCCACCAAGATGTTATCTCAATTTTGAATATCTATGCCTCAGATGCAAAGGCACCCACATTTGCAAAAGAAACATTACTGAAGCTTAAATCACACATTGAAACCTATACATTAATACTGGGAGATTTCATCGCCCCACTTTCACCAACCGGCAAATCATCAAGGCAAAAACTATACAGAGAAATAATGAATCAAAGAGGTTATGAATCAAATGGACCAAACAGATATCTCCAGAACATTTTACCCAAACACAAAAGAAGTTCTCCTGGTATTTTATCACAGCAACAGAAAATGAGGTTCAAGGCTAGCCTGGGCTAGCCTGGTCTGGTCACTTCTATGGACTCCTGCTGATTCGGTAGAGGCCTGACCTACAGAGGGAGGTTCTGTCTCAAAACACAAGAAAAAATTAATGGAGATGGGTAGTGGGAGCAGAGCACAGTCTGCAGCTCAAGGAAGGCACCCTGGCTTTGCCTTCACTTTAAGAAAGGCTGTGCAACTGAGCTGGGCAGGATGAGAATGAAATACCCTTCCTGTAGCCAAGGAACTCCCTCCTGGGAAGAGCAGCAAGTGGAAAGCCAAAAGAAGGAAAGGAATTGATATACTCTCAAACCAAATGAAGAGGAGGAGTATGGTGGTTTGTATAGGAATGACCCCATAGAGTCATGCATTTGGGCCACAGGGAGTGGAACTTTTAGAAATATGGCCTTGTTGGAGTAAGTGTGGCCTTGTGGGAGCAAGTGTGTCACTGTGGGGGCGGGCTTTGTGGTCTCCTATGTTCAAGCTATGCCTGGTGTGGCACACGGTCTCCTGACACCTGCAGATCAAGACGCAGAACTGTCAGTTCCTTTCCCCGCACATCTGGCTGCATGCTGCTACACTCTTTGCCCGAATAATAATAGACTAAACCTCTGAAACTGTAAGCCAGCCCAAATTAAATGTTTTCCTTTATAAGAGTTACCATGGTCATGGTGTCTTTTCACAGCAATGGAATTCTAAGACAACCCCTAAGAGCTTAAGAGGCTCCGGAATAAGTCCCCTTACTTCCTTTGAGGTGAAAGTAGTGTTTTACACCAATAGCTATTAAAATTAGGTTGTAAATAGGACCCTTTTAGACTCATAAATGTTCCAATGATGTATATGACTCTATAATAAACCAGAGAAATTACAAATAAAATTAATTTTACTCACTTTTATATTTTAATGTAGAATTATAAGGCTAACTTGTTGACATAATACATCAGATATTAATTTAATTAACTTATTTTTTATGTATACATTTGTTTTCCTGCTCATATGCTTGTGTATAACACGCATGTCTAGTGCCAGAAGAAGGTAGACAGGATGTCTGATACCCTAGGACTGGAGTGACATGGGTACTGGGAATCCATGTAGATACTGGGACTCGAACTCAGGTCTTCTGGAAGAGCACCTAGTGTTCCTAACTGCTGAGCCATCTCTCCAGTCCCACATCAGACATTATTAAGCACTACAAATACTTAGAAGAAAAATACACAAAGATTATAGTAACATTATATTTTCATTTACTTCATATCCAGACATAATTCTAACCTTCCTCGACTAAAGCAGATTTATCCACTAAGCAAAAGTAATTTTGAACTTGCTTTCCTAGAGAAATGTTCAGAATTTCTTGATATCCTGAGACTGCTTAATAGCCAGACCAGCTCTCTGGGTATTTAGACCGCAATTACCTAGAGCAATTCTGACCACTCTGGCTGCCAAGAGCAGTCTCATTCTATGGGTCCTTCTTATAGCTAATTTGCATATCAGTTCCCTATTGGCGGTTCCTCTACTTGACTGGAGTTAACAGACCTAACCACTGCTGTCATCTACCCACAATTCTCCCCATAGTCTATAAGCAGATTAGCTGTTAAAGGAACAGCAGATTGATTTGGTGCATGCCTGATGGCTCTAAGAAGAGCTGTAAGAAGTCGCAGACCAACTGTGTCCTGATGGTGATGTGAGTACTATCCATTTACAATGTATCACTCTGCAACTCAGAGCAAAGTGGGTTAGAAAAAAAAAAGGCAAAATGTGTTCCACAATACACCAAGTATTCTCCAAGGCCTTCAGGCCAAAGAATAGATTGCCTTGTGACGCAAATGGAGAGTCACATGTGCGGATACATCCTTAACCCATGCAAAGCCCTCCTCCCAGGAAACCCCGGGCAAAGCTGTACAACACAGATTAAGATCACTCAACATATTCCTTCCTTCAGATTACCTACCCACACAGCATAAGATTTTCAGTAAGGAACCACTGAAAAGATCTACACCAGCTGTAGATTTAAAAGCTATACTAGCCAACAAATGTCCCTGTGATTTTTTTTTAAACATTAAAAAAGTTACTACTTCAGACCTCCCTGAAGCTAGAACAATATAGGCAGAGAATAAAATAAAATCTATGATATTTTGATTTTGGTCACTGGCTGTCTTCTGTGTCTGGTCTTCACCTGGTAGTACTCATTAAGTGACAATAAATATCTAACCAGATGTTCTTGAGGCAGAAGTGTTTCGTAGAGGCAGGACTCAAAACAGTAGGCTTTGATCTCAGTTCCTGCAGAGCAAGCAGTTAGCTTCCCATGCAGAGCCCAGGAAGCCCTCTGTGTCCTAGACCTTATAGACCTAGCTGCTTGTCAAGCCTCCCTACACCGGGACCCTCTGTGACTGTTCTTTCATTTTGCATCTCTAATTACAGCGTGGCATTGGCCAGGACATACCTCTTCCCGAGGAAAAACAAAGGCTAACCGAATGATAAGGTTCAGACTCTTCATTTAGAGCCGCCGCTTCTATGCTGGCAGAGACATTGGCAGGCAGGGATGGTGGAATAACACAGGGTTGATACTGGGTACTCCCTGACTGGAGGCTGCTGGTGGGAAAAGCAGGAGACAGGTAGCTGTAAGGACAGTGATTAGGATACATACACATTTGGCCGTCTCTGCTTACACCAGCATGAGAAGAAGGGACAAAAATTAAGGAGCCCATTGTTCCAGAAGTGATTGTGGGACACTGACTCCCTACAAACCTGACTTGGTGAGTGAGCTGGCTTTCTGGGTTAGTCAGAATAAGGGGTTTGTCTTACGTAGTCATGGAAAGGGAAGGAGCCCTCACTCTGGAGTCTGGTTGAAATCTCTCACCAGCTGAGAATCAAAAAGTAACATTTTCTGTGAAGGCTGGTGACATAGAGATAGCATCTTTCTTTTTATTCCCTTGTTCCCCTCCCACAACCCACCCCTGAGACATATGTTCTTCTAGTTGGGCTGCCTTGTCTGGCCTCGGTGGGAGAAAATGCACCTCGCTTCACAGAGCTTGAGGTGCAAGGGTAAGGGGATATCCATGGGGCCCCACCCTCTCAGAGGAAAGGAAGAGGGGAGGGGGGGAAGGATTGTGGAAGAGGGTGACTGGGAGGAGGGCGGTGAGTAGGATGTAAAGTGGATAAGTTAAAAAAGAAATCTCTTCCTTTCCTGAGCAAAGGCCTCTGAAGAGAATGTCTTACTTCTACCCTCAGCATGGAACAATGTCTTGGGCCCATACCCCACTAACTGACATATTTTTATGGATGTTCAGCCTGCTAGCCACCTGTATTTCTGTCTCTCACTCTTGAGCTGAATTATACTCTACAACTAAAATAGTCTGCCTGCCATCTTCGCCTTATATGAAGCTTAGAGCACTGTAGCTCCGGGTGTGGCTTGCTTCCTGTTTTAACTGCTTTCTCCTTTGGCAAATGACCTAAACAAAGGCTGGGCTCCTCTCTATGGGAGTAATGGAACAGCTAAAGGATGTCATAGCTCCCTGTGCCCTTCAGATAAGTATAAGATAGCATTGAAACCAAGCTTGTCTATAAGTAAGAACAGAAAAACATAATAGAAAAGTCAATAGAAAGAGAAATAAGATTGGGTTTGACAAAGATGTTGAGTTCCACCACCCCTTCTTTTTCTTTCTTTCTTTTCTTAAAATTGGATATTTTATTTATTTACATTTCAAATGTTATCCCCTTTCCTGGTTTCCCCTCTGCAAACCCCCTATCCTGTTCCTTGCCCTGCTTCTATGAGGATGCTCCCCCACCCACCCACCCACTCCCTCCTAACCACCCTAGCATTCCTCTACACTGGGGCATCAAGCCTTCACAGGACCAAGGGCCTCCCCTCCCGTTGATGCCAGTTACGGCCCCTTCCACCCCTTCTTTTTCATTTCTTGATTTATAGTTTAACCTCAAGGTTCAGCGTGTCAGCCCAGGGCAAGAATTTGACACAAATCCCCCAAGCTCCTGGGTGGTTTACAATCTAACTATCTGGGCATGTCTACAAAGTCACCAGCAATCTTAGGTTGTGGTCCCAGACAGTTATTGGGTCGAAGAGGAAAATTTTTCACTGTCTAAGTTAAATATGATTCAAATCCTCGAATGACCAGTATTTTCTACTTTTTCCTCATCAGATAATGATTTATCGGGAGGAGGAAGTAGACATCGGGAGCAAACAGCAAAGTGAATGAGATTGAGCAAGAGAAAGGAGGAGGGTGTGTGGACCCAGCCCGCTAACTGGTGAATCGTCCGATGTAGAATTGCCACCAGCAATGAGAAAACATCCATCAAGCAGACACCGTCTGTGCTGCAGAGTCTATGAGCATCAGTCAAAGAGGCAGCCGCTGTCCTGTGTTCCAGTGTAAAAGCATCCCAAAGCCAGAGAACAGAAGCCAGGGTCCCCGGTGCTCCATTTTGCTCTCCAGATGAAACCTCATTACTGTGAATCATTATTTTCTGGTAGCTTTATCTCTCCTGCCTTTAAGCTGCAAGGGTGCGAATTGTCATCTGCTGGGAACAGCATGCTTGGACCCTGACCATCAAGAACGGGTAACTTTATTGCCTGAACAAGTACTTTAGTATATCTGCACTGAGACATTGTAGAAGCACAAAAAACAACCTTAATCTTTTGAAGAATACCAGAAATAAAGAAATAAAAAATGATCGAGATAGCAGATTGGAAGCACAGACTACCTCCTTGCTTGTCCCAGCCAATAGAAAGGTTATAGAGAAGGGTTTGGAGGGGGCGAGAAGGACAGTCTGTGTGCACCTGTGCACACGCATCCAGGGGACATGCGTCAGTGACAGTGTGTCACTGGGAATAGGCTCTGGGGTTTTCAAAAGCCCACACCCAGTCCAGTGTTTCTCTCTTTTTACGTACAATCAGGATGTAGCTCTCAGGTACCGCTCCACCGCGCATGCGTGGCACCATGCTCCCTGCCACGGTGATAATGGACTTCTATCCATTATCAAAGCTAAACTCTAAAACTGTAAGCAAAACCCCAAGTAAATGCTTTCTTTCGTAAGAATTGCCTTGGTCACAGTGTCTCTTCACAGAAATAGGACAGTGACTAAGATGGGGGTTCTCACTGACTGCTTCGACTTGCCTCCCTTCTCCTTCCTGCAATGTGAGGACATAGGTCAACCCAACAGTGGCAAAATCTGGTGAGGACTTCACAACACTATGGCCTAAGGCAGAGCGAGAACAGAAGGACAAGCTGTGCACATCTTGTTATACCCAAGTTTCAGGGACCCCAAAGACGACCGAGGAACCAATTCCAATGTAAACACACTAGGGTCTTTATTACGAGTTTGCGAGCGAGAGCTCTCACCATCCCCGTTGCAGCAGGCCAGAAGAGCCCTGAATCTAGGGGTGCATGTATTTATTGTAGTTACAGCAGACTTGGGGAAATTTCATACGGGTCAGCAAGTTAGTGTTTTTAAAAACTGCATTTCTGGGGTAATCTGCAGGAACCGAACACAGGGACAAAACCACCTGACAAACAGGATGGCTAGGTTATCTATTCTCTACAGGATATCTTAAGTTATCTGTATGTACCTTGACCCAGCTATTGCAGCCTGCCTGGTTGTTGCTAAGCCGGGCAGGGTTGCCATAGGATGCTTGCTCAGGAGGACTTTGTGATTTTCTTCCTGGAATTGGAGTTTAGCCCCTGGTCTTGCCCAAAATGGAGCTCCTTCAAAAATGTAGTTGGTTGGGCTTTACAACCTAGGGAACAAAGTGTGAGGGTTAAGAACAGCCTCTGTTAGCATTCTGTCTAAGCTCCACCCCCACAGTTACCTGGCAACAGTCAGGCGTGCCTGGCACTATAAATGGGGCTGCTCGCCGCCGCCCCCCTCCCCCCACTCTCTTGCTCTTGCTCTCTTGCTCTTACCCTCTTCCCCTTCGTCCCTTCTCTCCCCATTACCCTACCCACTTCTCTCCATGTGCTCGTAGCTGGCCTCTCTACTCTTCTCTTTCTCTACTCCTTTTCTCTCTTCTCCCTCTCTTACCCCTGCCGCCTTGTCTCCGCCATTCCAATAAACCTTCTCCACGTGAGACGGTGTTGGCCTGGTGTTGGCCTAGTGTGGTTTGTCGGGACCAAGCTGTAATTTCCATTCCAACAGTCTCACTTTACAAGATCCCATTCTCAAGACTGCCAATGCGCTCCTGTGAGGACCAACCCAGTCCTAAAAGAAGGCCTTAAATCTTAATACTTAATTACCTGTTAAAGACCTCGTGATAGACACCGAATAAAGAAACAGAAAGCCCCATTCTCAGGCAATGTACCCCAGAGTTCTGTCAGGAAGCACACCCTAGCCTTTCACTACAACGCTGGAGGCAGGCTGTAGTAAACAAGATACCATCCTACATGTACATGGGCAAGAAACGGAAATACTTAGTGGAAACTAGCTAGTATGTATTGCTATATGCAATAATGGGTAACCTGACAGATCACCTCCTTCTAAGACACTGTGTGTGTGTGTGTGTGTGTGTGTGTGTGTGTGTGTGTGTGTGTGTGTACAGTCATTGGAAAGGGGTCATCAATTTGAAAGAGAGCAAGGAGGAGGAGAATATAGAAAGGTTTGGAGGAAAGAGGGGAAGTGGAATTATGTAACATAATTTCAAAAACGAAAAGGAAAATTTGGACTTTTAAGAGCAATTTACTATTATTGGGTGCAAGGACCTGTAGCTAGATAGGCCCTAGGGGAGAACATGTTAAACTGATATGGTATTAAACTGACTCATAGATTCAACTGTGGATCTCCCCAATTGATCAAAGTGCATGGAATAAGAGATTCAAGAATACTCAGCCTTAAATGAAACAACTTAACCCCACCAACCAAGGCTCAGGGTTCATGGGGAAGAGAGGGTAAAAGGATAGCAAAAGGCATAGGTGTCAAATGACTCCAAGGAAATATAGTGTTTTCTGAACAGAGCAGGACAGCTACACACATGAATTCATAGCATACACAAGACCCACACAGGCTCAGGCAAAATTCCATCATGGGCAAGGGAAGTGGACATGACTGCTGGTTACAGGACTATTGGCAGTTAGCAGCTATCGGGAGAGGGAGACTCAGGCTTCTTTAAGGGCACAGCTTCTATAAATAGGCCACCCTCTAGTGAAGACCACACACCTAAGAGTAGAGCCGCATAAACTCTATTTGATGACTTCAATAGACAAAGTTGGGTTGGGTTGGTCGAGAACGGGGATGGATCTGGGAGGGGGAGAGGTGGCTATGATCAAAATTCTACTAACTTCTCAAAGAACTAATAAAAATGAGGAGAAAGGGGAGCCATTTGAAATTGTTTTCTTCATCGTTGCTTAATAGGTTATTTTTTTTTCTTTTAGAGAAAGTCGAGTTGACTGACTGACTTCACTATAAGAACGCAGAGTAGAAGCAATAGAGGAAGAGCTGTCTGCCTTGGACACGAGCTTTTTTTTTTTTTTTTTTTTTTTTTAGGTCAAAGGGCTTTTTCTTTTATTTTTGATAATCTACTTACACCATCTCCCTCCCCTTTCTTCCCCGTCAGCCTTCCCATGTATTCCCCACCAAAAACACACACTTTCAAATTCATGGTTTCATTTTTCATTAGTAGCTACTCACCCATAAAGCCTCACCTACATGAGGGTCTAAACATGAGCTGAAGGTGTACAACACTGGCTAATATTTTGAAAGGATAAGATTTTAAATAAACATAGACTACTACATAACACTGAGTTTTAGGCAGACTGATCATAATCACAGACCCCGGTACCGAGGGCAAAATCTAGTCAGCATCAACTGTTCCCTGATTCTTTGAGTCACGGATGCTACCAGAGAAGAAGGGTAATGGGTGGAAGAAAGGGAAAAAATGTTTCTTGGCAACAGCATCTGTGGCATTTGCGGGTGGTTTGGGGGGATGGGACTCTATGCTGGAAGTTGCGGGTTGAGTAGTATCCCACTCTTAAAGGCAAAACCAGACTCCAACACTGGGACAGAGGTGCAGACGGCAATGGACAAAGATGCTAACGCCTCTCTCAAGCAGACAGACTGTGGAGTTTTGAAGGAGAATGGGTCCCATAGGTTCATATATTTGAATGCCTCCATTTTGTGGATCAGATGAAGGTCTCAGCTACAGCTACAGCCCCATGACTGCCTGTCTGCTGTCTTGCTCCCCACCATGATGGGCAAGGACTCACCCTCTGAGACTGTCAGCGAGCTCCCAACTAAATGTTATCTTTAAAAGCTGCCTAGGTCATGGTGTCTTTTCACAGCAGTGGAAAAGTAACAAAGACGTGTGCCTTCTGTTTCAATCCTTCTATGGTTTTAAGATGAAAATTCATACTACAAGCAATAAAATGCAACCGGTCTTTGCTGAAGCAAAATATGTTTTAACCGAAACAAAAAAAAAGTGTAAGAAAATCTGCTTTCCCTTAAGTCTCTTGCTCTTCTTGGCTATGAATCTAATTCCATCTCTTGAAGGAAGCGACTTGGGAGGCTTCCTAACATGCCAGACTTTCCTTGCTGCAGATAAGGCCTCACACATACTAGTCCTTCCGAAAATACCCCCTACAGCAGCCAGACGCCCCCAAACATCTGTGAGCTGAGAGCCATTTTCTTCCCTTCCTCTGAAGTGGCCAGATGTTCTGATATAGTGGGAACCTTTGGGGCCATCTGAAACCATTCACTGCAGAAACTAGGCATGCCTTGAGACATGTTCATTTTTGAGTACCTGAGCATCAAGTTTAACCTCCTTTCAGCAGGGGTCAATGACATCATTGAGGCAGATCACAGACACAACCCCAAATTCGAGGACTGCATAGAGAATATTTGTATCCCCAGCCCAGCTCCCATTGTCCTAGAAGTGAATTCCTGGATTGGATATCATGTTCCCAGCACCTCTTCATTCTGCTCCTGCTTCTATGTCTTCAACTCTTCTTTGAAGGAGTCCCCTTATGTATGTGGAAGGGAGGAGGAGAGATGATTCATGAGAGGGAACGTGAGAATTTCCTGCCACTAAACAGCTCCTTTCTTCCTTGGCCTATGGCTCACCATCTCTTTGTTCACGAAGATGTTTTATAGCTAGTAATCTAGAAATAAAATCTAAAACGCATACATTGTGTCTTTTGAGATCATTACTTTGGTATTTATTACATTTCTTTTCTTCATGAGGAAAGGTCACATGCACTACAGTGCTGATGTAGAGGTCAGAGGACAACTTGTAGAAGTTGGTTCTCTCCTTACACCCTGTGGATAGGTCCCAGGGATCAAATCCAGGTTGTCAGGCTTGGCAGCAGATGACCACAGAGTCATGTCACCAGTCCAAGAAAATCACTTGTTAAGGAAGCCACTGATCTTGTATTCCATACATCTGAGTGTTGTGTTTTTCATAAAACTTAAACCCTGTTATTTCTCATTTGCAGATTATTTTTAAGTGTCCTTCTCAAATGTTGGTAATTTGGCCTTGAAATTTATTTTCTTATTTTGCCAAAAGGGAATCCTAACTGAGAGGCCTCAGCAGCTGGGCTGGCTTCATTCTACCTAGATCTCAGCTCCCCCAACTTTTGCTTAGAGAGGTCTCATCGTGGTTTATAAAACCGACCTTTCTGTTGCTCTTCATGTTCTTATAATGCTGTCCTGAAGCACCATGGGAGTTTTCTGAGTGGATTCATTTTCAAAAGGAACAGTGTATGCTGGAAATAAGAACTCAAGGGTCGTTCTTTGGCAGAGCTAACAAAATTTCCTCCCTTCAAATTTTTAAGGTCAATGTAAAGTGCTTACTATATTAATATTCAAATGTGCAGTTCCATAAGTTGGATGAACACATGACCTTTCAGTTATACTGAATGATTGATTATATGAGGAAAAGTGAACTCTAGACATAAAGATTCCACGAAGGTTTTATCGTAATTTATTCAAGAAAAACAGGTCTTTAATGGAAGATTAAGATCCCAGGAACGAAGTAGGCTAAAACTGTCCTGATTAAAATAAAAGGTTCTGGCATGTGTGTGTGTGTGTGTGTGTGTGTGTGTGTGTGTGTGTGTGTGTGTGTGTGTGTTCATGTGCATGATGTATATGTGTGCATGTGACACTGAAGTGATGGGAACACTCACCTAAGATCTGAAACCAGATCACATCAAAACCCCAGAATGTGTAATGGAGGCAGAGATCTCAGGGCAGGAATATTGTCTGTGGAGTACTTTCTGAAGTCAAGTAAATGCTAGGCAGATAACTCACTTCTAACAAGCTTCATTACCCTCAACTAAAATGCACAGGCCCAATAACTCCACCCTGAAGAGAAATCCCTTCATGACCATGCCTTTAAGCAAATGAGAGAAAAGTAGTCTTTATGTTTTCATTGCTGATATGTTCTCTGGAGGCCTGCACTCAGACACACTAGATGGTAGAAACTGGGCTGAGGAACTGCATGAGAAGGATTAGCCTTGAAAACAGGGAAGCCATGGCTCACCGCCTCACCGATAACACAGCATCAGTAAGAGGTCCCGATATTGGCACAAACAGAAGTCATCTTCCTCTTGTGCCCTAAGTTCTCAGAGTACTAACACAATGATGAACAAGAAAATATTTTGGTAGCATCGTCCTGTGTGAGACTAAGTAAGTTACAGAAGAATCTAGTCAAACAATGAAGGATACTGTTTGACAATATGTAAGAATGACCTTGAAAACAGAACTGACTAAAATGACCTTGAAAACAGAACCGACTTGACTTAGCAGCACACAGACACAAAAGCCCTGCTCTGAAAACAATGTGGGGTACCTGTGAGAAAAACACCAGGTTGGCAACAGAACGTGCTTCATGTCCTGTTGTCTCCCAGGATGAAGCAGACCCTCACATGTGAAAGCAAGCAATTGTTTGATCCTGCTTGAAATTCCTTCTCAGCCCATCCCCTCAAGACCACAGACAACAATTATCTACATTTCTTTTTAAAAAAGGACAACTGAGTCTCGAGTCTTCCCATCAGTTTCTGAGGAGCCACCATAGGAAAGTCAATCATGTTTATTTAAAAAATTGCCCAATTCCATCCTTCTTGGAAAAATATGAATATCACAAAGCAAGGGCTACAGAAACAACACGACAGCTCACCACCACCTGTAACTCCCCCTCCAGGGAGTCCAAAACCTGCTGCTGCCTTCTGCAGACAGGAGACACGTACATAGTACATACACATATATGCAAGAAAAATATCATGCACTAAAAACAAATAATTCAAAAAATTAAACACAATGAAAAGTGAACAAAAATCCTATAGGAGTCAAGAGAAAGGGGCTTCTGTGTCATTTTCTATCCATGGGGGAAGGTACAAGGAAAGGAGATCTAGTCTGCATTTCTGTTTTGAACTAAGGCCTGTGAATTAGATAACTTAGATAACCATCATGGTCCGAGTATTCGAAAGTTAGTGCTCCCCAGAAGACAATGGGAATCACCCAAGGAACTTCCAGAAGATGGAAAGTCCATTCACAAAACTGAAAGAGATACAGTTTGGGATCCATTGCTTCCCTGGAGACTGAATACTAAATCATATCAAAGAAAGGTCTGAGAGATCACTCAGCGGCTAGAGCACTTGCTGCTCTTGCAGAAGGCTGGGGTTTGGATCCCAGCACCGATGTCAGGGAGTTCCAGTTTCAAAGGATCCAACATGCCCATCTGGATTCCTCTGGTACCTGCAAGTTTGTGGTACACACACCTATACTCAGGTATATACACAGGTATATACTCACGCACACACACACACACACACACACATACACACACACACACACACACACATACACACACACACACACACACACACACACACATCTCTTATAAGTTTCTCAAACTAATGAATCCTTTCTGCTTCACAAATTTGAACTGGAACCGGAATCTAGTCACATCCAACTAGAAGTCATGAGATGCACAGAGACCCTAAAACCAGGAGCTGGCGGTTTCCAGTCCTAATCTTTGCTTCTGTAGCTCAGGAGAAGATCATGGAAGAGAACCACATTTTGTTTGATTGGGCCTATTCTACTGCCTCAGACCCTACAGACTGAAGGTCATAGCCAAAGAAAATGTTGAGTTAATTGCACGCTTATTCCAAATCTGGAATAGTCACACACTACTATGTGACTCCGTGGCTGAGCTGGTTAAAGCACCTGTCTCTTAAACAGGACATCCTGGGTTTGATTCCCAGTGCCCCCACCCCCGTTTTCACTTTTTCCTACCAAGTCTGGAAATAACAAAAAATAAGCAAGATCTGAAAGCAACCTCGACTGGAAGACTGCCGTAGACACTGACTGGAAGACTGCCATAGACACTGGGTCCCCGGAACTTGGGAGGCAAAGAGAAAGGGTTTTAATTTTTTTTCTTACATTCCTTTATTCAGTGTGTATGCAGGGGGCAGTGCACACACTCGTGGCCTCACCCTGGCACACATGTGGAAGTCAGAAGACAACGTTTAGGTCCTTCCATATGGACAGAGGAGACAAAAGAGCAAGGGAGAATGAAAGAGGGCTGGAGGAAGATACTGTTCTTCAAGAATGATTTTAAATAAACAGTCAATATATACCACACTCACATGCACACACACACACACACACACACACATACACACACACTCACATGCACACACACTCACATGCACACACACACACGCACACACACACTCACGTGCACACACACGCACCTGCACTTACAGATGACCATTTGACACATGCCTGCAAGTGCTGTCAGCCAACATGAGAGGTCAGTCTGGTCCCGACTCCCTGTCCCTTCCATGGTTCAGATGGTCTTTTTCCTGGTCTCCCCCACTTCCTAAACTAAGTTGGTAAACAGACAAAGACAACCAGGAATGTTTCCAAGTTCGAGGAAATGAAAAATCCGCTTATAAAACTCCCACAAAGACCCAAAAGAAAGTGAACTTGCCTTTGCTTTAACCCTTCACCACCTTTCCCAAAGTGAAATAAAAAACAGATGTGAACACTAGAGGGCGACATTGATCCTCAAATATACGTTCAGGAGACAGACTGGGGATGCGTAAAATTTTTATATATATAAATATATATCCACATATTCATACATACACATCTACTATATATGTGACCCTAAATATATTAATATTATAACTTGCTCAGTCTGAATGTTATTTATTGTATTATATATACATATGTATGTAATATATATTATACACATGCGTGTACATTACATATGTATATGTTGTATACATATATACATATACATTCCATCTGTATGTGTATAATGTATTATATATTGTATATAATCTCAAGTCTGGCTACTTTGGATTGGATAATCAATGGGGTGGAAGGTGGAGGTAGGGAGTGGGAGTGGAAGACCATTTCTCCCACTCTCGTCAGTCCTCGGTTGCCACAGTTACATGTCTAGTGTTCAGACCCCCACAGGTTTCCCCCTTCCACGTCAGCATGTCCATCAGCCCATTGTTATCCTGGTTGATCAGCCTGGCCTATCTCCATCATGAATCCCATCATGTCAATTTTGCAAGGATCTTCCTTTCTGCTGATCAGTACCTCTTAGTGAGCTTTTCTCCTTGAACCCAAACCTTCCATGTCTCTAAATTCTCTTTTCCCATGCTACACACACACACACACACGCGCGCACACACACACAGGATTTCTACCATTTATCTAAGCTCTCTTCATTCTTTGCACTTACTTGGAATAACCTATTAGAGTCTCCTGGTGCCTCTCTACCTTTCTACGTACATTAATATCTTTTCGTGAGTATACTTTCTTCAGTCCCTCAAGCACCGTCCTCCAGCTATAGGGACAGCTCAGCAGCTAGGAGCACAGATTGCTCTTGCAGAGGACCTCACTGAGCTTTCCAACACATATTCTGGTTCCCAGCAACCTGCGACTTCAGTCCCAGGTGGTCCAGTGTCTTCTTCTGGCTCCCACTGCATGAGCTGAATGCACATAGATTTGCGAAAGCACATACATATACATGTACATTTTTTTAAAAAATTAAAAAATTCTCCTTGTCCATTAAAATCTACCACTCTTGGCCAACCTCTATCCCACCTTTTTCCCATGAGCCCCTCATTCCCCAACTAAAGTAAACCCTCCTGGTTCCCTGGGCAGATTCTCGTCCTCTGTACCTGTCTCAGCTTCCATCTAGGCCATCTCTACATATTCGAGGCTGCTCAACTCACTCCTGCTCATTTCCCAGTCCTGGGGTCCACTCTAGGACTGGCACTCCGCACCACCCCAGAAATCTGCTCCATTCCCTTCCCTATGCCTTGGGCATACTTCTAGTTGATTCTTCTTCCTGTCCTGGGAGCTCTGGTTGGTTTTGAAGGTCCTTAAAGCATATCTTCTGAGCTATAGCTCATGAAGATGTCTTTCATCTTTGACCCCATGTCTTTCCCTTCACTTTTCTGGACTTACTTTACTGTTCATGCTTCTCGTGGTATTGTGGTTTGTTTTGGTTTTAGACTTGTTTTGTGTTTTGGTTTTATTCCTTTTTTGTGTTTTGTGTTTTGTTTCCTGGTTGGTTGGTTGGTTGGTTGGTTGGTTGGTTGGTTGGTTGCTTGCTTGCTTGCTTGCTTGCTTGCTTGCTTGCTTGCTTAGTTGCTTGGTTTTGAGACAGGGTTCTGCTAATGGACAATCCTTCTTTCTCATCTTCCAAAGAGCTTCCATTATGGGTGTGCGGTACCATACACAGCTGGACTTTTATTTCTATGACTTCCTCAAAGTAGATTTTGCTGAATGTAGACATCAGAATTTTGCGGTTAGTGGGTTAGGAAGATTCAAGGAATGACTGGATTTCCAGACAGTTTATGAAGGCCTGAGGTTTTCCAGTTGCTACACTGGGGTCTGTGAACTCAGGGAGATCTTGCCCAGACCTTCTATGAGTGACAGCTTTGTCATCAACCCAAGTCTAGGGAGCACTGATTCCTTGGCTTCACACTCAGGATGCTAGCAAGGGGCAGGCTTGTTCCTCCAATATTCATCTGCTCAAATTCTAAATCTTAGTACCTCAGAATGTGATCAGAGACAAAGACAGAGTCTTTCAAAGTCCTAATAAAATCTGACTGGTATTCTTATACAGAGAGGAAATGGTGACACAGCTCTACACAGGTTGGCAGAGCAAGACTACAGGCCAAGTCTAGCAGCCTTGAAAGAGATGACTCTGCCGAGACTTTCATCTCAGACTTCTAATGCCCAGAACTGTTTATACACAAATGTTCGTCTGTGTCATGGCAGTCCTGGCGAAGCCCTGCTCTGACAGCCTGGGGATCTGTCCTGGTTCTTCATCCCTTTCCAAAGAGTAGGGTCTCACTAAGCATTCGACAATATAATGTATCAATAAACAAACCGCTTTCCAAGACACGATTTTAGTATTTGCCTCGGTGGGTTGTTTTTTAATTATTCCATTTACGGGAGGAATCGTGTGCCTTGGTGCATCTGTGGAGGTCAGGAAACAACTTTAAGGAGCTGGTAATCTATTTCCAACTTAGGGGATCAAACTCAGGTCATCAGGCTTGACAGCAATCGCCTTTATTGACTAAGCCAAAGTGCTGACCCTGAGCCACGTGTTTTCAATGGCACAATAGTCAGTTTTCATGCAATGAAACACAGCAGTAATCCCAGCATTCGGGAGATGAAGTCAGGAGCCTATGGCTAGACTGGACTAAATATGAACCTGTCTGAAGAAAACAACCAAAACAGTCTGCAGCATTTTCTTAAAGGGATTTCTAGGACGGGCTTTTTGAGACAGACATGATTTCTAGGACAGACTTTTTTTTTTTTTTAAGATTTATTTATTATATATAAGTACACTGTAGCTGTCATCAGACACCAGAAGAGGGCATCAGATCTCATTACAGATGGTTGTGAGCCACCATGTGGTTGCTAGGATTTGAGCTCAGGACCTCTGGAAGAGCAGTCAGTGCTCTTAACCGCTGAGCCATCTCTCCAGCCCTAGGATGGACTTTTTGAGACGTGATTTCTCTACTTGTTGCAGGCTGGGCTCAGATTCAGATTCCTGTCTCAGCTTCCTGCATGCTAGAATTACAGGTCTGTGCTACTACTCCAGGCAGTCCATGCTCACCTCTCCAGGACACTTTGAAACACATGATGAAGTAATGGACTCCTTCTGACAGGTGCTCTGGGACATCCTCATGGCTATCAGCCCCATGTCCTTGCTGTGATTCTGGGCAGGTTGTGCTGGAAAGGAAGAGAAGAAGAGTAGTGAGTGAGGCCCTAAAGGCCTCTCTTGCCCACTCCCACTGCACAAACAAGCAATGGTTCCTTCTCTTCATGGTAGACACGAAAGCCTAAGTTGTTCAAATACAACAGGTCTTTAGAAAGTCTATTTCTAAGTATTCTGGAAAGGAAAGACACTGTCAAGAAATAGCTTGGAACTCACTTGGGTAGGCTTGTAAAGTCTAGGTATGTGTTAAGTATAAGGTATATATAAGGTATGTATGAATCAGGACATACTGTGGTTTACGGTATCATTATACACAAAGCACTGTGATGTACTATATTATTAACTGTGGCATACTATATTATTAGCTATAAGATGGTATGGCCTAGTATATTTATGTAAGCTATAACACAATGTGACTTGTTGGATATTAATGTTATTGTCAAGTGTCTGTTGTTTCATATTTAGGTCTTCCAAAATAAAATGAAATTTCTATTACAAGTTCAGTGCTTCAAAGAGATCTTGTTTGTGAGAGGCACCATACTCAAATGGGTGAGAACTTGATTTCAGGTAGCCTTTAAGCATCTGGTCAGATCTCAGTCATGCTCCAACCTTCTGGTCAGATCTTCGCTGTGCTACTAACAAGCTATGACACTTGTGATGTCTTTGTCCTCTGGAGACATAGAAAGTGTAAAAAGTTTTAGAAAGTTAATGTAGACAGGGGCCAAAGAGAAGGCTCAATGGTCAATCAAATGTTTGCTGTGAAAGCATAAGGACCTGGGTTCCATCACCAGGACCCATGTAACAATGCCAGACACAATAGGACAGTCTTGATATCTCAGGCACTGGGAAGAGAGAGACGGGAGGATCCCTGGGGCAGGTTGGCCAGCTACACTGGATAACCAGCCAGAAAGAGAACTTGTCTTTAAAAAATAAAAAGTGGCAATTCCTGAGTAATGGCGCCCAAAGTTGTCCACTGTTCTCCATGCAGAGGTGCACTTGCACATGCCTGATCATGCACATGAATACATTCCAAAAGAAGGAGGAGGAGGAAGAAGAGGAAGAGACAGAGGAGGAGGAAGAGGATGAAGAAGGAGGTAGTGGTGATGATGTCGGTGGTGAATATAAACAATAAGTAATTATGATGTTTCTTGGGTCTGAGGCTGTAGGAACTGAGGATACATTGAAAGTTGAGCAAGCCTCAGGCACCCATAGATTTTCTTTAATTAGTTTTTAGAGATGGGGTCTTGTTAGGTGAACACCACCACACCCAGCTTCCACTCACTGATATTAATGGGTTTATGGTTTTGTAGAGAGAAGGCACTGCTCACACAGTTATACAACATTTGCTTCTGTGTAATGTTGAAGATCAACAATTTTAAATAAAGCTCATCTCTTCTCATAAAGCTAATCTCAATACACTAGATGGTCCAAGGCCCCTGACACATACACTGCAGAGAACTGCCTGCTGGCCTCAATGAGAGACTTGAGGCCCCAGGGAGTGAGGAGGCCTGGCGGGGTGGTGGGGACATCCTCTTGGAGACAGGGGGAGGAGATATGGAATAAGAGGACTGTGGGAGGGGGAACCAGGAGGGGGCAACAACTGAACTGTAAAAAATGAAAAGTAATTTAAAAAAAAGTTGATCTCAGTATTTTAAGAGTTGGGATGACATAAACACATCATTGTGACATAAATCTACCATCTTTTGTAGCTAATTTGAGATTTCCCTGGGAAGAAATTACAGCTTACCCTTCCTTTGCTTGGGAAACCAAGTTCCTTTTGCTGCTTTTTAATTTTAACCTTAATCTTTTCAAGTCAACAGCATGACTTTGAAGAATTCCACCTTCCCCCTTTACCCCTCATCAAATCGTTTTTGATTATCATGTGGAGAGTCTAGCCCTTTACCAGAATCCCCTATCCCACTTTGTGATAGGGCAGGCTAGCCTAAACACTTCCAGTGACTCTGACACTTTTAAGCTGTTTCTTCTACAGAAAACCAGATGCTCTGAGCTTAGCACCAAGACAGCTTTCCCCCTAGAAGCACACAAAACCAGGATAGTGTTTGAGCATCATTGCAAAGTGATATATGTTTCTCTCTTTTCAAGTGAATAAGGACAGGTTTGCTAAAGCAGTATTTTTCGTTTAAAGGGAGAGAGAGGGAGAGCCTTAAGAAACACAAGCTTTTATTGTTGAAAAATGACTTTGGGTTATTCATCTCTCCTCCCTGCCTGCCCACATCACTGTAGCAACTACAAGAATCCAGCAGAGCCAAAACACACTGGCCTAGTGGAACCACAGTACTTCCGGATGTGCCCCACGCTCAGCCTTTGGGTGACGGAAGAGAGTTAGTCATGCACAAACAAGAGCATCCCTTAACTAGCTTCATTTGCTTGGAATCCAAGAATCACCACCCACACAGTAGCAAGCCTAGAGTGCTGAAGACAAGACTCTTTCCTCTCTTCATATATCAGTCAACACTGAGACAGGATCATCAGAAATACAGGAAAGTGAAAGAGAGTCCATGGTGGCCCAAAACACCAAATCAACTCTCAAAAATTATACGGGAACTCAAGGATGGGTAGAAAGCACCAAAGATAAACTTCTAATCCAAAGGACAGGATCTATTTGAAAAGGCATCCTGAAAAGAGAAATGGACTTCTTTTCTTTCCTGAACTGAATTGGATACTTGAAATCTGTGGATCTAGAGGTCAATGTATTTTCAAAGGTAGATGTGGTACCACATACACCCCTGGAATCTCAGGACACAGGAGGCTGGGGTAAATGGACCACAAGTTCAAAGACAGCTGGGATACCTAGTAAAATACCATGTTCAAAATATATATAAATGTGGGAGCTAAGGAGGTGGTTGAGTCAGGAAAGTGCATGCTATATAAGTATGAAGGCCTGAGTTCAGATCTCATGGTGGCAGAGCTTGTAACATCTGCACTGCAGAGAGGGAGGAAGGCAGAACCTACAAGCTCATTCATCATTCAGTTTAGCTAGAGCACTGAGCTCCAGATTCATCAACAGTCACTGTCTCAAGGAATAATATAGAGATCTACACAGGAAGATGGCCATCAACCTTTGGCTCACACACACACACACCACATATACATACGCATACACACAGATACACACATAGACACACACACAGATACACACAAACACACCACACATACCACACACACACACACACACACACACACACACACACTTAACATGCTAATGAAAGTCCCTGTGTGCCCAGGAGATTACCTCTCAAGCTAACAGGCTCCAAAAACACAGTCAAATTCCATTGGAGAATGAGTTCCAGAGCTGTGAGATTTCATCTGGGGATTAATTTTTGCTAATTTACCTTCATTCTTCACATGGGACTTAAACCATAAATCCTGTTTACACAGGTATGTCTTTACTTACAACACCTTGGTAAAGAAAACAGTAATTTCCTGCTCAATTAAACAAGGTTCTTGCAGATGCTTGTTATCAACCTTCTGCCAAAGCCAAAGCAGACATGGGCTGTGATGGTTGGGCAGACTTTAAATAGGAGCATTGAATCCCAGTGGGTGTGTCCTGATATGATCATTGCTTTGGGGACAGGTATTGTGTGCCTTTCCAGTCTGGGTTGTTCAACTTAAAACTAGGTGCCTATCACTTGGGAGGAAAAATAAAAGCCTTTGTGAACTGCCTATAAAATTCCCGGCACAGGCTTAAGTCATAAGCTCAGTTGTTTCATTTTTCCATTGGACCCATCTTCCCCAGAGCTTTAAAAAATAATTGAGACTTCAATTAAAGACAAATTGTATTAGTCTTTAAGGATGGAGAAGCTGAGATGCTCGCTCATAATGAGTCATGGCTAGGGAAGGAATCAAACTCTATTTGTAAGATATATATATATATATATATATATATACACATATATGTGTATATATATGTATATATTGATTCATTAGCTGTTACTTCTAGCATTCCCTTTTAGGAAGATGTTTTCTGTATTTGTAGTACAGCATAACTCTGCAAAAGAAAATGCATAGTAATAAAACAGACATCAGGATTCACTTCAATTATGTAGCACACTATTCTAAAAAATCCTCTTGTTTGTTATATGTTTTCTTTAACCTTTCTGAGTATATGCACATGCTAAGTCCTCTTGGTAGCATACTAAGGATCTGAATGAAGCCTGTTTCTGTTCTCCGTAAAGCACAGTCAAGGGTCACACTGATATAAAGCTACTATTATACGAATGTGTTGGCCTATTAGCTTACTTTGTTAATTTACCAAGAAATAGAGTCAGTGGCTGGGGATATGGTTCAGTGGTGGAGTATGCTGTTTGCTCTTGCTGAGAGGACCAGAGTTCAGTTCCCAGCACCCACATCAGGTGGATCACAACTGCCAGTAACCCCAATTCCAGGGGATCCAGCTCTCCTGCACTTATTCGCACATGGGCATACGCATATGCACACATGAATACAACTAAAACCTTCTTTAGAAAAAAAGACAAAAATACATAGGTAATTCTAGATGGCCGGATAGACATATCCATTTTGTGATAAGGCAGCTCTTTGGGGACATTTTTCTTGGCAGACCTCTCTCTCTCTCTCTCTCTCTCTCTCTCTCTCTCTCTCTCTCTCTCTCTCTCATCTTCCTCCCACTCACTAGACAGTCTAAGTTCTACAGAGTCTATCCAAATGGTGGAGATGTTAACTGGTAAAACTTCCTTGAGATTCCCAGAACCCATAATATCTGCTGTTCTCTGCCCATAGTCTTTAGCTAATTAGGTACAGGAAGCCCATGACTCTGTTGTGTTTGGCCAGAGAAAAAAGAAAAGAGAAGGCACGCTAAATAACAAAGACCTCTGCCTTCTAGTCACTATCTCCATATCCTGCCTCTGTCCCTTCTCATAAAAGCCCTTTGTACCCTGGAGGCCTCGGAGAAGGACTGTGTGACAAGAATCTCCTTCTTACACCTTCCCATCTTCACATTCATCATGGAGACCAAAGAGACAAAAGTGGATCTCCCACTGATGGCGCCAAGGACAACTTCTGCACCTGCCAGATTTTGTCCTGCTGTGAGCCAGAGGTGGGAAGGGGGAAGATAGGGCTAGGGAGGAGCGCACTCCACACATTGTCCTTAGTCTGAGAAGGATTCCAGGTGAGTAGAAGGCTGGATTCAGTGCTTAAGAACTGATCTGCCTACTCCCATGGAGGCCTCTTCTCTAATTGATGAAAGTCTAAAATCATTTTCAAAGAGTTAGAAAGACATTTTATCTACAACCGCCATGAGCCAGATCGTATTAAGACACACACTACTCCCTGTACTATCAGCCCCTCCTCCATGGGGAAGATATCCCTGTCTCCACTTTTTCAGAATAACCTGGGGTTCTCAGAAGATACTGTGTTTCTCCCAGGAGCACAAAACAGAAAAACAACCGAGTATGACTTGAACCAAGGTCCATTTGGCCTATGGGACACCTATTATCCATCAATAACCTCAATGTTTCCCCATTCTGCTGTGACTCTGTCCATCAGCAGTAGCATTGCAATTCCGTCTACTCCAGTATACACTCTTGACCCCAATCAGCAAGGGCCTGTACATTCAGGGGCAGGGACACAAGGAAGGCTAGTGTCTTCTCAGTAGCAAAATGGCGACACAGGCAAGTTACAAACACGCTCTGTGCCTCAGTTTCCTTTGCAACAAAACAGGAGTGTCTCCCAGAGTCCTGTAAGGATGACATACGATGATGACTCTGAGCCAAGCCTTAGCTTACTGGCACAACCATCTTGATTATTGCCAGCATGTTTATTCACACAGTGCTCCATCTTTTTTATCTATGGATAGCCTTTAGCTTTCAGAGCAAAAACACGGCCACAATTTAAATAGAAGACTACCTCGAGAAGTGTTTGGGTCTCAGTAAAATGTCCTACTGGCGGTGACACAGCAGTAGAGTTCGGTGATTCATAGCTTTGCTCATTTCCACTAGATGGCGCTGATTTATTACTACCCACCCACAACACTTTGCACTTTAAGTCATACAATAGAAGACATGCATGAGGACTGGCAGGCACCGGGTATTATTTTCTAAAGGTCGCCCTTGATTCCACTTCTGGCACAGGGCAGTAGAGTACTCTGCATCAGACCGTGCACCATCCCTAAAGAAGGCAGGGATTGTCTTCTACTGTTTATTTCAGAGAGGAGATAGCTAGGATCATTGTCTTTTCAGATTAAGATAAGGAGTCACACACAAACAACATAAAGAATCTCTTTATGACAAACTCGAGCATCCTGAATTGCTGCTATACAAGGAACCGACTCAACGCCAGCAGAGATGACTGACAGTAGGTTTTCTCCGTTAAGAAAAATCGCACCATCACCTACCATTAAAGGGTCACAGCTGAACAGTAAACTGTGCTGAATTTTCCGCTGCCCAATTTGGAAAGTAAATTCCTCCCTTTTCTTCAGTTTCCAGGAACAATAGTCCCCTATTCTACCCACAAATGGAAAACCAGATGCAGGGTCCTCCCCCAAAGGGCCTTCCAGGATTTCCAGTGATTGCCACATTGTCTGAGCTTTATCTGAAGTGCCTGTAGACCTGCTTGGGAACCACAAGGTGACACAGCTCTTTGCCACTCATTCTCTCTCAGTGAGGACTCTGCTTCCCCACATTGCATGGCTCTTTCTCCGAGTGGAAAATATTCTCTTCACGTCTGTCATCGGATTTCATGAGGGCAGTTCAGATACCTCTTGCTAAATGACGAGAAAGAAGGGAAGCTGTTTGCCAAAAGGAAATATCTTGTTTTCTGTCTCCATAGCCAAGAATAATTTCAAAAGAAGCTTGTTTAGACTTTTTGTTTTAAATTCTATTCAAGCATGGAGAATAGCCTGTGAGAGCTCTGTTACT
Organism: Rattus norvegicus; assembly: GCF_021556685.1. Classification (NCBI taxonomy): domain Eukaryota; kingdom Metazoa; phylum Chordata; class Mammalia; order Rodentia; family Muridae; genus Rattus; species Rattus norvegicus. Next base: position 79,794,060 of record NC_141535.1, read on the forward strand.
GGAGATTAAGTTCAAAGACGACTGGCTCGTCCAGGCAACCTTGGCATCGGACAGACACTTGCTGTATCTCATCATCCAGCTCACGGCTCTTCTTCCATTCACCTTACCTCGTCTGCCTCCACACCAAAGCCTCTGGCAGACAGCCAAGCAGGTGCTATGACCCCTCAGGAACACATACTGTCTGATTTGCTCAACACTGAAAGCCAGGGGACCAGTGATATGGCTCAACAGGTGAGGGTACTTGTCACCAAGTCCAAAAACCCAGGCTCAGTCCTTGGGACCTATATGATGGAGAGGAAAACTGATCGATTCATTTAAGTTGCACCCATGCTGTGGAATACATATGCCCAGCCCCCCCACAAAAGTAAATAAGCACATGTGTAAATATTTAAATGAAAGAAGTAAGTTAGGAGCGAAGTTGAGACTCACGCCCAAGTCCTTACACAGTTTTGCTCTGGTTTTCACCTTCATGGATTCTGTGCTATTCTTTGCCACATTTTGCTCCCGTTGAACTCACTGCTAACTCCCTTCATGCTGTGTCCAATCAGCCTGTTGTTATTCCTACAAAGCCTAAAACTGTCAGACTTTTATTCAGCAAAAAACAGTAAGACTGATGAACTTGTTTTATATATATGTTTTGAACTATGGGAGAAATTTTATACAGGCATTAGTACAGAAATATCAACCATCTTTTTCAGATTCATTTAAATGGAAAAGGGATGTCAGTTTGGGGCAGACTCATTTCCTGTTCTACATCCATGATGGGTTCAGGATATAATTTTGGATGACAGTAAAGACGCTGGGGTGTTTTGCTGTTTTCCTTTGCTAAATGACATGATTTAAGAACAAGTAAAATTGTGTTTCTGTGGGTTCACCTCCATATTTACTCTCAGCCTGACTCTCATTTTCCAGTGTCTCATAGTCTGGAGAGGAAGTGTGGTCTAGTGGTCAGGAAAAAAACAATTTAGGAGACTAGAGTCATGGCTTCTATTCCTGTCTCACTCCCTGACTCATTGTAAAATGCTAGAGAGTCATTTAATCATAAGGAGACTTGGTTTACCCATTCTTCACTATCTAACAACGGGGCTAAAAAAAATACAGATCCTTGTCAATATAAAATGAAAGATGAGGTGAGAGGCTTTAAAGGAAACAGCATGGTAGGAACCCAAAGTCATGCGAGCACATAACAAGGATGTCAGGGAAATTTAGATCCTCTAATTCATACATGAAATGAGAAATGTCATCAGAGACGCTTCCAGTAAGTATTGTTCTGCTGACAATGGGTGACAGGATCTGGCTGTGATCACATCGGGAATCTACTCATGATGAGCAGGAACGCTCAGAACCCGGAGCCTAGAGAAGAGGGGTACTAGCAATTTCTCTGGGTCTCCAGAGAAAATGTAACAGAGTGAGAGCACCCCAGCTTCATTTGAGGTTCATCCTCTAAGGTATAATAAAGAGGACCTTCCCAAGTGTGGTTATTGGCTGGTTGTGGTACACATGTAAGAGTTATATGCCTCTCTTTGCTTCTCCAACAAGATGGTGCACATAAACTCTGTTGGCCCGAAGGAGGGTGTTCTGCAAAACTACTCCAGTTACTGCTGCACACAGACTCATTTTTATTCCACTGCATGGTCTCCTGGTTGGCTGGCTGACTGACTGACATTCTGAGCCAACAGTTACCCAGGAGAAGAAAACAGAGTTGTCTTCAGAATTCACTGCTTGGCTCTGAAGTCAGTGTCATTGTATTAGGAGTTGTGGCCTTCACAAGACAGAGCCTACTTACTGAATTGGCAGCACATTCTACTTCTGACACTAAAAGTTGTAATAGCACCTATTAGTATCATATACTAGCATTTATTCACCAAGAATACACTCACTTCCAGGTTATACAATACCTCATTGCTAAACATGACCTCATTTACCTCTCCTTTAAATGTGATAAGGTAAGGCTTTTTATCTTCATTTTATAAACAGGAACTCTTAGATTGAGAAATAAGGCCACAGAGTGAGATAAGAAACCTAAAGCTGAGTCCTGAAGTCAGGATCTTGCCATTGGGGCTGGAAAATCAACAACTTGTTCACATATGGACCAATATGTGGATTAGGGCAGACTCCTTTCCTCTTTCATATCTGATGTAATGAGATGTTATAATTTTGGGTAACAACAAAGACAGGTGGACATTTTGCTGTTATCTTTGCTAAGTAACAGTTGGTCAAGTAGGAGCTTCCTCTAGCAGCCCCTAGGAGGAGAACAGGATCTGACACATGTCATCTACTCAAGAAGTGACAGGGCAGTGTCCGTGGACTACCTGGGTTATGCTGAGTCCCCTACTGGCCAGGCTGGTCTTAGGTTTCAAGAACAAGTGAAAAGAGGGGATGGAGCCATTGCTACAGACAGAAAAGCACTCCCGTACAAAATAAGAAAGCAATAATTTAGGACATCAAAGATTCTGCAGATATAGATTAATGTAAAAGAAGAGAAAGAGAAGCTATTCCTGCATGGCAGTGGAACTCAGTGTCCCACAGACAGTGCAGATAGAGCCTACTGAGGATCAACCATGACCATCCATCCTTCTTGAAACAAAGGAAAGCCCAGAACTTTAAGACCAATGAGTCAAAGTTCCCACAGAGAAAAAGTGTCCACATCCAGGCAAACGCATCCTCCAGCCATATGGGAACTTTCATAGCATATGAGTGGAAAAGTCCGCAAGAGCTGAAAGGAAATTAAAGAACCATAAAGCACAGATGTTATCTTTATGGTGAACACTTTGTGATTTAGACTTTGAGACATTGGGGCATGAGCGATTGGGGGTATAGTTCAGTGGTAGGCACTTATGCAGCATACCGAGGCCCTATATCTGAATACACTGCTGAAAGGGGGAAAAAAGCATAGAATGTGGAAAGGAAATTATAGACGAGGTTCCAACTAGCACATTCTGAAAAGAAAAGGAGACATTATCAATTACTCCAAGAACAACAGGCAAGTCATTCCCAGTAAACTATGACATGGAATCACTTAAACTTGGGAGAAATGCATGATTTATGAAGAGTAGAGAATGGAAGGGAGAGTGACTCCATAGGAAGACCAGAAGACTCAACTAACCCAGACCCCAGGGAGCTCCCAGAGACTGAGCCGCCAACCAGGAATATACACAGGCCAGTCCAAGGCTCCTGACACAGACATAGCAGAGGTCTGCCTGGTCTGGCTATGGTGGAAGAAGATGTGATTAATCCTTGAGAGACTTGAGGTCCCAGGGAAGGGGAGGCCTGGTGTGTGTGTGTGGAGGGAAGCATCCACTCAGAGACAAGGAGGAGGAAGAATGGGATGAGGAACTGGGGTGGGAGGTAACAAGTAGAATGTAAATAAAGAAAATAATTTAAAATAAATAAATAAATACAAAATAAAGAAGGGTAGAGAAACCTGGGTGATGGTAACAGGAGTACACTCATAAAATACTTATGTGTCTATGCACATGCATGTACACACAACAGAAAGAGGAATAAAAGGCGTATTGTAAGAGACCTTGCTAAGGAAATAGCTAATGCAATGCTGACACTGATCATTAAATTGGCACACAGGCAAGGTATAGAGGAAAAGGCCTTAGCTGCTTAGAATAAATACTGGAAATCTCCATCAGTTGCTCATGCCATCAGAGAGCTGCCTGGGTTCAACTTCCTTGCTGACAACTTCATTTCTCAGAATGTAGAGGAAGAAGCAAGGAGACCACTGCTATGGAGATAATTCTCTGTAATAATGGAGAACATCTAGGGGTTGCCCTCTGTGTCTTACTGCAGAACCCACGGGTTTCTAAACTAGCAATAGAGTTGCTCAGACCAAGGGGGCTCCAGGGATGAAGAGAAAATCATGAAGAGGGAAACCAGATGGTAGTCATGATCTCCACAAAGTCAAGCGAACAGGACTAAAAAGTCATGGAGTCAGAAATGCTGAGAAGCAAGACAAGATAAGACTGGATCAAGAGCTGAAACAATAAAGGGGCAGAGGGGGCTGCATCTGGACCTAGGGAGGGCATCCTTGGGCAAGTCCGCCATCTTACAGCCCCATTCACTCAGCTCAGAGGCAGGAGAAATCACGTGGTGGCCCAGTAGACTTTGATTCTATTTTCCTTCTGTTCTTTCTTCCCATCCTGTCTTTCTTTCTCCTTTTATATCTTTCATGGTTGCAGGTGTGACCATACTTAGCTTCCGTGTCTTTTTCTAACTGGGAAGAGTCATGATTTCTTAGGCTTCAATCCCTTCTCTACCCTTCCTCCTTCCTTCCCTTCCCTCTTCTTTTTCTTTTCAGACAGGATCCCATGTAGCCCTGTGTGGCCGAGACTGGCCTTGAGCTCTTCAATATTCTGCTCCACCTTCCAAGTGCTGAGATTACAGGCAGGTGCAACCACACTTAGCTTCCACGTTTCTTTCTCTCTTTTTTTTTTCTCCTAGCTGAGGAGTCACAAGTTCTTTAGCCTCCAAGCTATCCAATAGATACAGTGTTAAAATTCTGAGGGGTAAAAAAGGACAAATAGAATATTGTCAAGAGAAGAGTGGAGAAGATGAAGGGTGTTTCCTTCCATTGAAGCTGTTTGGTTGGAGAAGAGACCTTGATGGAGAAGGTATTTCCAACATTTGAAAACCTCTCTGAGGAAATAGAATTGTATATCATGGGCATCAAAGAAGAAAATCAGGATAACGTTCTGACTTTATAGCTATTCATGGATCACGAAGATGAGTATCGTCTCCATCAAAGTTGGATCAGAATATGGTGTAGAGCCTGTTCTGGTCTGTTGGTTAGGCATATGTAGGTTGAAAACATCACTTTTGGGGAGAGGGTCATCAAATCCTCTTTTGGAAGAAGACAGGCTAGAGGTGGGAAGTACACATGAGTAACAAGATCAGAGTGGATATGAATTCCAACATCAAGTTCTTAAATATCATGTTCTTCTATTCCCCATGATGTAAGGGGTTTGACTCCATGGGGTTTGACTCTTACTTTAAATGGTCAGTTAAACCCCATGGGTCTCTCCACCTGGCCAGAGGCACCTGACACTGGAGTCCATATCTCTTACAGGCTTTGTGACTTTTGCAAGGTATTCTTGTTTCTGAAATAAAGGAGATGCCAGTAGCACCTACCTCCTGATATTATAAAAATTAAATAAGCTCATTATGAGAGTACATACCCATTATATCATAAGACTCAGTGCATTTTAACCCATGGTGCTAGGTAAACCCACAGCAAAGGTTAGGAGACGGGTATCTATGACTGACTAATCTCAGCTCTTGTGCTTTGTCAATATCCCAAAAGTCATTGTGAAGCACAGTCTATTTACACTACAATGCACACATTTATACAATTAGCCATTTTGATTAGTTGGAAATGTAGTTCAAGGGTAGAATATTTTCCTAACATGGGAAAAATCTTGGGTTCAATTCCCAGTACTAGAATGGTCTTTATTATAAACTTCACGGAGAACTGAAGCCTCATGTGACTTTCTGATTGGTTGTTCTTACAATGTGGATCACAGAGGTTAGAGGTCACTTCTGCATCACCCTGTGAAGAGGATGCTACAGAGGAGAACAGCTATGATCATTTTCTCAGCTTTTTAACATCAAGTGAAATTAATAAATTATTCAGATCTATCTTATTAATTATCTATATGAAACAAAATAAATGGAATTATTAGCCTAGATCTTAGGCATGCTGCCCAATTTTCTAAACCTTGAGTTTCTTTTAAAATCAATTCAAAAGCCGGGTGTTGTGATATACTCTTGTATTCTCAGCACTTGAGAGATGAAGGAAAAAGGATCAGATGTTCATGGCAATTCTTGCCTATGCAATTAGTTCAAGGCCAACTTGAGCAATATATGACCCTGTTTCAAGGTGAAAAGAGTCTCTGAATCATTGACTGAAGATTATAAATAAAATTATACAATTTTCTGGATTTGAAAAGTATTTAGAACCACTTTAAAAGTACCTTACCTTGAGGAATGATGTTTTCTTGGTTAAATACATGCAACTACATAGAACTTTGCATAGCTTGCTGTCCATTGGATATAGTCAAAGTCAGTCACTAAACCTATGTGCAGTTGAGTTGTAAAATCATGATACCTGTTCTGTTCTGCACTATCCTCTTAATACAGATAAGTTTTCACCTATGAAAAGACAAAATGCCACCAGATGGCCCAGTCCTATGACTGATTTTGAACAAATTAGAAATAGTCTAATGAAATAAAAGACCTTGAAAGAAAATGTGACCGTTATAGAGACCATTCAGGTTCAACCCATCTCAAGTACAATGGAGCAGATCTGAGCAGAGTCATCTTTTAAATGCAATGTGTAAATATCACAGAGTACATATTTTAACAAATGAAAACTATATGGGGTGGGGAGAGAGAGAGAGAGAGAGAGAGAGAGAGAGAGAGAGAGAGAGAGAGAGAGAGAGCGCATAGCCTGTTTCTTCTCAATCATCATAAACAAAAGTTGAGATTAGATCTAGTACAAGAGAAAATGATCCCTGGGAAAAACAAATGCAGATGTATGAAGCTGCTTGCTGTTGGCATAACACAGTGTACCCTTTTACAACTAACTTTCTTATAAATATAAAGAATGCCTTCTAACAGTTAAAAAGCATAGCAAATACATAAACCATTAAATAGTCATTTGTAAAAACAAGCCCTGTATTCTCAGTCAACTCAGACAACTGAGTGCAGTGTCTCCAGGAACATGAGGGATGTGTTATGCATTAAAACTATGATAATTTTCTAGCTCCTCTTGAATCTTCTGCAGCCATCTTTTCTTATATATGCCATATATATGCCTTATATCTCTTGTTAAATATGCCTGCCATGGTTTGAAATTGTCAATGTGACAGCATTAGATATACCCTGAAGGGAATCCGAATAAGAGGGTAGTCTAGACTATACTAGCCTGTGAGTATGACTTGGAAGAGTCTTGATTACTTTAGTTGAACTAGAGAGACCCATCCACTGTGAGTGGTTCCATTCTGTAGGCAGAGGAGCTTAAACTGTCTAAGAGTGGACAACTCAGTTGAGCTCTGGCATTCCTGCATTAATTCAATGCTATCTGCTCTCAGCTGTGGACATAATGAAACCAGTTATTCATGTTCTGACACTTTGACCTCCCTGAAAAGATGAATTGTGCCCCAAATATACCTTCTCCCATTTAAAATTGTTTTGTCGGTGTGTTTTAACACAGAAACTAAATATAAAGCTAAAACTATGTCATTCTCCAAGAAGCCATTATTCTGAATATGACCGTGCAAAGAGAAATGTTGGAGAGGGAAAGAGCTCTCACTTTCAAGGACTGTTTACAGAAGAAGTGATAGAGAACTGTGGAAATGTATATGTAGCAAAACATTTGAAATTTGTTGTAAAAGTCTTTGGGCTTCCATCTTCTCTCAGTCCATTGATGGCTCTGATGGGTTGGCGTACTAGATTTGACAACTGTGTTCATTACCCCAAACCCTGCTATATTACTATTTAATAATCCTCTGCTGATAGACAATGTTGTTCTTTGCCCATTTCATTTCTATTTGAGGATTAATCAATGGTTCTAGGGAGTTGCCTCTGAGCAGATAGTGTCTCCCATGGAGAGTAGAGTGTGTGCGATCTCTGTACCAACACTTTGAATGACACTGTGTCGCTCAATAGGTCTCATGCTTCAACCATGAAAGTTGATATGATATGATATGATATGATATGATATGATATGATATGATATGATATGTGTGGTGTGCCTGCATGTGTTCATATGCCTAAATATGAGTAGTTGGAGCAGAAGCTAGGGCTTTGCACTCACTAGTCAAGGGCTTTATCACTGAGCTCTACTGCCTCTTCTCACCAAAATAATAATAATAATAATAATAATAATAATAATAATAATAATAATAAATAACAACAACAACAATAACAATAATACATTTACACTAAGAAACATCAAAGACTGTAGATCAGTTCCTTGTTGAATATTTGCAAGGACACTACATTTTTATTGCAGCCCTGTTCTCCGCCATGGTCATATGAGTTGTTGGAGCCAATGACAAGAGGAAAAGTGACCCACATCACTTACATGCAACTCTAAAAGCCAGTAGGTGTTTGCCACGGTCCCACTGATACTGCTACACCTAACACCCATTTCATCAGCATAAATCATACCATGATCCAGGATGGTGATGCAGAGGAAGAGTCACCATGTCAATCAACAAGAAGGTGTGATGAGGAGGAGCAGCTCTTTGCATAAAGCCACTCCAGTTCTGATGTTGTCTGTTATGTAACCTAGCCTTGTTTTGTCTGTCCAAATGCTTGTGCCCTTGCCTCAGCTAAGAAGCTTCGCATTCCTAGACTCTACCTTTATCATCTCCAAATGATGAGGTTGAAGGCACTCCATTCTAATGCAAACCATCTCAGCTGAAGTTACGAGCCCAACACTCTGCAACAATGAGTCTGTCTCTGTGAAGACTACTTTTATTTCTCCATAAAGTGACATGAAGAGATGGAGCCACTTAACTTTTAAGTCTTCAAACTATTAAAAATTATATTTTTTAAAAATTATTTATTTTTATATGCATTGATGTCTTGTCTACATATATGTCTGTGTGAGGGTGTCAGATCCCCTGGAACTGGAGTTACAGACAGTCATGAGCTGCCCTGTGGGTGCTGAGGATTGAACCCAGGTCCTCTGGAAAAGCAGTCAGTACTCTCAACCTCTGAGCCATCTCTCCAGCCCTTAAAAATAATCCTATTGAGAAACTGATGCTGAGGAAAATATAAGCATCTTATGTGTGGGAAAGGCTAATCCTTCGTCTCCCAGAAATCATTAGTTACCTGTAGTTCTTTTGCCAGAGGTGGAACACAGAATTTTTTTCTCTTCCACATTGATATAATCATTGTTACAGTTTTGCTTATGCAGCCATTTCTAGGAGAGACAGTTCTACAAAAGATTTATTTGTATTCTGGTCTTAGAATATTTTTGTCCTCTCTTCCACAATATTCCCTGAACCACAGATGCAGTAGCTATGATATAGATGTATCTGATAGAGCTGGGCTTCCCTACAGTCTGTTGATCTCTGCATTGTGTCCAATTGTAGTTTTCTGTGGAAGCACTAGCTGGTGCGATAATGTAAGAGAAGGAAATTGAAGGAATATAAATAGGATAAGAAGACGAATTATCCCAATCTGCAAATGACATGATACTATACATAAGAGAGCCTAAACACTTCATGAGATAATGTCTAGAAAAAAGTCACCTGTTTCAACAAAGTGGCAGAGTACAATATCTTTTTTGGTTCTTTTTTTCGGAGCTGGGGACCGAACCCAGGGCCTTGCGCTTCCTAGGTAAGCGCTCTACCACTGAGCTACCCCAGCCCCCAGAGTACAATATCAACTTGTAGAACTCACCATTCTTTCTGTACACCAACAACAAACACATTGAAAAAGTTTTCATGGACATACTTCCATCTGCAATAACATCAAATAGCTTAAATATCTTGGAATAAACATAACCAAGGAGGTGAACAACTTCTACAATGAAACTTCAAGTCTCTGAAGAAAGAGATTGAGAAACACCCTATAAAGTGAAAAAATAGTCCAGTTTCCTGGATCAGTAGAATTGCTATTGTATTATTTTATATTTACCTAAAACTATACACAATACATATGTTTATAAACATACATGCATATATAGACTTAGATGTTACACCATTTGGGCTGACAGTGATCCTCACAAGAACCATAGACTAACAAAGACCCCAGTACCAGGCCCAAGAAATCTTTTGAGTTGTTGAGACTTTACATCTGATCCACAAGCACTAGGCAGAGGGCACTAAGTGGGAATGGCAGAGGCTTTTGAAGCTTCAAAGTCCAGCCCTACTGATAAACCTTCTCCAACAAAGCAACACCTCCTAGTCCTTTCCAAACAGTTCTACCAACTGAATACCAAGCATTCAAATGTGCAAGCCTGTGGGGGCCGTTCTCGTTCAGAACACCATAATCAAACTTTGAAATTTTGTTTGTTTGTTTGTTTGTTTGGTTGGTTGGTTGGTTGGTTGGTTGGCTGGTTGATTGGTTAGTTGGCTGAATGGTTTTTGAGACAAGGTTTCTCTGTGTACACATGGCTGTCCTGGAACTCACTTTGTAGACCAAGATGTCCTAGGACTAAGATATCTACCTGCCTCTGCCTCCCAAGTGCAAGGATTAAAGGCATGGACTTAAATTTAATGAAGATTAAATACATGAGGTATTAATAATACATCTAGGTCTGGTCCCAGCATTAAAAAGAAGCCACTTGTGTAATACCATCAAGAACAGCCTTTAGGAGATCATGAGTTGGAGGGCTTTCATTTGTGGAATTAGAGCCTATCTAAAGGTAACATAAGTTATATTGCTTCTTTCTCCATATGAAGATAAAGAGAATATATCATACATGAGCCAAGAAACAGACCTTAGGGATTCCAAATATTTATCTTCAATATTTAGCTTCTAGTATTTTGAAAAGTCATTTTTCTGATGTTAATAAGCCTCTAGGTTTATAATATTTCATTATAGCAGTTGAAATTGACAGAGACAATGTGGTCCCTAAAAGGAGAAAAACTCACGAAGACAGAAATAATAAAGTTTATCAGATATTGGAGTTATTAAAGTCAGAGATTAACAATAATTAGAACAGTAAAAATTGATTCTAGTCAGGAACATTATGATAGGAAAGAAAGAAACTTCAGCATAAAACTGAAACTCAATTTCATGGCCACCAAAATAATGAGGAAACTTACAGCCATGGAGTGGATTGCAAGGCAATAACTAGGAAATTACTTGGGAGAGACAAAAAGAGTCAGAAAGGATTCTCAGCTGACTCAGCATGATTCTGGCTAAGGTCAGGCCACAGTAACCAGATATCACCTGGAGGGTGGTGGGGTAGAGATACAGAATTTTATCAGATTCTCTGGGGGGACTCAGATATTGAGAGTAGAGAGTTCCCTCAAAGCTGACTTATCAGAATTATAGCAGATGATATAATCTTGACAGGCCAAGGGCCAACATCTTGAAATTAACAAAGAACTAAAGTGACTCTGGGAGAATCTGGCCCCAGAAGTGAAATAGGGAGCTGGCATGCAATCGGTACAAAGTTCTACGTGGGGAAAATGGTTAGTGATAGCTACATGGCCTTGTGGGTGCATTCAGTGCCACACTAAGCTGCATACATAAAGACTGCTGAAAAGGTACATGTATGTTATGTTTACATCTCCACAGTAAGAAACATTTCACTGTGAAAAATGTTACGAACTACACCTTGCAGCAGCGTTTGGCCTGATGTCTTTAATCTGACAATGTATATAGCATGTGTGAGAGCAGGAAATACAAAAGCATTAAGTCCCTGGGACTGTTCCCATGCAGTGCCATCATGGAAAATATGGGAAATGATATTCGGCTTCCTGTGACCTTAGATGGGCTAACTGATGACGTTCTACACCTCCTCCCAGCATTTCCTCAGGAGAGCTGGCCTCTGGGGGTCTAGACTGGTAACTGGTATATATCATAACCTTCTAGTGGCTTCCTTCCTTTCCTGTGTTATTCCCCCACCCACTTTCCTAGGGCCACTACCCTTCTACTCTTACACAGATCCCTGTGTTGAGGCCAGCCACATGGAAACCCAAACCAGGTCACATGCTGATTGATCTTAAACTGGGGTGCCAGTAACCACATCTGGATGATACCTCACATTATACAAAACAATAGACAGATTAGGGATATAGTCACTGCACAGAACAAGAGAGTCCACTTACAAGTTCTACAGTCAGGGGTTATACCTCCATAACCCCTGTTTTGGTTGCAAAAACCCATAGCAAGAGACCTCCACAGTAGATGTTCCAACGTTAGCTATGTGAAACTACTGGGTGTTTTTGAGGAGTAAGCTAGCAATATGTGTTGCATTTCAGGAATTTAGTGTAATGTTAGCATAGGAAAATGGCAATGAGAATAGGAGTATTCTCCAGTCACCTGGTAGGGAGAAGCATTAATTTAAATATTTTCATCCAAATATGTTGAGAAGCAAAAGACCAAATGAGAGAGAAGAGCGTGGACATGGCATATCTGCACCCCCACCAATAACTGCCCACCCTAAGACTGAGTGAAGACCCTGTAGGGGCAGGGCTGAGGAGCAGGGAACCAGGCCCTCGACAGGCTACAGATGGCACACAGTAGCAGACAGAGTCCAAACCACAGCAGGAAGCCGCCTCTGTCTTGAGCCCTTTCTAAGATATTTATACTCCCCACTGTGGCTAGCAAACATAGCTGGTGTGACTTGGATGAAATCTTAATTATACGGGATTTTAATGATTTAAGTTGCTGTGGGTGGAGAGGGGAAGCCAATAAACAGACAGCAAAGGTTCACCCAAGTACAGCCATTTATTTCCTCACAGGCTCACAGGAAAACCAGCCCCACAGAGGAAGGTCTTGGGGTTCATGGTCCAAGGTAGTAGAGAGCCACATAATTCTAAGCTCCTGGCCATGCACTGTCTTTGTCAATATTCGGCCTCACCAGAGCAGTGCAACCGGTTCACAGGTCTGGAATTGATCATCTTGCTATAAAAGGATTATGGGGCACACTGTTATCTCTCTTCCACTCCCCTTCTCATCCACCATTTTCCTCACAGGCTTCCCTCCCTTCTCTAGGGTCAGGAACTACAAAAAAGGCAGCCACATTGTTCTTCACATCTTAAGCTCACTCTTGCCCTACTTACACCCAGGAAAGATGGGCTGCCATGGCCTCATATGAAGCCCTCTTAGGACCCTAATGAGGCTTTCACCCAACACTGACTGCTAATGTGCTTCTGGCCCAGGCAGGAGAAGGTAACTCCTGCTCCAACAATATCAACACTCTCAAAAGGCTATGACTTTGATTAGCACGTGACCTTATTCAGCAGACAAATAATAGTCAACTACCTTAGGGGATGTTATGAGATGGGTGGTGCCTCAACATAATATACATCTTCATCGAAAGCGTTTACTGAAAACTAGCTACTGTGCCTGGTATCTTGAAGGCAGCAATGATCGATGGATATGGTTGTGGTTTCACTGACATCACTGCGAATTTGGCAGCGGGTATGATGTAGACACAAGGGCAGAATAAAACAAATGGATCTGTGACGGAGACGAAGGGGTAAGGAGGCTCTCTGCTGGGAATTCAGGAAAGGTTCAAACCTTTGAGCTTGGATTTAAGAGAATGGATAGAGCGTTCACGGAGAAAAATAAAGGATTCTGGGTAATATAAGCAAGGGAAGAAATGTGCAAAGTAGGGGCAATCGAGTCAGGAAGAGTTTCATTCCCATTAGGGTATGCATGTTGAAAGAGGTCCTTTGTATTTTAAGCAATGGTGGAAGCAATGAGGATCTGACTATCTAATCCAAGCCCTGACCTCAATGATTAGCACCATAACTAGAGAAGTTAGGGACCTTTCTTCCCAAGATCAGATGACAAGCCGGGACCTGCTCTATTTCCAAGTCCAGATATGTGTGTGGATATTTCACAATCAGAACTGAGCCTCAGGGCTAACAATCTGGCAACAGGCTAAGGAACAGATCCCACAGGGGAAGGCTGTGGGCACGGGAGCAGCGAGGTGGCCTTTACAGGTTCCAGGAAATGAATTCTAAGCACCTGGGCCAAGCTCTTGGCAGTAAAGGCATGAAGGAAGGGAAGAGGCCAAGAGAAACTGTGGAGGGACATGTGTGGGACAAGATGACTGGATGTGTGGCAGGGGAGGAGGAACAGTGGATTCCAAGGTAACAAGCCCAAGAGACCGGGAGTGCCTTTTATGGTCAAAGGAAGTTGTCTGCTTTTCCCTCAGCTCCTGGCAGTGCCTTTTCCCTCCATCCCTGGGAGGTCATCCTGGCTTCCACATCCAAGATCCACATAGAACCCTTGTTCTCCAATGCATGACAACATTTACACTGAAGGCCGCCCCTTTTTTACTCTCTACTTTCCTCAATTTCTTGTTTATGAAAACTTTTTTTATTTACTGTTTGATCATTCCCAATCCCAATAATATAACTGTTTTCTTCATTTGCGTTTCTTTCTCTTTTCATATTAGTGACATCTGACAAACCAGTACAATCAATCTCAGATGAAAAGGGGATCTAATTGGTTCATAAAATTGAAATGTTTGAAGCCATATGTGGCTATAAATATATCAGAATTTGGGGATTTAAGGGTTCTAAATTCTCTCTCTCTCACTCTCTCTCTCTCTCTCCCTCTCTCCCTCTCTCTCTCTCTCTCTCTCTCTCTCTCTCTCTCTCTCTCTCTCTCTCTCTCTGACACACACACACACACACACACACACACACACACACACACAATCTACATTCAGTTTTCAAAGTTTTATTTCTGTGGAGACCCAACAGTCAGGTAGACTCCTGGCTATATTGTTACAGTGGAATTTCAAGTTCTAATGGTCTAATAAAAATACTAGAATTGGGTCAGTGAGACGGCTCAGCAGCTACAGTGCCTGCTGTGAGTTTGATGACCTGAGCTCAACGCCCAGCATATACATAGCAGGAGAGAGTTGACACCTGAACATTGTCTTCAAGTCCCCACATGCATACCATGGCATGCTCATGTGAATCCTTTTGGTCTCGGGTATATAAAAAAAATTAAATATGATGTTTAAAGTACTGAGAATTTATTATATTGGATCAATATAGTGACATTCTATAAACATTCCATGGGACCAGAGGGAAGGAACCCACTGATTGGCACATCTGGTTGACAAGGAGCAAGGGTTATAATGAACAACATCATATACCTAAGACAGGGAAAGTCAGAGTAGCCCAGAAGTTACTCACAATAAGACCACATAATTGTGGGTAATACAGAAGAAGAGTAATGCTATCAAGCAGAAACATGTTTTTCTCATCAGTTATGCATATTTCCATCTATCCACATGCTAAATATTTTAATTTATTGGCTGGGTTTCCCTTAGCACACTTAGACTCCTTATTAGAAATGTCTTCAGAACACACTGCTTTACTTTCAATCTCTAAGCACATGACCAGTTTCATCAATTATATGACATCGCATCCCAGCATAAACTCTCCAACGCAAAAATACAATTTGTTTTTAAGTAACCTTACTTAGCCACTTAACATTGCATGAGAATTCTGCACAAATCAATCGGAATGGCCGGAGTTTCTCTAAGAACTAAATTGCTCCTTATTGATTAAAAAAGCCCGCTCAAATGAAATATTACAATTCTGAGAGGAATGACTTAATGCTTGTCCTTCCAATATTTGTCAAGCTATTGTGTTTAATGGGCAGTTTTAATCAAAACAAGTATCTATTAAGTATTTAAAGAAAGCAACACTAAATAGAAAGAATTGGCCAGATAGCCCACAAGTCAAATCACTATTGTTCCCCCAAAACAATCTTAAGTGATTGAGCTCTGAGGTGATGCCATGGGGGATGTCACTACTCCAGAGCATCCCCAAGGTTGAGATCAGGATGAGGGAAGGACATTCCTTAGAAAGAGAGTGTTTAAAAAGTTACATGGGAGCATTTCCCTTTGTTATTTAAGAATCTTACAGTTTCAAACCAGATTCAAAAGCCTTTTGGTCAAAACGGTGGTTTCTGAGACCAATCTGTTTGCTCTATTTATTACATTTCCTCCAAGTGAATGGGAGGAGGGAGATTTGGCCTCTTCTGCCAACAGGTAAAGCTGAAAGGAAAGTTTTTTTTTTTTTAATGGTCAATCATAAAAATAAACACAGTTAGGAATTTTGTTTTTGTTGAAAATACACCACCAGATAGGCAGAGGTCAAGCTTAGCACAATCATAAAACAGAGAGAAGTGACTGGCCTTGGTTCCCAGAACAAAGACGCTCCTTGTGCTTGTGCTCTCTGGCACCATGAGGTAGGCGCTCTGGGAAACGGTGAGGCAACTGTAAACCTCCGTCTATTTTCATCACTGTCATTGCTGAAACACACACAGATACTCGATAAACACAGCAAGAAGGAAAATAAGAAAACAGGACAAAGAGGACCTGATTTGGAAGGGGACAAGGTAGAACCTGAAATAGTTTAGTGTCCCAAGACCATCAAAGGCATGCAGCACAATCCACCACAGAATCTATCATTCGGAGTTCTGTGCCGATGTTGTTTTCAGATGGCTGTGTGCAAACTGACATTTTGTTTCATATTATAGATGATTCAAACCTCAATAGCCAAAAAAAAAAAAAAAATTCCCAAGCTGTCCTCTGTCCTGCCTACAAGATGTGCTGAGGCAATGGTGGCTCAGAACTTTATGGGAGTGACCAACCAATGACTGTTCTAACTTGAGGCCCATGCCAGGAGAGGGAGCCCATGCCCAACACTGCCTGGATGGCCAGGAATGGGAAGCTGACTAGGCCAGAGTCCTAGGATAGAACCAAGTCAATGAAATGATTCCTAATGATGTTCTGCAATCCTTAGAGGTCAGTGCCTCACTCAGTTGTCATCAAAGATGCTTGTTACAGCAGCTGATGGGAGCAGATGCAGAGACTCACAGCCAATCATTAGATAGATCTCTGGGAACCCTGGAGAAGAAAGAAATATTGTTGGAGCAAGAGGGGTTCAGGACACCAGAAGAACACAGCCTACAGAATAAACTAAGCAGGGCTCAGAAGGGTTCACAGAGACTGACGGAACAATCACAGAACAATCATAGGTCTGCCCTAGGTCCGCTGCATTAATGTTTTGGTTGTTTCCCTTGGGTGTGTGTGTGTGTGTGTGTGTGTGTGTGTGTGTGTGTGTGTGTGTGTGAGAGAGAGAGAGAGAGAGAGAGAGAGAGAGAGAGAGAGAGAGAGAGAGAGACTCCTAACAGTGGCAGTGGGGGTGTCTCTGACTCTTTTGCCTGGTCTTGGGACTCTTCTTCCTACTGGGTTGCATCCAGCCTTCATGTGAGAGTTTGTGCCTTGTCTTATTGTATCTTGTTAGGCCATGTTCAGTTGAGATCCCTGGAAGGCCAGCTCTTTTCTGAAGAGAAACAAAGGAGCAGTGGATATGAGGGAGAAAGGAGGTGGAGAGTAGGGGACTAGAGAGGTTGGAGGGAGGAGAAACTGTGATCAGGATGTATTGTGTAAGAGAAGAATAAATAAAAAGATTTAAAAAAGACATTCACAAGAGATAAAGCTTTAAAAATGATGATGGAATGTGGTGTTTTGAATATGCTTGGCTCATGGGAAGTGGCACTATTAAGAGGTGTGGTCTTGTTGGAGAAAGTGTGCCACTGTGGGGTGGGCTTTGAGAGAATACACTCAGGCCCCACCCAGAGCAAAAGAGACTTCCTCTGGATGCCTGCAGAAGACAGCCTCCTTCTGGATGCCTTTGGATCATGATGTAGAGCTCTTGGCTCCTCTAGCACAAATCAGCCTGCAAGGTGCCATGCTTTCCACCATGATGATAATGGACTGAACCTCTGAAACTGTAAGCCAGCCTCAATTAAATGTTTGCCTTTATAAAATTTGCCTTGATCATAGTGTCTCTTCACAGCAATAAAACCCAAACTAAACAATGGGGGACTAGAGAGATGGTTCAGTGATTGAGGGCACTTTCTATACAATCACTGGGATCTGTGTTCAGATACCAGCACACCTATGTAACAAGACCTACATTCCACACATGGCTTTAACCATAAATCCAACATGGACAGAGATGGGATTAACTAAGAAAATGCTAGCCTGGGTTCAGAGAGATCCTGTCTTTAAGGAATAGTCAGCAAGTGACAGAAGACACCTTCCTCTGGCATCTTCATCTATGCACAGGCACATACCCAAATACACTATACACACCAGCACACCATGTCAGAAAAAAATAATGTTGTAAATGGATCAATTTTATTCAATTTTACTGTAAAATAAACTTCAAAGAACATACCCAGAAAACAGTACTAAGGCTTAGCATGTTAACACATGCTGTATTGTATTCCTCATTATTCTTAGTGTCTCTCAGAATCATAGGCTAACCTTCTGGCTTTTTCTCTGTCTCTCCTAAAGACAAACTTAAAATGGATTTATCTTTAAAGGGGTCATAGACATTTTGTTCTTTTACAGCACACTGAATGTGAGCAGCTGGAGAAATAGATCAAGGACTTGCCCCCAATGGCTCCATTGTGTTTCCCTCTTCATGGCCTTGCCACTTTATAACCACTCATAAAGGTTAAAATGCACCATTGCAACCCACAAAAAGAGCAGGGCAAAAATAGACAAGTCCCATGCAGCTGTTTGAGGAGAGCCAGCATTTCAAAGTCCTGATGTGTCCTATACATTGCTATGAACTGTCTCCCCAGCATGGCTGAAAGCTTCATAAGCATGTTGAGTTTCCACTTGTAAACCTATAAAAACTCTACTCTCATAGAACACACACACACACACACACACACACACACACACACACACACACACACCAGCTGGGACAAGCCTTGTGTGTCATCAGTCTTCATTTCACAAAGGGAGAAATGAGAATTAAAAAGAAGGGACAGGAGAAGGAGAAAGAGGAGAAGGATTGTCTCAAGATCATAATACACCCAGCCAGTTTCAGAGCAAAGAGGAAAAACTGAGTCTCTAGCCATGTAGTATTCCTTCACTTAGAAAGCAAGAGTAACCATGGAACTGTTGAAATAAATATTTTCTTGTAACATAAGCTACTAATGATAGAGTGATGAAATAGATTCATGGATTGAGAACTTCCACTTTCCGAGTACATCCAAACATCTTGCAACAGAGATTTTTGATAAGATGAGATCATTGAAAGTCATTGCAAACTTACAAATTTTTTTTAAAACTCTGTCCACAAAACATACCTGCTAAGAATAACCAGGCCATAATATTTAGTCCCCTCAAAAGCAATGGTCACATTTAAAAACCCTTTCTAGGGTGCTGGAAGTGACAGGTGACTGTAATTTAGTGACTGCTTGACTGTCACATGCCCCTCTGTTGGCTACTCATCAAAACCTATGGCCATCACCATCCTTGAACATCATGTGACTTGCTTATGTTCCAGATGCCATGTTACACAAAAGGTGACTGCCAAGTGGGGATCTCTGAGCATGCTCAGAAGCTCTGGCAATCTTAGACCAAATGACCCTGCCACCATGTTTTCAGCAATTGCTCGATACCTGCATTACACCAGAGATAATGTCACAATAAAGAATCAAAGAGATGGCCCCGCAGTTAAGAGCACACTGCTCTTGTAGAGAACCCATGTTCGACTCCTAGCACCCACATAAAGCAGCTCACAAATTCCTGTACCACCACTCCAAGGATGAACATACTCTTCTGGACTCAGTGGACACCTGAACTCATATGCATATACTAATACATAAACAGCACACACATTCACAAAGATTCATAAATAAGCTGATAATGGCTCGGTGGGTGAGAACCCGAATGTACTTACAGAGGACCTAGAACCCACAACAGGCAGCTCGCTACTGTCTTCAATTTGAGCTCCAACGGATCTGACACCCCTCTAACCACCTAAGGCAAGTTCATACACACACACATATACACATAAGTAAATAATGATAAAAGTACCTTTTAAAAGCAAAAATAAATCTTTAATAAAAGAATTCATTGGGACCCTTGCCTTCAAGGGTTTCATAAACTTCAACAAACTAGTAAGTGCTAGTGAAGAGCTAGAGGCTTGGAGAAGCATAGAGAAATGCTTCTCAGGAAGAAAAAACAAAGCCAAGAGGGGTTAAGGCAACTTCAAAGTATGTATTGCTTTTAACGGACTATCGAAAACTCAGTAGCTTAAGACAATGTTCTGCTTATTTGGCTACTGAATCTGTAATTCATTGAGAGCTCAGTGGGGAGGTCTCTGCTCCCTCCCTTAGCTTTATTGCCTGCTGAAGGGTATGGCACTAGAGTCCCCCACTTAGCTGAAGACTCATACCCAGTGCCTGCAGGAGAGATTGGGAAATGTATCTCCTCCATGGTCAGAAGGTGATTAAAGCCCCTGCTTCACAGAATTGTGACACCTACATTCATTGAGAGGAATAGGAAGAGTGCAGAACAAACAGATTTGTACTTACTTACCTTTATGCTAAGACATGAGACCCTAAAAACTGTTAGCATATAATCTACATGGTCGACTCATCAGTAATTTTCTGTTTGTAAAACAGGTCATGGAAGTTAAAGAATGAATACCCCAGTCTAGAGTAGAATGATAGACAAAGCCCAAAACATTAGTATATAAGGATTGTGGGTTGTTCAGTAAGTGAAAGAACTGATCCCTAAGAATCAGTTAGGTGCATTTCCACACATAAATAATAATAAATGAACCTCAAGTGTTCAGTTTAATGACATAAATATGTACACTAGTATGATGGTTTGCATATGCCTGGCCCAGGGAGTGGCACCATTAGAAGGTGTGGCCTTGTTGAAGGAAGTGTGTCACTGTGTGGGTGGGCTTGGAGACCCTCCTCCTAGCTGCCTGGGGGATGCTCAGTCTGTTCCTGGCTTCCTTTGGGTCAAGATGTAGAACTCAGCTCCTCCTGCACCATGCCTGCCTGGATGCTGCTATGCTGCCATGCTCCCGCCTTGATAATGGACTGAACCTCTGAGCCTGTAAGCCAGCCCCAATTAAATGTCGTCCTTTATAAAACTTACATTGATCATAGTGTCTTCACAGCAATAAAACCCTAACTAAGACAGAAGTTGGTACCAGGGACAGGAGTTATGCTGTGATAAGCCTGACCATGCTTTTGTTTGGAAAAATGTGAATTTTGGGACTTTGGATTTGGAAAGCAGTAGAATGCTTTAAATGGGGCTTAATGGGCCATCCTGGTAGGAATGCGGAAGTCTTTGTTACTGAGAGTAATTTGAACTGTTCAGACAAGGCCCAAGTGAAGAAGAATTTTAGTATGTGGCCTAAAGACTGTTTTCGTGCTATTTTGGGGAAAAATGTGGCTGCTTTTTGCCATTGTCCAAAGAGTGCCTGAGGTTAAGGTGAAGAAATTTAGATTAATTACTTTGAAAAAGGGAGTGTCAAAATGTCCTGGTGTAAATTCTGTTGTGTGGTTACTAAAATTCACTCTTATAAAGAGCATTTTATTTAAAAAAAAAAAAAAGGGGGAAGTTGAGAAAGGAAAAAAAATATGGTTCAAGTATTAAAGGAACACCAGGAAGTGAAAGGGAGCTGAATCCTGTGTTCAAGGATGAAGGGAGTAATGACCCCACCCAGCTAAGTTAACTCCAGGAAACTTAGCATAAACCTTTAAACCCAGGAGGCAAAGACAAGCAGATCTCTGAATTCAAGGCCAGCCTAGAACAGAAAAAGTTCTAGGTGAAGAATAGCTTAAATCCAGATGCGGTGGTACATACCTTTAATCCCAGGAGACAGGCATACAGATCTCTAAATTCAAGGTCAATCTACAGAGCAAGATCCAGGACAGACAAGCTCAAGCAGTGAAGGATTTAGAAATGTCATAGAACAAGGGGGCCATGTTCGGGCTCCTGCAAGCAGCAGAACTCAGCAGCTTCAGCCATGTTCTCTGGCTTTATACTCAAGAAGAAAAGGAGACAATTGATGCTGGCTAGCTGGAGCTAAGAATGAGACCAGCATCACTGCGGTAAAATCTTCTGGAAAGCGTTTTCTGAAAGAACAAAAAGCTGTGTTCCAGAGATAGTCAAGGTTGCACCTCATGCTACAGCTGTACTTGGTAATGTGTAAGAGTCACCCAGTTGGCACTGGTTTTGAAGGCATGAAGGGGTCACGAAGCACAGCTGAGGCTGGGCACTGTGGGAGGCCATGGAAGGCCATTGGTGAAGGTGTAGCCTCAGTTTGTAATTGGTAGGGGGCAAAAAAAAAAAAACTGTCAGGCAGAAGTGACAGCTAAAATTTCTTAGGAGAATTCACAAAACAGGAAAGTTAATCTATTCAACAGTTACAGTTGGAGACTTGTACTTTGACCTCCACAGCCTAGCTGTATACACACACACACACACACACACACACACACACACACACACACACACACACACACACTAACTAGGTAGATGATAGATAGATAGATAGATAGATAGATAGATAGATAGATAGATAGATAGATAGATAGATAGATAGGCAGGCAGGCAGGCAGGCAGGCAGGCAGGCAGGCAGGCAGACAGAGAGACAGACAGATTTTCTGAGATTTATTTTAACTTTCTGTGTGTGTGGTTTTTGCCTGCATGTATATTTCTGCACCGTGTGTCTGCAGTGCCCACAGAGGCCAAAAGAGGGAGCTGGACTATTCCTGGAACTGGAATTACAGATCATTGTGAGCTGCCATGTGGGTGCTGAGAATTGAACCCAGGTTTCATGAAAGAGCAGTCCATGCTCTTAACTGCTCAGCCAACTCTCCAGGCCAAATAAGTAAAATGTTTGTAAAGAAAACACAATGACTTTTTTTTTTTAATCTTTTAGTCTTTTTAAAGGAAGACCCACTGTGCAGCCCTGGCTGGATTGGAACCTGATATGTAGATCAGGTGGGCCTCGAACTCATAGAGATCTGCCTGCCTCTGCCCCCTGAGTGCTGGGATTAAAGATGTATACCACCACCCCAGGCCAAAATGAAGTCTTCTTGATCCATAAATAGATAAACTTCCAAGCTGAGATTCATCCAACTTTATCTATATCCATCCTACCCTAACAAGGATTCAGAACGAAGACACAACATTTTAAAATGGATTTGGTTTGGGGTTGGGGATTTAGCTCAGTGGTAGAGCGCTTGCCTAGGAAGCGCAAGGCCCTGGGTTCGGTCCCCAGCTCCGGGGGGAAAAAATGGATTTGGTTTGATTTCTACTAAGGGGATTATTCACCGAGGAACTCAGGAAGCACAGAGAGAACCACAGCTCTACTTAAGAAAGACTGTCAGCATGGACCTAGTCCTGTGCCAGGTAGGGTGATACCCAGGGGGGGCCTCCCCCTTTTCAGAAGATAAGGGAAGGGGAAGTGGGGGGAAGG
Organism: Rattus norvegicus; assembly: GCF_021556685.1. Lineage (NCBI taxonomy): Eukaryota > Metazoa > Chordata > Mammalia > Rodentia > Muridae > Rattus > Rattus norvegicus. Next base: position 79,817,048 of record NC_141535.1, read on the forward strand.
AGAGGATGGGCTGTGTGAGGGGGAACTTGGAGGAAAGGGGCTGATTGGGATGTAAAGTGAATAAATTAATTAATAAATGAAAAAAAAAACCCTCATTGCAGAAGTGGAACTTGCTGGGGTAAGTCCCTGAATGTATGGAGTAATCCAGGCAGTGGACAGTGAATGAAATGTGGAAAAAGCTCCCTCTCTACTCTGTAAGGGCAGGTCAAGAAGTTATCTATGGGTTGCATATATGTCTCATGTAGAGTGCTCATTTAGCACAAATGAAGCTCTGCATTTGATTTATAGGACTGCAAACAGGAAGGAGGAGAAGCAAAAAGAGGAAGAGAAAGTAGAAGTGAGACCATCTGAAAACAAAGAGACGGCCTTCACTGGGAAACAGCATACCCATGGGCTTCCCAGCCTCTACAACTATGGGGAATAAGTGTCGTGCAAACACTGGAGATAGTTATGCAAAATGACTAAAGGGCTGAAACCAATGTCAGTCAAAAGTTGAAAGAGTCCCAGCTCCCGAGAACTTTCCCCTAGTTCTGAAGCATTTGAGCTTCTCAGTTTATCCATGTTTAGAAACCCAGCTGTTTAGATCTGCAGACCAAGAAGCAGCAAGGTGTTCCAAGCCTTAGTGTGTCCACCCAAGGGCAGAGTAGATCAAGTCAGGAACAGACACACAGTGTCCCCCTTCCCCAAGACTTATGTACAAATTCATCTCCTAGGTGCTTCTTTTGATGTCCTTTCCTCCAGTGGCTCAGCATTAGGGAAACAATTAACTGCAAAGCCCCAGTGGGCTATGCATGTGAAAAGATCACAAGGAATCCCAAGAGTTTTCAAAAACCATTTTGAACATAAATAGAAAATTAAGTTGATTTTTTTCAACTTCAGACAAAAAAGTGCATAAAAGAATTTCAACTCTAATCATCTATTGATATGTTTTAGACTTTCTTCCATAATTATATATAACAGTGAAAAGGAAAGAGTAGAAGCTATCAAAATGTTCAGCAAGGGGAATTTAGCTCAATAAATTATAGTGAGTGTCACCATCATATCTAACAACTGTCAAGAATTTATTTTGTACCTAGAGCTACACTGTGCAATTTACGTGTCTTGTCTCCATCTGTCTTCACGAGAACCCTCATTCCACATACAGAAGACTCATGACTAAAGATGCAAAGTAACTTCCCTGAGATCAAGACTTCAGCCACTGTAGTTTAAAGATTACCATGTGGCACATGAGCAGAAAGATCTCCTACAGAGGGTGTTCAGCGATGCTAGTTTGGGTGATACAGAATACGCAAGCCCAAGTAACACCAACATCTTGTACTTAGTATTGCAGCAGAAATCCTGTATCCTAAAAATACAGAACATCAACATCCTCACAAGTGTGGAGACCTGAATGCAATAAAAGAGACCAGAGAAAGCCACAAGTTGCCTTCATTGCTACCATCTCTATCTCCCCTTTTCTCATCTCCTAGCCCATTGTGACAGGAGCCTCTCTACTCCACCACACCTTCCCTTCTATGATAGAGTGCACCTCTGGAAAACCCTGAGCTTAAAATAAGCCCTTCCTTGAAGTTGAATCAGTCAAGTACATTGGTCACAGCAGCAAAAAAACATCGAATACAAAGCCCAACAACGTCTCATCTAAAGGAGCGATAGTGAAGTACAGCTGAGACAAACAGAGGCTGAATTGTGAGGAGAAGGAGGACGGAGAGGAGGAGCCCTGAGAAGGGACCACAATCCTAGAGGACAGCTCAGCATTGACTTCCTGTTTCTCAAAGAGCTCAGATGGAATGGTGGAGAAGGAAGCAATCCATAAACAACAGTTAAGACCAGAAATGTCAGGAAGTATGCTTTGCTCATTCTAGTTGAACAAATTAGAAAAGGGTGACAGAACACAACACAAACATCTAGACTGTCACTGCCCTCCCTGCAACTGGAAACCATAGAAAAACTGCAACCCCCCCTTCCCCTAGTACCAAAGGATGAGTGCAGAACTTGGACCCAAGCTTGTTCCCTTGCTCTCAGCTATATATTAGTCTTTCTGCTACTATAACATAAAGCTGAGGTTGGGATGGGATGTCATTCATATATATATATATATATATATATATATATATATATACATATATGTATATATACATATATATATATACATGTATGTATATACATGTATGTATATATATGCATCTTCACAATATATATACATATATATATATATATATCATAGGCATACACAGATACCCAAACATACATATAATTGCACACACACACACACACACATACACACTTTGTCAGGCTCATAGTTCTGAAGGTTGAAAACCCAAAATCAGAGGTACATGTCTCAGGCCTCTGAAAAGGCTTCATGGCAGATACCATCACACTGTCTGAAAGACTAATGCCTTCTTGGCTCCAACAAAGCAAATCTGAAAGACAAACTTAATTGTCTTATAAAAATATGTTTGGTAGGAACAAACCAAGATCCCATCACAGCTACATTACTCTCTTCTAAGGATCGTTACCCTATAGACCTAAATACTCCCTCTATGTGAACCAATGGAGGAGGTTCTATGGAAATTTCTTTCAAGTTGACACAGTACAAGTTAAAGGATCAAGAAAGAAGAAGTCAAAATATCACTATTTGCAGATGATATGATAGTATATTTAAGTGATCCCAAAAGTTCCACCAGAGAACTACTAAAGCTGATAAACAACTTCAGCAAAGTGGCTGGGTATAAAATTAACTCAAATAAATCAGTAGCCTTCCTCTATACAAAAGAGAAACAAGCCGAGAAAGAAATTAGGGAAACGACACCCTTCATAATAGACAATATAAAGTACCTCGGTGTGACTTTAACCAAGCAAGTAAAAGATCTGTACAATAAGAACTTCAAGACTCTGAAGAAAGAAATTGAAGAAGACCTCAGAAGATGGAAAGATCTCCCATGCTCATGGATTGGCAGGATTAATATAGTAAAAATGACCATTTTACCAAAAGCGATCTACAGATTCAATGCAATCCCCATCAAAATACCAATCCAATTCTTCAAAGAGTTAGACAGAACAATTTGCAAATTCATCTGGAATAACAAAAAACCCAAGATAGCTAGAAACATCCTCAACAATAAAAGGACTTCAGGGGGAATCACTATCCCTGAACTCAAGCAGTATTACAGAGCAATAGTGATAAAAACTGCATGGTATTGGTACAGAGACAGACAGACAGACCAGTGGAATAGAATTGAAGACCCAGAAATGAACCCACACACCTATGGTCACTTGATTTTTGACAAAGGAGCCAAAACCATCCAATGGAAAAAAGCATTTTCAGCAAATGGTGTGGTTCAACTGGAGGTCGGCATGTAGAAGAATGCAGATAGATCTCTGCTTATCACCCTGTACAAAGCTTAAGTCCAAGTGGATCAAGGACCTCCACATCAAACCAGATACACTCAAACTATCAGAAGAAAAAGTGGGGAAGAATCTCAAACACATGGGCACTAGAGAAAATTTCCTGAACAAAACACCAATGGCTTATGCTCTAAGATCAAGAATCGACAAATGGGATCTCATAAAACTACAAAGCTTCTGTAAGGCAAATGTTGTTAGGACAAAACGACAACCAACAGATTGGGAAAAGGTCTTTACCAATCCTATTTAACAGATAGAGGGCTTATATTCAAAATATACAAAGACCTCAAGAAGTTAGACTGCAGGGAGACAAATAACCCTATTGAAAAATGCGGTTCAGAGCTAAACAAAGAATTCACAGGTAAGGAATGCCGAATGACTGAGAAACACCTAAAGAAATGTTCAACATCTTTAGTCATAAGAGAAATGCTAATCAAAACAACCCTCACACCAGTGAGAATGGATAAGATCAAAAACTCAGGTGACAGCAGATGCTGGCTAGGATGTGGGGAGAAAGAGGAACACTCCTCCATTGTTGGTGGGATTGCAGACTGGTTCAACCATTCTGGAAATCAGTCTGGAGGTTCCTCAGAAAATTGGACATTGAACTACCTGAGGATCCAGCTATACCTCTCTTGGGCATATACCCAAAAGATGCCCCAACATATAACAAAGACACATGCTCCACTATGTTCATAGCAGCCTTATTTATAATAGCCAGAAGCTGGAAAGAACCCAGATGCCCTTCAACAGAGGAATGGATACAGAAAATGTGGTACATCTACACAATGGAGTACTACTCAGCTATCAAAAACAATGACTTTATGAAATTCATAGGCAAATAGATGGAACTGGAAAATATCATCCTGAGTGAGGTAACCCAATCACAGAAAAACATACATGATATGCTTTGATCATGATATTCTTTGATAAGTGGATATTAGCCCAAATGCTCGATTACCCTAGATTCACAGAACACATGAAACTCAAGAAGGATGACCAAAATGCAAATGCTTCACTCCTTTAAAAGGAGAACAAGAATACCCTTGGGAGGGAATAGGGAGGCAAAGTTTAGAACAGAGGCAGAAGGAACACCCATTCAGAGCCTGCCCCACATGTGGTCCATACATATACAGCCACCAAACTAGATAAGATGGATGAAGCAAGGAAGTGCAGGCTGACAGGAACCGGATGTAGATCTCTCCTGAGAGACACAGCCAGAATACAGCAAATACATAGGTGAATGCTATCATTAAACCACTGAAGAACGGGACCCCCATTGAAGGAATCAGAGAAAGGACTAGAAGAGATTGAAGAGACCCCATATGAACAACAATGCCAACCAACCAGAACTTCCAGGGACTAAGCCACTACCCAAAGACTACACATGGACTGACCCTGGGCTCCAACCACATAGGTAGCAATGAATAGCCTAGTAAAAGTGTCAGGAAGGGGAAGCCCTTGGTCCTGCCAAGACTGAACCCCCAGTGAATGTGACTGTTGGGGGGAGGACGGTAATGGGGGGAAGATGGGGAGTGGAACACCCTTAGAGAAGGGGTGGGAGAGGGGTTAGGGGGATGTTGGTCCAGAAACCGGGAAAGGGAATAACAATCAAAATGTAAATAAGAAATACCCAAGTTAATAAAGATGAAAAAAAAAAGGATCAAGAAGATCTAAGTTGAATCACTGTCTAGGAAAGAAGAAGCTCATGGTACTCAGGAAGTAAACAACTCACAAGTCTCAGGAAGTTCTAGAAACCAATCAGATACACAAGATTCCTTCTTAAGGTTTTAGAAGGAAAAAATTCTGGAGAGAGCAAAGAAGAAGAGGAGGAGGAAAGAGATGAAGAGGAGGTGGAGGAAAAGCTCTTCAACCACCCAAACATCCTGGAAGAGCCTCTGACCTGTGGCACGGCCTGCATGACCTACAGAAAGTTCCAGGGATGCAGTTTCCATAAGGCATCACCCAGACATGATGGGCTTTTGGTGATTCAGCTGCCTTTGAATTGTCTGTGCTTTGGTACTTATTACTCACCCATCCTGCAGCAGGTAATCCCAGTAAGCTCATTGGTTTGATAAACTGGGCATTGGTAGAATCATTACTTTGACATTTGTGTCACATCTCCCCAGGAAAAACCTCATATAGTAGGAGACATTCAAATCACAGCTAAACCATGCACATCTTCCATTATGAGGGAAGACAGACTCAAGAGTTTCAATGGCAAGGCTGAATTTCCTCACCTTCATGATGTCAATGGAGGCCATATGGTGTCCTGACTTCTATTCCTATTTAGTAATGTGGGTGAGGTCTTCTCTTTCTCCTCAGCTGTATCTGAAGGGTTTGATGGATCAGATCCGTCACAGTGTCCATCATAAACACATTTCCATGTGACAGCAAGAATGAAACAGCCATGTCCTTCCTTGTCAGGATAACATCAACCAGGAACTGGAGTCAGTTCCTCCGCAAGAGCAGTGGGTGCTTTTAACCACTGACCCATCTCTATACTGAGCCCCTATGTCTTAAAAGTGTCTGTCAGACACTAGAAAGCCAATACCATGAGCTGACACCCCGCCTACAATCATTTAAAGGTCAGAACAGCACTTTGGTAATATTAGTAAACATCAGTGAGAGGAGCCATCAACAACAAAAGATGACAGGAATACTCTCAGAGCTGTCTTGATGATGAATTAGACCTAAAAAGGAAGGGTTCAGAGAGAAAAATAAGAATGGCATAAAGATTATGAGTCTAGGGAAAGCTGAGCACCATTCACCTGAATAAGAAACTTAAGAGATCCATTCAGAGCAGTGCTTCTCAACCTGTGGGTTATGGCCCCTTTGGGAATGAACAACCCTTTAACAGAGGACACCCAAGAGAAGAGGGGGGGAGATTTACATTACGATTTATTATAGTAGCAAAATTACAGTTATGAGGTAGCAATGAAAGTAAGTTTTTGGTTGGGGATCGTGACAACATGAACTGTCCTAAAGGGCTGCAGCATTAGGAAGGTCAGAGTAGATGAGAGCTTCACAATGAGAACGTCACAGAGGATTAGAGACATGTCCAACTCTGTGAGGCTGAATATGGAAGAGGCATGAAACCTGAAGCTGGGCGGTTCAGCTTGTGTGGGTTGATGTGTCAGTGGGGTGGGGCAGTCCAGGAAGCACCGAGTGAGGAACAGAAGCAGGGCCAGTTCCCTGAGAAGAAAGTCATAGTGAATAGAAGAGGCTCCTGAAGAGGAGCTCAAAAGAACCAACCAGCGAGGAAGGGCACAACGTAGGAGACAGAGCTGTCATGGAAGCCAAAGGGAATAACAGAGGATGTGGTCAGGTGACCCAATGTCAAGAAGACAGAGCACAGAGCTCCTGTGGAAGTTGACTTGTGGAAATCGAAAGTAGGGGGACAGTGTGCAGCTAGGGTTGGTCAAGCAGTGGATGGAAGAAGAAGAAGAAAGCCGGTGGACGTTTTCTTCAGAGCAGTGTTTCTCACTCTGACCATCAATCAGTATCACCCAGAGATGTGCTAGAAATGCAAAGCAAGTTTTGGGGATAAGGCCCAACAATCTGTGTTTAATCAAGTTCTGTAGGTGGTACTGGGACACTCTTAAGGCTGAGACATGGAGTTTGTCACAGCTGGGAAGGAGGACAGATGAAGAAGTCCTTGTCTTCCAAGTCATGTTATTCAACATGGGATTAACTCTTCACATCCTGCCATGGCATTTTAAGAGTCCACATGTAGAGGAAAGAGGAAATCTAGGCATCAGGGCTGACTCTTGAGAGGATGAGAAAGTAGATGGTGGCCATTTGGGGACACAAAGCTGGAGGAACATCCCAATATTGTGCTCCAGTGTGGAGCATCCACGTGTCAGCGGTGGCAGGAAACCCAGTCCAGTGAGTCAGCTTCTCAGCTCCTTCAAGAACCTCTGTATTCCCTTTTGCAGGCTTCAGAAACATGTCACAGGATTTACGACCTCTGAAGCCTATACAGCACCCCCTCCTGCAACTTCCCACTTGTTAGACCCAGGATCAGGTCTGTTGGGAGCCCATGCAGTAACACCTCAGGACCATTCCTGGGTATAACTCTTGTTCCCACACTTGGGAACTTATGCCTTGCTGGCTCCAACAAGCTCTACAGAGGCTGAGAAAAGGATTCCTGAGCTAAGGAAATAAGATGCCCGGGGCTTCCCTGGGAAACACTGGTAGAAGACATGTGATTTAAGCAAAACAAGGTTCCATCTTCTAAGATGATTCAAAATTTCAAATCCAGACTCAATATTAATGAGGAAAAAAAGACTTGTCTGGTAGGAAAAAAAGAGGCTGTATGCTGCGATGGCCACTGCTTGTGTTTATTTTGCTTTTCCTCTGGTTGAGCTGGTCTGCAAAGACCTGGCACACCCAGGCAAGAGACGAATGCAAAACAAGTGTCTGTACAGGAGACCTACAGGAAGACCCAAAGACTTTTAACTTTCATTAACCCTCGTTTTGATTTTCTCTTAAAGACATGATGCTAAGTCTTTGTGGTCAAAGCCCTCAGTTGACAGCCTTTAATAAAGAAGTCCAGACTCTGGAAACCCCAAAATAAACATAACTAGGGACCAAATCACTCACTCCTTTGAAAGTTACTTTTGAATACCCAATGGAGGACCACTAACATGGCAGAAAAATCCAGCAATTAATCTCTTCTCTTTAGTGTGTTGGCCAGAGCCAGCCAAGAACACAAATGAATACCATCTCCTGACATCATTCCAAATGATCAGAGTCCTCTCTGCTAGACACTGCTGCTTACAGTGAGGTCTGAGAGTCGCTATTCCCAGACGCATTCTTTCACTTTCCCACTGGACTCGACAATGACTTACTCCATAACCTATCCCATATCTGAGAATATAACGTCAACTTTGGGAACTATATAGATAAGTAATAAATGGATAAATAAACCTAGGCATCCCCGTATCTACTTGTACCATGTGATAGAGTACATAGAAGAAAGAGGGCTACACATACTAGAAGGCTCAATATACCTGCAGCACACCTGCAGTACTCCTGCAGCACACCTGAGGCACACCTGCAATACACCTGCAGCACACCTGAGGCACACCTGCGGTACACCTGTGGCACACCTGCAGCACACCTGAGGCACACCTGCAGCACACCTGAGGCACACCTGCAGTACACCTGTGGCACACCTGCAGCACACCTGCAGTACACCTGCAGCACACCTGTGGCACACCTGCAGTGAACAGCAGCAGCAGCATTCAGTATATGAGAGCATCTTTCACTGTAAACATTCATGATACCGCTATACTGCTGGCTTTATTTTCCAGAAGTAATTAGTGGTTTTCGTTAAATATGAAAGTGTAGGAGTGGAGAGGGGGCCCAGCAGTTAAGAGCACTTGTTGCTATCACAGAGGATCTGAATTCTGTTCCCAGCCCCAACACGTTAGCTCACAACTCTCTGTAACTTCAGTTCTAGGGGATTTGACATCCTCTTCTGACCTCTGTGGCACTTGGCATGTGCACAGGGCACATAGAGACATGTGGGTATAGTTGTGAGTGTTCACCAGAGGAATGAAACTGACAAAACGAACACACACATGTGTATAAAGGAGATTTATCAGAGTGGCTTACAGATTGTGGTTCAATTACTCCAACAATGGCTGTCTACCGACAGAAAGTCCAATAGTCTAGTATTGTTCAGTCCGTGAGACTGATGGTCACATGTGGCCTTCAGTACATGCCAGAATCTCAGAGAAGTAGGCTCCAATGCCAGTGAGACAGCAGACTTAGGAGAGACAGTGGAACAGCAAGCAGGCAAATCAAAGCCTTCCTTCTTTTATTGTCCCTTATATAGGCTGCCACCAGAAGGCGTGGCCCAGATTAAAGTGGATCTTCCTACTTGGAATGATTTAATTAAGAAAATCCCTCACAGGCATATACCCAGCAATTTGAGTTTCAGTTAATTCCAGATGGAGTCAAGTTGATAACCGTGAATAGCCATCACAGCAGGCAAAACATTACCATACATAAAATAAAAAGAATCTAAAGTTAATCATAAAGGCATGATTAGAATTTCAGATAGAGAAACAAATAGACAGGGCCAGGCATGATGATACATGCTTATAATCCCAGCATTTGGGAGACAATATCAGACATCTTCGTGAGACATTCTGCTCTACATAGTGAGTTCTGGGCCAGCTAGGCTATATTGAGATCTTGTCTTAAAGAAAAAAATGTTTTTATATATTATATATTAATTTATTTATTATAGTACAATATAGAATATATAATATATTTAATATAAAATATTTATATACTACATATTATGTATTTTATATTTTGTATTATATGTTATTATATATTTATATATAAATTTATATTATATATATATCTGTGTGTGTATGAATGGAATAGTATGGAATGTATAGAATGGGATTTGATCAAATAAAGTAGGGTGGGTAGGAGAGAGGAGCAGAAGATGAAGTAGGAGAGGACAAACCGTTTTGGATGAGATTGGAGAAGTGAGAATAGACTGGATAAGGTTATACGATTAGAGAGAACACAATGGATCTGACTACTTTGTGTCTCGTTGCACTGGAAAGGATGGGTCAAATTAGAGAAAAGAACAATGGGTTGCGGTGCAGGTAGTGTGCGGTGGTTTGGAATGGATTGGACTGTACTGGGCTGAACTGGATTAAATTGGACTGGGTTGGATAATTGGTCAGAAAGGATTGGTAGAGTCTGATAAAAAATATCAAAAGCAATCAAGAGTTGGTTGGTCATGGTTTTATGTTTAGAGTCCATGTACACACACAGCTCCATCTGTGCTCTGATGTGAAATGGAACCTTCATAGCCTAAACGATGGATAATAGGAGTGAGGCCACCCCATCTGCGTCCAGTGATTTCCAGTTTTTTCCACTCCTAGTAGAGAAGAGCTACTGCTGGCTAAGCTTGCTGGCGGCAGCTTTTCCTGAGCAGTGTTTGGGAGGCAGAGAGTCCGCCCTCACAGCAGAGGGCCTTCAACGGTGCTGAATCTCTGAGGCCTCACTGGGACACTGGAGCCAAGCGTTCTGAAGGCAGACAAGTGCTAGGGCTTATTTCTGAGATTTTTGCAGAAAGAATATGAACAAGTCAAAGCGAATTCCACTCAGCCCCCAAGGGCAAACATCACAGCACCCAGCCTGAGCCCACCCAGGCATGAACCAAAGAGCCCAGAGTGCATTTTCCTTCTTTAAATGATGATTTTTAAAGACATGAAATAGTACCCTCTAAGGAAGCAGTTATAAGACATTCAAATTCAAACACTCCCATTCATGTTTTTCCTCCTCTGTCAAGCCTGAAAGACCTGGCTAAAAATTCTGCCTTTCCATGCTGCAGATTTTCCCACCACAAGCTAAAAGGCTGCTGTAGTTGACCAACACAGCACATTCATCACTCTGCAGTGGCTTTCCTTGTGGTCCTGACTTGGTCAGTTCACTAGACGTAACATGTGACTAGCTGGATCTGCTGCTCGTGGACTCCCAAGTGTGAATAGCAGGGAGTTTTGTCAGGCCAGGGCATCGCAAAGAATTTTTTATTCTGGTAGCACTCTCTCAACATAATTTCATCATGAGAATAAAGATCAAACTGTTTAAACTTTTCTTATCCTATACAGCGATTTTGCAAGGTCATACATTTTCCCAGAGCATTAATGTGTTCATACCTGGCTGTCATGTGTTTTTGAAAGAGTGGTTCACTGCGTAGCCCAGGCTGGCTTTGAGTTCCCCAGACCTGTGCTTCAGCCTCCCATAGGTATATACCTCATATCAGGTCAAGAGTATGCATTTGCAAGACCTATCCTCCCCCATCTACCCCCAACTACCGCATCCCTGCCCCTACTTTTTCTCCAGTCCTTAATACCTCAGTAGCAATGTGAGCTCAGGACACTAGACTCAAGGGTTAGAACTTCCTTATTTCTTATTTAAAACACACACACACACACACACACACACACACACACACACACACACAGAATAAATACCCAGTCAAACTCTGACTGGCCTCTTTTCCTTTGCTTCTGTGAAGCCTTGTGCAGCCACACAAGAGAAGAGAGGCTCAAAACAGGTTTGGAAGAGGAGAATTTCTATAACCTCATTTAAGAAATTACAGTCAACAAGCAAATTGGATTATTGTTCTCTTCCATATTGTGGTTTTGATAGATCAGTATTTAGGAGCCTAGCAATAGAATCTAAGCTTCAGTTCACATTTATTTCCTTTCTTATCCAGTGTATATTATAGTCAATTCCACTGGATTTATTTTGTATATTCCAAGACAATATAGTTAATATTATTGTTGTTAAACAGGAAGAGGGGGGACAAAGGAGGGAGGGAGGGAGGAAAGGAGAGAAAGGGGACTGGACTGAGAGATTGGAAGAGGGAGGGGGGAAATGACTGAACAAACAGAAGAAGGTATATGGAGTCAAATGTAATGATTCTAGCTACCAAGAGTATAAGGCAGCAATGAAAATCTCCGTAAGATAAATATCGGTTGGCCAAGAGAGCTCTGCTCAGCTTCATGGCTCTATTCTTCTTACATTCTCTAAGTAAATATTTCATGCTCGCAGGGCCCTCATTCATTTTAGTAGCTACCAAATTGTTCTTTAGAACTAAACCCAGCCTACACATTCCCAAAGCCACCCCTGCACCTGCTTCCCAGAAGTAAAGGAAAAGAGGTCAGGCAGTGTTTGACTGGTTCTTTAGCCTGTGTATTTTTTCATAAGAAATACTCACATCTAGTGTACTGAGCTCGGATTGCTACTGAGGTATTAAGAACTGGAGAGAAAGTGGGGGTGGGGTAATGAGGGAAAGATGGGGTGGACATGTCCTGGGCTTTTGTACCACAAGGACTCTGGGATGGAGTGAAAGCAGCAGCAGCTGACAGGGCAGGACAGGGCAGGACAGGGCAGGACAGACCTTGCAACCTGAATCCACTGAAGGGCACTGCTGGATGATGTTCTTCAAACCAGATGGATGGTTTCCCTTACCAGTGAACACAGCTCATCTTTAGGGTTAGCATGGCAAGGCTCTGGTTCCACGTAATAAGCACAGTTGCAGAGGTGTTTTGTAGAGGTGGTTGGCACCAGCCGTCAGTGGCCTTTAGAGAAAGGAAGTTATCATCTGAAATTGCTTCATTCAATCCACAGAAGGCCTTAGAGCCTCTCCTGGGGATAGAGAAATCAAACTGGGGTCTCTGCTCTGGCCTGACACATTTCTGAAGATTCTTCTTGACACACATTCAGGGAGGACACATGGAGCAGCCCCACAGTCCCAGTGGTCATTTCTGATGCTACACAATCAGCTGATCTTGGATGACATTAGTCTAAAGTCACCTGTGTAAATAAAGGGCCTCTTCATAGCCTAAATTTTAGTCAGATGCTAAGTCCTCTGATAATGCTTTTTAATCCTAGAACACAGAGAAGCAGAACTTTGACCTGACTTGTCCCCATGTCCTTGAAGACCACAGATGAAGTTTAGTGAGTACGTACTCTCTCTATTGCAGAGTGAGTCGGGCCCAGTTGGTTTCAAGTTTAAAAGATGTTTGAAATGAACACTTGCACCATGGGTTTCCCTTGTTAAGTACATGGCTAGTCTTTCAAGGCAAAATTAGTATATAAGGATTATGCTCTATGAAACATCACCAAAACCATACCTGTCTAAAATAAGTCCACTTTTATGAAAATGTAAATGAACTTGAAACTGGTTTGTTCCTTTTAGTAGTCTCCAGAAGGGCTTCCCTTGCCTGCATCTAAGGAAGAAGTTTTACTCTTCGATCTCACACACAGACTCACTAGTGAGCCTAAATTGTCCTTTCCTTACCATGAGAGACTGAACTGTTCTTCCAGTTATGATCCCTTTTGGCCAGCATAGGTCCTTATTACTGGATGGTTTTATTTTAGCCCATCATACTTTGTCCCATTTAATAGAAGCTTGTCATGAAAAGAGACAGCACTGACAGTTAAATGAAGAGCGGTACCAATTAACGTATTTATAGACTGTCACACACAAATAGACAACAGATGGGGGAGAATATTTATACACCAAAGAGTACACCAAGCTCCAGCAGTAAGGGATGCTTCAAAAGAGCTGCGCTCTTGACAAATGGCTAGAAGAGAAGACCCCACAGATCAAAGGGGTGCAGAATATGGTTATTATTCCTGTCACATTTCCCCTAGGACAATCTTAGTGCCTAGGAGGTGGTGGTAGAGGGGAGATATTAATTGAAACGTGTATTGGTGAGCACCATGGTTATCTGTCTTTGTATGTGTACAAATCCCAGATCCCTGGTCCATGTAGAAAAAGAGACTCAGAGAAACTGGTTCCTGCTGGGAAAAAAATAAAGCATCAGTAGCTTGAGGCTCTAGACACTGCTGAAGCAAGGTCCTAATGTGGATAGACTCTTTTTCCCCTCTCCACTCTGTCTTCCTATCATGACATGCCTCTTCCAGCAATCCATTCCTGCTCCTAAAGGTAAATCGAATGTCATTCACCAAAGCCAGTGTCACTTTAGGATCTCAGAGCTTGGAAACTCGTAAGCCTCCTCAAACTGTGCAAATTGTTTGTGATCGTTTTGTTTGGGGTGGGGTTGTTTTGTTTTGTTTTTGATGGAAAGGATTTCTGGCTCGGGGGCAGGCTGTTGGGGGGAAGAACACAAGGTGTGTCATGGTTGGAGTCCCTTCCTAGAGTCCTGAACATTCAATGGTCTCCACTGTGTCATGTGTGTCACTCTAGGGAGACAACAGGTGAGGGGGAAGTTCTCACACTTACACTAAATTGGAAGAGTCAGGAGTTGGCGGTGGCTTCACAGGACTAAGCTTCCTATTCTTACTCAACTGTGCACCAAAATGCCACCAGGAAAAAGGGTTATGGGGAACCAAACTATGTTAGGCACTCAGCATCCATTGTCTTGCAAGGTGTAAGGAACTCATTCTATCAGGCGGGATTGTTTGTTTGTTTTAATCTCCAGAAAAAAATTGAATAGCATAAGAACTTAGAAGAAAAATCTCCTTAAAAATAGTAGAAAAAAGATGAGAGGAATTGAGCTGTTTACAAGAGAAAAACATACATAAGGATAATGAGGTAAGCCCATGGAAATCCTCAAGAGGAGATGACAAGACCAGGCTGTCTTGATACAGGGATATAACAAGCCCATTGCTGGAAGGGTGATTAGATACAAACATAGAAGACAAGCAATTAAATTAGATATTACGAAGGAGACCAGAGAGGAACATAGATACCGAAAGCAAAAGATGCTCTCTAAATTAACTTAGTGAGATTTTGTTACAACGAGTCTACAAGGTCCAGCAAGAAAGAGGACCAAGATCAAGGCTCAATCATAAAGAAGATTCAGAGAGCCTGTTTAAACATTTGTGGAGGAGGTTACCTCTGTCTGTATCTAGATGTCTATAGAGCCAGGGGATTCTCTCCAAACATTCAAGAATAAGTGGTAGCAGGGGCTCAGCAGTTAAGAACACTGGCTGCTCTTTCAGGTGACCTGGATTCGATTTCAGTGTGCACACAGTAGCTCACAACCACATGTAACTTCAGTTCCAGAAGCTCCAAGGCCTTCTTCTAGCCTCTTCAGGCACCGGGTATACACATGGCGTAGATACATACATGCAGATAAAACAGCCATATGCAAAAAGTTATTTTTTTTTATTTTAAAAAAGAAAAAAGTATACAGATGCTGCATAAACTTGTATATAGAATAAAGAAAAGGGCTTTACTTCCTAATGTATTTTATGAGACCAAAATAAGTTTGATACCAGAATCTAAAAAGAACAAAAGAAAAAAATTAAATGAGCACTTTCCCATCAACATAGATGATGAAGCACAAAATGAGAAGGGGCCTTTGACCCATGGAATAAGCCTGGCCCGACTGTTAGGGCTTTGATACCCCTAAGAGTAAACTTAGTCATCTAGAGAAACCCCCATGTTCTCCTGTGGAACCTAAGCCTTTTCACAGAAGACCAATAGCATGAAAGGTCACTGTGCTACTACAATGAATCAAGACAAGTTTATAACTTGGTCTTCTTATGGTCTGAACACAGACTTCAAAACGAGATCAATGCTTGAACCATAAAAAACAAAAAACAACATCTCACTGTGGCTACTGAAGTTCTCACCAGTTACGACTCTGGTTTCAATGTGCTCTTTCCATCTCTGAGAGAAGATTTATTAAGATGTTCAATTATAGAACACCCTCATCTCCTGACAGTGTGATTGAAGGAAAACACAACTTCCTTGAATTCCTTTTAAAAAGCAACTCACTTCATAATTCCTACCTAATTCCCAGATTCCCACTTCCAAAGCTCTTCTTCCCCCAATAACAGAATTTGTCAGGAGTATGGAGGGATGGTTCAGTGGGTAAAAGGACAAACTGCTCTTCCCAAAGACCCAGGATCTATTCCCAGCACTCACACAGAGGATGGCAACCATTTATAACTCCAGTTCCAGTCCCAACACTCTCTTCTGTCCTCCAAGGGAACTGCATGTATATGGTGCACAGATATGCATGTGGGCAAAACACCTACACATATAAAATAAATTAATTTAATTATTTTTTTAAAAGACAGTTATTCAAGACTGGCTTCAAACTTGTGCTCCCTTCACCTCTGCCTCCCAAGAAGCTAGGAATGCATGTGGTACCAAGCCTGGATCCTCAGTTCTCAGCCCCCTTTCCTACTAGCAGAGTCTCATGTAGCTCAGCCTGACTTTGAACTTGCTGTGTAGTTATACCTGGCCTTTAATTTCTTTTACCTTCAGTTCTGGCATAGCTGTGAACTAGCACACCAGTCCTAACTGCCTCTTAAAGAGATGTCCAATAGTCCCCCACTGCGTTCATGGTTTCCTTTGCTTGTGATGAGCCATAAATCAAGCTTATTGAATTTTAAATATGTCACGGGTTATCTTTGAATATATACAATTCACATATGCTGATGTATTCACCAAACACAACTGATCTAGCCATCTATAAATATAACCATATGAAAGGCTAAGGCAGAAGGACGGCAAAGAGTTCAAGGGCAGTGTGCAATTTTGCAAGACCTTGTCTCAAAACAGCGATAACAAAATGACAGTATATCACAGGTAGATTCAGGAAACAGATCTCAAGACTGATTTAATATTCAGAAGACAACAAACAATCTTAGAAAAGGGCCCCAGAGAGTTGCTGGGTCTCTTTTACCATTTGAAAGTACAACAGGAAAAGTCTATGCATGAACCAGAAACTGGTGCTCACTGGACACTGAATCTTCAGGAGTCTTAATCTTGGAATCCCCAGACTCTACAACTATGAAAAATAGGTGCCTGATCTTCACAAGCAAAACAAAAAACAAAAAAAAAACCCATAAAACATTACAAAATCAAGGCAACTGGTCACATAACAATAAAAACTTAAATGTAACAGGATCATATTAATAAGCAAACCAAATGTGGTAAAAATTGGTGCTTATTCATGTGATCAACACAATCATGTAGGAAACAGAATAAAACTTCCTTTTGGTTGACATAAAATATATTGTATTAATACAAAACCATAAAAGCATCCAACTGAATGGTTAAATATAAAGGAAGTCTTCCTTTGAAATAGTGAATCAAATAAATGTACCACTGTGGTGACTTCCACTCGAACACCAGGTCTTAGCTTAAAAAAAAAAAAAAGTGCAATAAAATGGTGGACCAAAGCTAATAATGACTTGCAAGACCCTTACACTAAAAATTAAAAACATCAAAAGAAATCTTTAATATTTATTTTAGTGAAAAAGTTAGTGTTGTAAAGATATTAATTATTCCTAAGTCAGTCTGTATCCCAGCTGTTTTTGCCCAAAACTGAAATCTGATTTAAAGTTTATGTGGCATGTTGGCCAGTTACTTTGACATAAGCTAAAGTTATCTGATAAGAGGGGAACCTCAATTGAGAAAATGCCTCCATGAGATCCAGCTGTAAGACATCTTCTTAGTGATTGATGGGGGTGGGGGCCCAGCCCATTGTGGGTGGTGCCATCCCTAGGCTGGTAGTCCTGGGTTCTATAAGAAAGCAAGCTGAGTAAGCCAGGGGAAGCAAGCCAGTAAGCAGCACCCCTCTATGGCCTCTGCATCAGCTCCTGCCTCCAAGTTCCTGCCCTGTTTCAGTTCCAATCCTAACTTCCTCCTGTGATTAACATAATTCCCAAATATAAGCCAAATAAACCCTTTCCTCCCCAACTTGCTTCTTGATTATGGTGTTTCTTTGCAGCAATAGAAACCCTAAGACGTGTGGGAATGAAAAGGCTTGAGACAGTTTAAGACCATGGAGACAGAAAACAGAACTTTGAGTTTTACATCAGCAAACACTGAGACGTGTTGCAAAGACACAGCAATTAAGACCATGCTATTGGCTCAATGATGGCGCAATAGTAGACCCCTGGAGCAGAAGATAGTCATCTTTCTTTAGTTCCCTCTTATGTGACAAGACATCCAACAACTTAAGGGGCGAACGGTTTATGTGGCCCACGGTTACAGTTCACAGTTCCTCATTGTAGCAGGAACTTGAAGCAGCTGGTCACAGCACACCCACGATCAAGAGCAAATAGCTGTGAGTCAATACGTTTACACACTCAGCTGATCCAAGAGAGTCAGTCACGAGGGTTGCCAATGATAATGAATCAGAGAGAATGGCACCAAGTAGAGGAAGAACTGCCACGAAGTTAGAAGCCAAGCCTGACAAGGTCATTACTTCTCAAGGTCAGAGTGAAGAAAATAGCTCAAACTCACAGTCCAGTGTGACAGCTCGAGCTCACAGCTCCAGGGGAGTCCCCCAGACATGATAAAGTTTACCTAATTCCTGAGAGAGAAGAAGAAACATTGTACGTGTCACCAGAGCGTGTCCTGAAGACCTATCAAGTGGCACCACGAGTCCTCGAAGTGCCAACACTTCAATGACACCCAGTTGTGGCTGGAACCCTTTAAATCCAGAAGTCACTATAGCTCAAGGTGCAGCGACAAATGCAATCTAGATACAATAGTTTATAATTCGATCTGCCGACGCCGTACGGTTAAGAGTCGATTTTAGGATGTGCTTTGGATTCCCTAACATCTTGTAATGAAAACCTTGGCTTAGGTCAAAAGGAAGTTCCTACTACACATTCAAATTGCTTTCCAACGAAAGAGGTCACATCGCTTGAAGTAGTTGAGGGTCAGGTAGCTCAGCCACAGTGTGATGGGCCGTATTTCCGAAGAATCCTCCAATCAGAAATGGACAAATTAACCTCACACTGCCTGGAGGGGGACAGGAAGATTGAACTGGACATCCTGGTGATGATAAATGATTTAAGTCAAAAATTCAGCAGTATGATTAATCTGGATGGAAAATTTGGATGGAAAAAATAATGACAACAACGATAATCAAGCCCCTCTCCCCCCCCCCAAAAAAACCCATCTTGGGGGCGGGGCAGAAAGACGTACCAGGTATAACAAGCAAACCAGGATGATGGAAGGACGACAGCTAGAAATTGTCTAGCTGCCATAAACGCACAATAGGCAGGAAGATCACGCCAAGTGTCAACTGCGGAACCATCAGAGTTCTTTAGGATTGAGAGCCTCTTGTGAGCGTCTTCAGTACTTTCTTCTGAACTCAGTTCTCTAAGATCTGGCACATTTATGTCTGCCCGCCAAGTTGTGCCTGAGTTCAGGGCTGTGGGGGACCTTCTAAGACAAACAGTACTGCCAGCGACTTCCGACCCTCAAAGCTAGAAAAAGGAACAGGGTCGATAGGACGCTGTTCTCAGATCTCTTTGAAAGCAGGAGCAGCGCTGAGGAAGACAGATGCTCTGTGTCCTGCAGAACAGGTGACACGGGCCACGGTGTAGCTAAGATGAACTTCAAGGTGGCCGGTTCCCCTCCTGAAATGACAAGTTTGCCTGTTCGAGCTAGTGGAGTGCCAGGTGATGATAACACTAACCAAAAGGGAGTCAATTTCACATGTGGAAGGAGTGGGACCAAACTCTAGAGTCGCCTCCCAGGTTGTACTGATGAGCCAATCTGAGAAAGATACCCAGTCACAGAACAACAACTCACAAGAAGGAGCTGAAATGCCCCAGCCGGAGGCTGATGTGAGTCCAACAGTCATAATTCATACTCAGACACTGTCCACAGGACTAGGGACAAGCTAACTACCAAAAGCAAGTTGGAGCCAAACCTCTTAAGTCTGTGATTAAAGTGGCAGGGCCCTCATTTAGGGGCAGTAATGCACCTCTGTAATCTCCATACTGAGGAGACAGGGGACGACAAGCTCTCTCTGAGTTCCTGAACAGCCAGAGCTACGAAGTGAGAGCCTGTCTCAAAAGCCAGAAACATTAATTTTTTTCTTATATGCTCATTTGAGAATTCTGAAAATACGAATAACAGCATTAATTGTGGTTTTCTCACCCTAAGAGGCCCCGTTGTGTTGCCCAGGCTGGCCTAAGCTATGCCCTCCCTCCACCTCATGGAAGGCTCTGAATAGAGAGTGGCTTGTGAATGATCTAGTTATTGGCTCGGCAGTGTAGAATATGCCCAGCGTGCACAGATCCCTGGCCTCTATATTATTCCCAACAATGTCAAAAAAAATTACAGCAAAAAAAAAAGAAAATCGGAATTTTACATTTACATTTCTCCTAGGCAGAAAGCTTTTTCCTGGGGTTCACTTGCTTCCTTTAAGATTTCATTCTACGTGTGTGCAAACATCTCAGTAAGGTTTTCCTGACCTGCTCCAATTAAAATGCTACTCAGTGCCTGCTCTCACAGCCATCTCCCCTCTGATGAAGTGTAGGTACTGACTTTATTTCTAGTTCTTCACCACACTCCATAAAGCCCCAGACTTTGCTCCTTACTGCAGAGATCCCATAGGCTGGAGAAGTTACGAGACAGAGCAGTGACTTCAGTCTGTTAAAAACGTGAGACTTAGCTTCCTTACTTGATAAACCATCATGCTGTCCCCCACCAACAAACTTCATTCTCTCTCAAAACCTTTATTTGTTACTGTGTTTGGAGGACCCAGTAATGTATCCCAGTCTGTGCTTTTCTTTCTGATCTGCACTTCGTGCGGTTAACTTGGAATGCAAAATCACAGCACAACAAACAAACAGTAACATAAAGATGTAGTCTGGACTGGACTTCAAAAGAGGTGTTTAGGAAAAGAACATTTGGAGTAAAAATGTCCTCAACATCTAGCCAAATCTGCCCCAAGTCATCACTGATCTTCACACCCACCCATAAATCACTAACCTAGCATCTGATTTCAGGTATAAAATGGAGTCACAAACTTGTGGGAGGGAGTACATATGATATTTTACTAGCAATTTTCTATACACGGTGAAAACTTGCTCTGCTCTGTATGATCTTTGAATGAAAAAGCCTTTAAATAACCAGAGGAAGATCAATTTAAAAATATCAGCAGAAGTTTACCCGTGTCTCAGTTTAAAATTAAAATCTATCCCTAATAATTTATGGCACAAAGATACATGCTACATTAAGTATCTGTTTTTTTAGTTCCAGATTTAAAGAAATTGTCTATTTCAAGTTAAAGACACTAATGCACCTTTTCTGGCTGGGCTTTCTGCACTCCTCAGGTCTGGGGGGGTGGGGGAAGGGGCATGACAGGTGTGGGGAGAGCCAGTTTAGAGCTTCCTCCTTTGGCAGTCTCTCCATGTTCTTTCCTTTTGGGGAGTTACCCTTTTTCTCTGTATTTTTGGAGCATTGATTTCTGTTGGTCACTCAAAACATATTCACTGACCCTAAGGAGAGGAAGGTGTCAAAGAACAGTTCATAAAACATCTTAAACAAGATTTTGCATCAAATTTCTAAAAACAAAACAGAACAAAAAAAACCCACTTCTTTGAAAAGCTTTTAATTGTGTATTGTTAATTTCCCAACACTCTACTACAAGTTACTTCAAGCTGTAATCATTTTGAACATTGTATCCAATATGGATGCCTTCGTTTGCTCAATTTTTAAAAACATATTGATATATTGATTACTTCAAACTGAGTCATTCAAACCATCTTAGAAGAGGCGAGGTGCTCTACCTTTTCATACATGCAACAAACCTTAAAATTTCTCTTGGCAAGAGAGTCAGAGACAACCCCCTCTCCTACCGTTAGAGGTCCTACAAGAACATCAACTTACACAAGCATCACATATATGCAGATGACCTAGCTCAGACCCACCAGGCTCCGTGATTGTGACTTCAGTCTCTGTGAGCCCCCATACACCCTGCTTAGTTTGTCCTATGGGTTGAGTTTTCATGGTATCCTCAACCCCTCTGGCTCGCCATCTTCTATGGGGTCCCCTAAGCTTCACCTAATGTTTGCCTGAGGCTCTCTGCATCTGATTCTAAAATGTATTTTTAAAAAGAAGAAAGGGGACTGGAGAAATGACTCAGTGGTTAAGAGCCCTGGCTGATCTTCAGGAGGACTTGGGTTCAATTCCCAGCACCTATATGGCAGCTCAAAACTGCCTGTAACTCCAGGAGATCCAATACTGTCACATACACATACATGCAGATATAACACCAATATATATAAGAATATTAAAATAGAATTATTTAAAAAAGGAAAATTAAAACTTAACATGTACAAGAAAAGCAGACATGTACCTACTAAGACATCAATGTCAGGAAAGGCTGTCTAGCTATTAGATTTTTCAAACACTATTGGTAATATAATTTAGCACAATGAACTGAGAACAGTTTGGCCATATAATTAACACCAATCCAACCACACCGTGGATCCTTGACTCCCCTGTGGTCCTCGACTCTACTCCAGAGCATTACCACAAACGCAAATGAGTGCATACATGAACAGGAAGATATGGCCCAAAATGCTCAGGGAAGCATTTCCCAATAACAAGAACCTGAGAGGGACTGGGGATTTAGCTCAGTGGTAGAGCGCTTACCTAGGAAGCGCAAGGCCCTGGGTTCGGTCCCCAGCTCCGAAAAAAAGAACCAAAAAAAAAAAAAAAAAAAGAACCTGAGAGCCAAGGACTAGATGAAAGGGTCCATAAACAGCTCATGGACAAGTAGTGTTTTATTTATAAAATAGAATTGCCGTGTCAAGCTAAGAGTAAGCAAGCCAACTACCTGTAACAGCACACCTGAGGATATTGACTAAAACACCTGAAATGCTAACAAGCACCTGTGGTAGAAGTTCATTTGAATAACATTCAGAAGTTTACACCACTAACAGTGACTACATCAGGATATTGCTTAACTTGGGACAATTGTTGGAATCACTAAGAAGGTTCTAAGGAGAAGTTCTGAAATCACAGCAATGTTTTATATCTAAGCTTCAGTGACATTTATAATTTGCATTCATCTTGTGAAGTTTCTCTGATTTTGCTATGCTTTAATAAAAGTTTTATTACATAATTAGATAGTTGTGCTGGGGATTAAATTCAGGGTCCTGTGCAACATGACCACACAGTCTACTACTGAGCCACATCCCAGCCTCAAAAAGGTTGTTAAGTTTTGTGTTCTCTTTTTGTTGTTGTCTTGAAAAAGGATCTCACTATATTGTCTAAAGAAGTCTTAAGTTTACTGCCTCTATACTGAGTGCTAGGTTTATAGGTCTGCACCATCAAATCATCCATGCTTAATTTTTAGTGTTCCCAACATATATACTAACTATTGTACAAAAACAGTGAATATGGAAGAAAAGGCATTATTTCTTCAGGAATATGTAAACGAGCACCATGGAAGGTGTGGACTTTTCTCAGGATTTGAATTGGGAACCTCAGGAACTAGTAGGCTCCACAAATGTTCCAGTTACCTGCAAAGACATTACACACTTCTGTGCATTTATGGAGACCTTCAATTTCCTTTTTTTTTTTCTCATTTCATTGCTTTCTACTCATTTTTAATTCCCTAAAGAAATCTGCATAACACAGGAACACAATAGCCCTTTGTTCCAGGCTCACTGACATTCCTTTAAGGCCTGAAAAAAAATAAACTATTACTCTCCTGACTACATCCTTGACACCTGAAGCAGACAAGGGTTCAGAGTGGAAATAGGAGTCTTGGCCATTCCTAAGATTCACCACAAAGGGTCACTGAGGAATGTGGAAGGAAGACTTTCATCAACTGGAAGAATAAGGTTTGTCTTATCCTGGCTATTCTGACATAATCTACGTTGATCCCACTGCAGAAATGAGCACTCTTCAGTTAAGGTCTGAATAAATAGTATTAAGAGGATAGAATCATGAAAAAATGGGTACTGGGGTGGTAGGGTGATGATGCACTGAATTTAAATTCCATTTGGTTTTGTTGTCTTTGTTTTGCTTTTTTGTTTTTGCTTTTGTACTGGCTGGATCGTAGACAATCTGAGCACTTCATGCCTTTGTCACTGAAAGGGACATGGGTCACTAGGCCGGAGATTTTTATTTGGTCAGTTTGTTTTAAATTCTACCTCAATACCTGATACCACAAACTCTAAGGCAGAAGTAAACACTGGTGCCTCCTTTGGTAGGGACACACCAATGCATTGCCACAGTACTGGAGTTTTAACTGATTGTACTGATAGGTTACCATTCTTCACAAGCTTCCTGCCAGGGAACTTGTGTTTGGAAATCCTCTGCCATCCCTCGGTGCTACACTCACTTAAGCAGGTGACTGTGCTGCTTAAGCCCAGAACTTCCAGTTTTATTTTTCACACAGTATTGGACCTAATGCGTACTAACAAACAGTATTCTTTTATGGTGCCAAAAAAGACAGCACAATTCTTTTCATCCAACTGGTCAGATGGTTGTTAAACAGGAAAGAAAATTATATCTATTTTCTCAAATGTTCGGACAGGATGTGGCTTCCAATCAGAAGCATTTTAAAATGTTCTGGACAATGTATGAAACTCATGTCCAATTAACATGTTATAAAAATGGAAATCTCCCAGCTTAACTTCCTCCTATATGGACACATTGGAAATCTCCCAACTTCAACTGCTGTAGGCATAAGATGTCTAATGACAGTGCAGCACCTCAGTTACTAGACGCTGGTAGAACTGTGTACTCTGCCCTCCCTGGCCTTGTTCCGTACCCCATACTTCAAAAACCAATGTTATCAACATCTTTGAACTTCTTGAAACAGCTTGAGGGCAAATGGCAGAGTCACTGTGAACTCTTATGTGCCGAATGCTTTTCTCTGTACAGGATACATAATAGAAAGCTAAGACGGTCCCAACGGTTGATCTCATGGAAATTACCCTGCAGAAGTAGCTTTACGAGTAGAGCTAGGAGTTCAAATTGACTAAGTGAAGGCCATTTATACAGTTTTTTTCAAAGGTTTCATTAATTTTGTCCTTGGAAAGTTTGAGGAGAGAAAGGCACTTCAGAAACCCTCTGGAGAGAATTCCTATAATGTTCTAATACTTGAAGAAGTACACAGCCTACTTGGAGCATGGGGTCTGTCTTGGTCAGGATTTCTATTCCTGCACAAATATCATGACCCAGAAGCAAGTTATGGAGGAAAGGGTTTATTCAGCTTACACTTTCACATTGCTGTTCACCACCAAAGGAAGTCAGGACTGAAACTCAAACAGACCAGGAAGCAAGAGCTGATGCAGAGACCGTGAAGGGATGTTACTGGCTTGCTTCTTCTGGCTTACTCAGCTTTCTTTCTTATAGAACCCAGGACTACCAGCCCAGGGATTTCACCACCCACAATGGGCCCTCCCACCCTTGATCACTAATTGAGAAAATGCCTTACATCTGGATCTCATGGAGGCATTTCCTCAAGGGAGGCTCCTTTCTCTGTGATAACTCCTGCTTGTGTCAAGATGACACACAAAACCAGCCAGTACAGGGTCTTTGTGATAATGACTTACTTAAATCCCATAATGTAATAATCAATGGATTCCCCTAATTATAAACAAATCAGGGAGACACAATTAAAAACAGCCAGGATATATTAGGCTTTGAGTTTCACATAAAGCTTTTATTTATTAGTATCACCATTTAATTTTGCTCTTATACTAAGTAAGTGTCTGCTGTCTAATATTTAAAAGATGTCAATGAGAAAAGGCACAATGTGTATAGAAAATGCTCCAGGCATGAAGAGTGCATAATTTCCATTTGGCTGAGGACTAAGAAATGATAATTCAGAATCATCAACTATAATGCTTTCCTGGAGAAGGCAAGAAGAAGTATAAAGAGAAGAAACTCCTTGTGACCTTCTTGTGTAAGTAGACATTGCACATATTGATGAGTAGGGGTACAGGGAAGAAACCTGTGGCAGTTAACAAAGGTAAGGCTTTTAGGACAGCAGAGTTCATTAGTGGAGGAGATTCTCTTGCATCTTTAATTTGGGTTCATTCACAGGCAAAAATACACTTCATTCTCAGGAAGAACCTTTCTCTGTTTTGTTTTGCCTGTACATTCCAAAGGTGTCCAAAAATGGGATCAGTTTGCTTTCTTATAGAACCCAGGATTACCAGCCGAGGGATGGTGCCTCCCACAGTGGGCCCATCCAAGAAGAGTTAACTCAAGTGGCCAAGAATTTGGGGCAAGGCTGAATGAGGCCCAGTCAGTAACATAAGGAGCATGGGGCTAAGTGAGGCAAACAGAGATGGGAGCCCTCAACACACAACAGTTGTTCATTCCCTTGTGTGGGCAGGAAAACCCTCCGAAGAGAATTCCAATAATGTTCTAGTATTTGAAGAATAGTACAGCCTACTTTGAGGATGGGGCCTATGTGATAATGACTTACTTAAATCCCATAATGTAATCAATGGATCTCCTCATGATAAACAAGTGAGGGAGACATAACTAAAAACAGCCAGGTACAAATATTAGGTTTTGAGTTGGACATAAAGCCTATCATTGGAGACACAGGATCCTCTACAAGGCTACTCACAAAGCCAACAATTGTGTTCAATGGAAATTTTTATTGTAGTTTGTCTTATTGTGGAGATAACATTTTACTATGTAGCCAAAGCTGACTACAAACTCACAATCCTACTGTATCAGTCTCTCTAGTGCTGAGATTACTGGAGCTAGTGTCGTTCATTTTGGATGAAACAACTGCTTAATGGCAGATCAAAAGATAAAGAGTCCATGTAAATAACAGAAAAGTCTTGTATATGAGATGGGTAATCTTGGTTGTCAGTTTGACACACTTGGGAAGAAGGAACCTCAATGAGAACTTCCCTCCATCAGACTGGCCTATGGGCAAGACTGTGGGACGTTTTCTTAATTGCTAATTGATTTAGAAATGCCTAGCCCACTGTGGGTGGCACAATCCCTAGGCAGAAGGACCTGGAAAAAGAAAAGTAGTTGGACATGAACGGGGGGAGGGGGGGAAGCCAGTAAATAGTGTTTCTGCCTGAAGCACCCGCCTTGAGTTTCTGCCTTGGCTTTCCTCAATGACAGACAATAAGCTGTGAGATGAAATAGTCCCTCTCCTCTTCAAGTTGTTTTTGGTCCTCCTGTTTATCACAGCAATAGAAAGCAAACTAGGACAGTATGTCAACATGTCAGAGCTTCTAGTAGCAGCTGCTTGGAAACCCAGTTGCTAAGAAAATTTCCCAGTAAAGTTCTTTCTACCTGGGCATGTGGCTGATCAGTAATCCCAGTACTCAGATGGCTGAAGCAGGAAGATCACAAGTTCAAGCCCAGCCTGGGCAACACAGCAAGAAACTTGCTCAAAAGAGAAGAAGCAGTGTGAGAGAGAGGACAGGGAAAGATAACAGGAC
Organism: Rattus norvegicus; assembly: GCF_021556685.1. Classification (NCBI taxonomy): domain Eukaryota; kingdom Metazoa; phylum Chordata; class Mammalia; order Rodentia; family Muridae; genus Rattus; species Rattus norvegicus. The sequence goes on from NC_141535.1 coordinate 79,844,177, forward strand.
AAGAGTTCTTCCTTCTGTTTCCTGATATAGATGTAATTTGATGCATTGCTCCAGGCAGAGATGGGGCAGGACTAAGAATTTTGAGCAATGCTTGACTATAGGATTTAATCAATGAATATTTTTAAGCATGGTAATGCTTCTGTTGGGGTATGTCATTCACAGTTGACTAGAGAAGCTGATTAAAGAAAATATGAGCATCCATAGAGTTCTCTCTCACACCATTTCTTTTTAATTTTTACTTACTTATTTACTTATTTATAAATTGTTTTATTTAATTTACTTACATTCCGAATGTTGCACCACTTCCTGGGCCCCCTTCCAAGAATTCTTCTCCCCATCCCCACTCCCCTTTGCCTCTGAGAGGGTGCTCCCCCTTCCCACCTCACTCACCCACCCACCCTACATCCTGTCTGCAAGCACAACATGGCTCAAGTAGTTTGGTGCCCACCCACGGGATGGATCCCAAGTTGGGCAGGTCAATGGATGTCCTTTCCTTCAATCTCTGCTCCATTTTTGACCCTGCATTTCTTTTAGACATAACAACTCTAGGTCAAAATTTTTGATGGTAGATTGGTGGATGGGGTCACACCAACATTTCAAAGCACAAGTCATTTAAGACAAAACCTTTTTTCTTTAAGTGTGCATTCCCCATATAGTGTGTGTGCGTGTGTTTGTGTATGTTTGTGTGTGTTTGTGTGTGTGTGTGTGTGTGTGTGTGTGTGTGTGTGTGTGTGTGTGTGTGTTGGTGACCACAAGCCCAAGTGCTAAACAACAATCCTCCAGTTCGACTTCATCATTCTTAGTCAGCTTTGGAACAGTGTTAACTAATGTGATCTTGTCATCTCTCTACACCTCTATGAGACTTGATAAATGTCATGCTGGTGAGCAAGGTGAAGCAACAATACTATATTTAACCTGACAGATGTAAGGAACTGTCAGGCTGGGGACTTGAAGGAAGGCAATCCATTTGTCACTGCCTCTCTGAGTTCTTCAGGATCATACAGGTCTCTGGAGACCTCAACATCAGAAAGAAAAACCTCTGAGACCAGGGCACTTTTATTCATCAAATAGATTCAGGCTTTCAGTTTGCCTTAACTGTTATTAATTTTTATTATTGCCTAATGGCACTAAACCAGAGTAAACATGCACGGACCTTATTCCGAAGCACTGCTTGTTAAATAAGAGCACACTAACAAATTCAGTAGGTAATTTTTCAATCAAGCTGACGTCATCGTTCCCAACCTACTGAGTGATCACTGATTCTGAGAAGTGAAAGATAACCCAGGAAAATGTCTAAGATCAAAGGTACATTTGATTCTGTGCGATAGGTTCATTTTTACACAGAAAATGAAGGAAATGCCCTTTGTAACTCTGGGCCCCTGGACTCTGAGCACAGGAGAGGACATCTTCTATTAAACGTGCTCTCTTTGCTCATGCAGAGGGCCTGAGGAGACAGAGGGCATGAAGGCACTTGTTTCAGGATATTACTGCAGGTTCACTTCACTTCCTTATACCTTCAAGCCAGACTGCACTCTGCAAGAAGTTAATTTTCCCTTGGAAGCTGAACAAAAAGCTTAAGGAGAGAAATGCCTCCTGCTGCTGCTATCTTTTTGAATTCCAAATCGTAATGAAAGGCTAGCGGCTATCAGAGATCTCCGCCTTATCTATATTAAAAGTAAAACTACAAGTCAGGGAACCTATAAAGAAGAAGCTGGGTGTGTGTCGGCACATCTGTCTAGAGTCTGAGCACTCAGGAGGATGAGGTGGATGATTGTGAGTCTTAGGCCAGCCTGGGGTACATGGTAGGACCTAGTCTCAAAAGAAAGAAAGGAAGAAAGAGAGAGAGAGAGAAAGAAAGAAAGAAAGAAAGAAAGAAAGAAAGAAAGAAAGAAAGAAAGAAAGGAAGGAAGGAAGGAAGGAAGAAAGAAAGAGAGAGAGAAAGGAAGGAGAGAAGGAGGTAGGGAGGTAGGGAAGGAAGGAAGACAGAAAGAAAGAGGGGAAGAGGAAGAGGAACAGAGTAGAGAAAGAGGAGTAGAGAGGGAAAAAATTAAAAGATAAGTCAGATAGGTTGGACATGTAGCTTAGAAGTAGAGTACCCACCAGCACCAGTGAGGCCCTGAATCTGGTTCCAGCTCAACAAGAAATAAATAGAAAAGGGAGGAAGGTATTGTACTCATTTGTGCTAGGAAATGCTGAGTGTTTTTTTTTTTCCTGTGCACCTCTTAGAGTCATTGCCCTTCGTTCCACTTGGGTAACTCTTGGTCATGGCTCATGGTTAAATGACCAGTAGATATTTTGCTAGACAGTTTTTCTGCTTTGTCGTAAGCACAATGAGTTGTTCTTGCTGCCACATTAAATGTTCACTCAAGTGTAAAAAACTAGTGAAGCCCAAATACTTACCTCTAAGCTGAGCTGGGGGCGGGGGGAGGAAGAAATGTGCTCAGAGGCAAGTTACAGGATGATCTAGGCTGGCCATTCCACACCAGGAACTTTCCAGAAGATTGGCTCAGTATAAAGGAAAGGCTTTAGGGTCTCTGGCATATCTTAAAGGAGAGTGAGCACACTGGAAATGTTTCTGCGTGCTGGCTTGTCTGTAGTTACATATACTGCTAACAGCTGCCCTGTAACTGATTTTGTAGGTGAAGACACAAAGCAAACAAATGTCTGTCTTACTTTGTGCATTGGGAAAACACTTATACAATTGAATCCAAACAGACAGCATCCACTGAAGCTCTTTTTCATCAGATGAACATTCCCTGTTTTAAGGAACAGATAGGAAAGCTCCCTACACAGTCAGGTGTCCTGTGACACAGGGTATCAGTATTCCATCTGAAGCTGCCGACAGTCAGCAAGTTGCCCAGGGAAACACAGTGATGAGGTTTCTGGCATAGTGTCTTTCTTGTCAAGCCCTGCCAGGCTCACTGTTTTCTGTAATCCTCTGGAAGGTACAACCAGAATCCTCCTGACTGCTTCAGCTGTGACTATCTCCTACAGGTCCCCTGGTGGCTACTTGCCTTCATCTCAACATCTTTAACCAAAATTATTGACTCGGTTTAGTTGACAATCAGAGAATGGGTACAGAGTGAAAGTCTGTTACCATGGACGGCACCTTAAAACCCTGGCTCCAGCTTGCCTCAGTTCCCAGTTCCCAGAAATGGATATTTGATAAGGATGCAAAGACCATTAATTGGGGTATCTTTTCACTCTCTGCCCTACCACATTGCAGCAGAAAGACACAGGTACCCCACGTGCAGTCTTCCTGCTTGGTGCTCTATTACCGTTGATGGTGAGTAATCTTCAATATTACTTCTTTCTATTACTAGTCACTGGCTAAACACATTCCATGTTATCTAATTGAATCCTCACCACAACCCAGAGTGTGGTATTGTTATTAAAGGGAGGCACACAGAGACTTAGGAACTTAGTTACTGACTAGAGACCACCAGAATTTTAACCCAGAGTCTATAGAGTACTGTTTCTCAATCTTCCTAACACCGTGACCCTTAGTACAGTTCCCCATGTTGTGCTGACCCCAACCGTAAAATTACTTTTGGTGGTGCTACTTCATAACTAATTCTGCTGCTGTCATGATCATAATGCAAATATCTGTGTTTTCCAATGGTCTTAGGTGATTTCTGTGATCCCCAAAGGGGTCATGACCCACAGATGAGAGAGAACCACTTCCCTTTGACAACTTTGACATACTACTTGGAGAAATAAACAAAGAGACAGCTGTAAAATGCCGTCTTGGGGGTTGGGGATTTAGCTCACTGGTAGAGCGCTTGCCTAGCAAGCACAAGGCACTGGGTTTGGTCCCCAGCTCAAAAAAAAAAAAAAAAAAAAAAAAAAATGCCGTCTTGGGCTGGAGAAATAGCTCAGTGATTAAAAGCACTGACTGCTTTCCCAGAGGTCCTGAGTTCAATTCCAAGCAACCACATGGTGGCTCACAACCATCTGTAACAGGATCCAATGCCCTATTTAAAAAAAAATTTTAAATGTCATTCTTAAGATGCTCCTGACCATGATCAAACTCTCAGAGTTTTCAGGATGCCAATCTGAATGAGTCCACACTAACACCTAGAAAGGTGTTAGAGTTTCAGGTACATTTCCAGAGACTAAGAAGGACCATCCCAGCTCACTGGTAGAGCACTTGCCTAGCAAGCACAAGGCCCTGGGTTCGGTCCCCAGCTCCGAAAAAAAGAAAATAAAAAAAAAAAAGAAGAAGGACCATCCCAAAGACCCACCTGGACCCACCCACTTAGGTGACATTGGACAGAAACGATTGAATTCATATTAAGCTTGAAACTCCAGCTTGAAAGAAAATGGAGACAACAACCCATCCTTCATGTCTCTCCAAGGAACAATCTACATTGAGATCTCGAAATCAGCTAATAATTGTAGCAGGAAAAGAAATGGAAGTTTCTCCGAGTCATGACTAACCCACCTGAGTAACAGGAGGTCTGAAGTGGCAGATGTGTTTTACTCTCAGACAGGCAGCCATACAAAGGGACAACTGTCCAGAGTTTGAATAGAATTTGCGTGTCGTGAGGCTCTGTCCTTCCTTCCAGTCTACCTTACAGGATAGGACCTTGGTTGTGGATTCCTCAGAACACATTCTACCCTGAATAGTTAATCACATTTTAATATCAGCTTTGGGTTACTCCAAATTATCTCAAATGAGAAAATAAAGTTTTCTCATCTCAGATCCTTGCTTCAAGTTTAAGATTAGGCAGCCCACTGTTGTGAACCTCAGGAAAGGACAAGGGGTGACATGACAGGAAGCACGTGTCCAACTAAACCACTCACATCTTCAGAGAGAAGGAGAGGTAAAGGGGTGAATTAGGGAAAGGGGAGAGAGAGGAGAATGAGGGAGAGAGGGAGGAAGGGGGATGGAGGAGAGAGAGAGAGAGAGAGAGAGAGAGAGAGAGAGAGAGAGAGAGAGAAAACAGTATCTTTGAAGAATAAAAGAACACAAGAACACCCAGGGATGAATAAGGAAAGACCCCCCCATTTCTATTTCTAAAAGCAAGAAGAAACATTTAAAAGGCAGAATCTTTCCTAAAAGATGCAAGTATATTGAAAGTCTGTTTGGTAACTCTTCTTCATACTGTGAAAAGTATCTTCAAAGTGACTTCATATATGTCCTGTTTCCACCAGCATCCTGGGATTCAGCTCAGACCTGTTCCAAGTTCTCTCCCAAGCAAATAAAACTGTGAGTCAGAGAGAGCATATGACCCAAGAGCCACGTCCTGTGATTTGCATCTCAGTGCTTCTCCACTTTCTATAGCATCTATGTATTGAGGTCAGTAGCACAGTGGGGAAGGCATGATCTTTAATTCCAGCCCTGCATCCAGCTGCTGCAGACATCACATTACTTTAGGTGACTTACACCTAGTGTGAAGCTTATGAATTCCCTTTGTTGCAGAATCCCTGAATACTGTATTTTTTCACAGATAAACGTTAATTTATATATGAAATAACACTAAAACCAGAACTGGTATATGATCCAGATATAACACTCAGATATATGCTCTAAAGACTCTTAAGTCAGCACACACAGAAATGCTTGGACTTTCATGTGCCATGCATTACTATTCAAAATAGCCAGCATATGGGACCAGCCACAGGGGCATGGGTAAAGAAAATGTGGCACATGTGTTTAAAGGAAAAATTTTCCACTCATGAAAGAAGTAAAATCATGGCATTTTCAGGAATATGCATGCAACTGGAAACCATCCTGTTGTGTGAAATAAGCCACCCAGGAAGACTTATATGTAGAACCTATATTCAAAATTGAACGTGCATGTGTGTACAAACATTCATTTTTATAAATCAGACAAGCACAGTACAAGAGACACAGGAATGACCCAATAGAACAATCATAACCATACACAGAACATATATGAATAAACACACATGGTCTCCCCACACCACTCACATGCCTTTTCTGTGCTCCTGAAGGAACACTTTAAGGCTTGTCTTCAGTGTTCTTAATTTGTCAACATTGCTTTTGTACTTTGGGGCAACCATTAAGAAAGCTCAGGAAGTTACTTAAACTCAGTTTAGTTGTTGAGAACATGTCATACCCAGACAGTTGACCTGCCAGGTGACGGGCAGGTGACAAGCACAGTGTGGTGATGAACACAGATGTCAGGAGATTCAACACATCACCCAGAATGACTTACATTTAAACTAAAGAGTTGTCTCTTTAGAGTTTTGCATTCAGTATTTTTCAGATCCCAACCATCATTAGGAAATGAAACTACAGAGCCCAAAACTGCAGGAAAAGAGGACTTATACTTTTGTCATTGTCCCAACAGCTATTCCTAGCCACAATGGCTTCATGGCAGCAGTCATCATTCTCCCAGGCTTAGATTGAAGAGTGGTTATTTCCACAATGAGAAATCAGGCAAGGAACCTTTGGAACACTCACTAAAGAGTGACTTTGAATGCGCATTCCCTAGTACTGTTCTGTAGACAGATAAGCTGAGAAGTGGAGTAAAGACGATCCCGATGAGAAGCCTCCTTCCTTGCTTTTCCTAAGCCTGGAAGGGGGCCCAGTTATAGCCAAATCCAGGACTATCCCATACTACTTGAGCCCTCGTAAAATAGGTGGTCCCAGGGGCCATATTGACATCCTCAGGTAGCACAAAGAGGCCAACAGACCTAGGCCAGCACCCTTTGTTCTTTGGCCTCGTCTTTGTGTTCACCTAACCCACCAGCAGCCGGTATGTGCCACACTCAGCTCTGCCCATAGCATGTCTGCAGGACATTGTGGAAGAATGAACATTGCTCTTGTTACTGTTTTCTCCTCCATGGCAAAGCGGAAGTGACGATAAGAATAAAAACTCACAGATCTTAATGACTTAGCTAGAAAGACCTGCCATTCACCTCAGTTTATCCAACAGTATTGGCTTGTGCCATTACTCTTGTCTCATTAATTATGTGTCCTCCTCCCCAACCCTTCCATTGGCTTGGAAAATGGCGGAGTGTTTAGGAAACGACCCTGTCGGTTCCCTGCTCTATACATTACTAGGTTGAGCTATCCCCAAATCACCCCACAGAGCCTCTTGGAGAAAATCATCAAACCACCTTTACAAGGACGCTCTTGTGACGTTTCATATCCGTTTCTTAACCCCTTCATTAGAAATGTGTCTGAAGAACTCTGTCTTAGTCGGTCACTTCATTGCTTCACATGACAGCTGACTTCCCTAGACCCTGGCAAAGAATGCATTAATGTGCAAATATATAAAGTCTGTGAAATTGAAATTTTTCCCTTCTGAAGGCTTTAAAAGTGTGTATTATGTGGCTCTTCATTAAATGTTTTGAATATTTTATACTAAACATGATTTTGACTTTCATCTAAATCAAGGTCATCATAAGAGGTTATTTTCAATTTTGGTCTCCCAGGCTTTCATAATTGTCTGTGTCTCTATTATACCCATCTACTATGACTAAAGGACCTTGGAGAAGATGTCCCAGGAAGGCCAGGAGGAGCTGCAAGGTGGACTCAGATTTTATTTTATTTTTTTATCTTTTGGATATTTTATGTATTTACATTTCAAATATTATCCTTCTTTCCCCCTCTCCTACACCACCTCCCCCTTTGCTCTGCTTCTATAAGGATGCTCCCACTCCCACCCATCCACTCCAACCTCAACACCCTGGCATTACCTTACACTTGGGAAAGGAGCCTTCATAGGACCAAGAGCTTTTCCTCCCACTGATGCTAGATAATGCCATCCTTTGCTACATATGTAGCTAGAGTCATGGGACCCTCCATGTGTACTCATTGGTTGGCAGTTTAGTCCCTGGGAGCTCTGGAGAGGTCTGGGTGGTTGATATTGTCATTCTTCCTATGGTGCTGCATGGCAGATGGGGTTCAGCAGGAGACGGTGCTTGACACCAACCTGCCACTGAGCTGGATGACCTGAGTTGAACCCCCAAGACCCATATGATGGACCTAGAAAACCAAATCCCTCAGGTTGCCCTCTGACCTTCACACATATGCTGCAGCGTGCAAGCACACACAGACTCTCTCTCTCTCTCTCTCTCTCTCTCTCTCTCTCTCTCTCTCTCTCTCTCCACACACACACACACACACACACACACACACACACACACACACGTAAACAAATAATGTCATATAATGTCATATGAAAAGTTATTTACTGGATGGTGGCACCATGGATGTTGCTTCGGTGGTACAGGGCTCTTGGCGTGATTGGGAATGTCTTGCTGACTGGCCCTCGATGAATTCCTCTTAATTCTGTTTTTCTCCCACCTTCTTTCTCCTCAGTTGCCAACTCTCATTTATTAAATTATCCTATTGGTAGTTTCCTATTCTCCACCCACTTTAAAATTCCATTATATACAACTGCACATAACGAGACATTTCAAAGGAAGATGGCAGACAGTCTCACTAAACCAATAGTCCTAATTTTCCAAGAAGAATTCAGAGCCAATGGGCTCCTGTCAGAGAGGGAGCCCAAGGTGAACAAGGTACATCTATGGGCATATAGTTCTAGCACTGGAGAGGCTAAGGCAGGAGGAGCATGAGTTTAAGACTACCTTGAGTTGCACGGTGAGACCTCATCTCTAAAAAGAGAGGGAAAAAAGTAAACCCAGCCTTCTTGCAAAGAGTACAGAGGAGGACTTCCTCCTAGGAGGTCTCCCCATTTCTAGATCCCCAAAATGAATATTATGTACAAAAATTTGCCTCAAATTTAAACTTTAAAAAAACAAAGCATTATTAAATCACCAACTTTAGTTTGTTAATTAGAATACATGGAAATTTCTCTCAGTCAAATGTTGAGCAGCACTGGTGGAGACAACTATCTTCATTTTTATTCCCATATTTGTCATCCTTATTTCATATTTTACTGAAAATCTTAAGCAAGGCATTTTGGCAAGAAAGAAAAACCTGGAAGACATCCAAATGGAAAAACAGAAAGTAAAAATGTTATTTGTTCAAATGTGATATGATTCTATATATAGAAAGTCTAGAAGAATCCACCCCAAACTATGAAAACTAACAAGCTTTCTGGGTACAAGATCAATACATAAAAAGCTATGGCGTTTTGTGCACCAGCAATGAAAAACCCTAAAAGAGAACAATTTCATTTATAATGGCATCCAAGAGAATAAAAAAATCTAAAAATAAACTTAACCAATTAAGCCAAAGACGGCCTTGCATTGAAAACTGTAAACATTACTAAATGCAACAAAGGAACAAACTAACATTGTAAAAATGACAATGCTGCCTAAGAAATCTATGCTATATACATTGAAAGCCATCCCTACCAAACCTTCCAGTGGCCTGTTTTGCAGAAATGAAAACTAGGATGATACAGACGGTCCATACAGAAATATGAATGGCCCTGAATATCCAAAACAACACTGAAAGAAGAAAATAAATATAGAAGATACACTTTCTGGATTCAAAACTCACTACAAAGCCTACAATAGCACACAAGGATGTAGTTCGGTGGTAGAGCATTTGCCTAATGTGTGTGGGCTCTGAGTGCAGTCATCAGCACCACACACACCACAGACACGTTTTTGAAAAGGACTATGCTACCAACATGCAGATATCCATATAAACCAGTAACATGGAATTAAAAGTATGGGCATAAACGAAACTATCTGTAGCCGATTTCTTTTGGCAAGGGTATCGAAGTCATTTAAGAGGGAAAGAATAGTCTCTTCCACTAGTAGTTCTTTTAAAACACTGTCTAATCTAATGCCAAAGAATAGAGTTGGACACTTACCTCATTCATAATAAAAAACAGCTTAGAGGTCAGTGACTTAAATATTAGAACCATAAATACAAAAATAATAGAAGAAAACAAGGCAGTGGATATTTATGACTGTGTTCTTAGATTTGACACCAAATGCAAAAGAAAACAGAGATACATTGAACTTCAGTTTAGATGCTTTGTTGTGTGCACCAAATCAAGAAAGAAAAGAAGAGGGTTGGAATGACCCAGCAGGTATCTTAGGGTTTCTTCGGCTGCAATGAAACACCATGACCAAAAAGCAAATCTAGGGGGAAAGGGTTTATTTGGCTTGCAGTTCCATATTTTAGTCCATCACTAAAGGAAGCCAGAACAGATATTCAAACCTGGAGGCAGGAACTGATGCAGAGGCCATCAGTTGGAGGGATGCTATTTGCTGGCTTGCTCCTCATGGCTTGCTCAGCCTGCTTTCTTATACAATCCAGGACTAGCAACCCACAGTGGGTTGGACCCTCCTCCATCAATTACTAATTAAAAAAAATGCTTTACAGCTGGATTTTTTTGGGGGGAGTTGTCTCATTTAGTTTTTGTTTGTTTGTTTGTTTGTTTTGTTTTTTGTTTTTTGGGGGATTTTTGGATATTTTTTATTTACATTTCAAATGTTATTCCCTTTCCCAGTTTCCCAGCCATAAGCCCCCATCCCCCTCCCCTTCCTCTTTAAGGGTGTTCCTCATCCCCAAACACCCCTCTTCCATCCTCCCCCCGACATTCCCCTACAATGGGGGTCCAGCCTTGGCAGGACAAAGGGCTTCTTCTTCCACTGGTGCCCAACAAAGCCATTCTCTGCTACATATGCAGCTGGAGCCGTGGGTCTGTCCATGTGTACTCTTTGGGTAGTGGTTTAGTCCCTGGGAGCTCTGATTGGTTGGTATTGTTGTTCTTTTGGGGTTGCAAGCCACTTTAGTTCCTCCAATCCTTTCTCTGATTCCTCCGATGGGGCCTCCATTCTTAGTTCAATGGTTTGCTGCTGGCATCACCTCTGTATTTGTCACACTATGGCTGAGCCTCTCAGGAGACAGCTATATCAGGCTCCTGTTAGCATGCACTTCTTAACTTCATCAATCTTATCTAGTTTTGGTAGATACATATATATATATATATATATATATATATATATATATATGTATGTATGTATGGATGTATGTATGTATGTATGTATATACACACACACATATATGGGCTGTATATGCAGGTAGGGCAATCTTATCTAGTTTAGTATATATATATATACACACACACATAAGGGCTGTATATGCAGGTAGGGCAGTCTCTGAATGGCCATTCCTTCAGTCTCTGCTCCAAACTTTGTCTCCGTATCACCTCTTATGAATATTTTGTTCCCCCTTTTAAGAAGGACTGAAGCATCCACACTTTGGTCATTCTTCTTGAGTTTCCTGTGTTCTATGCATTGTATCTTGGATAATTTGAGCTTTTGCGCTAATATCCACTTATCAATGAGTGCATATCATGTGTGTTTTTCTTACCTCACTCAGGATGATATTTTCCAGTTCCATCCATTTGCTTATGAATTTCATAAAGTCATTGTTTTTGATAGCTGAGTAATATTCCATTGTGTAGATGTACCACATTTTCTGTATCCATTCCTCTGTTGAAGGGCATCTGGGTTCCTTCCAGCTTCTGGCTATTATAAATAGGGCTGCGATGAACATAGTGAAGCATGTGTCTTTGTTATATGTTGGAGCATCATTTGGGTATATGCCCAAGAGAGGTATAGCTGGATCCTCAGGCAGTTCAATGTCCAATTTTCTGAGGATCCTCCAGACTGATTTCCAGAATGGTTGTACCAGCCTGCAATCCCACCAACAATGGAGGAGTGTTCCTCTTTCTCCACATCCTCGCCAGCATCTGCTGTCACGTGAGTTTTTGATCTTAGCCGTTCTCACTGGTGTGAGGTGAAATCTCAGGGTTGTTTTGATTTGCATTTCCCTTATGACTAAAGATGTTGAACATTTCTTTAGGTGCTTCTCAGTCATTGGATATTCCTCAGCTGCAAATTCGTTGTTTAGTTCTGTATCCCATTTTTTAATAGGGTTATTTGTGTCCCTGCGGTCTAACTTCTTGAGTTCTTTGTATATTTTGGATATTAGCCCTCTATCAGATATAGGATTGGTAAAGATCTTTTCCCAATCTGTTGTTTGCTGTTTTGTCCTAATGTCATTAGGACATTATGCAATGACAGCTTTGCAGTTTTATCAGATCCCATTTGTCAATTCTTGATCTTAGAGCATAAGCCATTGGTGTTTTGTTTAGGAAAATTTCCCCAGTGCCCATGTGTTTGAGGCTCTTCCCCACTTTTTCTTCTTCTTTTTTTAAAGATTTTATTTATTTTTTGTATACGATTACAGACACACCAGATCCCATTACAGATGGTGGTGAGCCATCATGTGGTTGCTGGGATTTGAACTCAGGACCTCTGGAAGAACAGTCAGTGCTCTTAACCACTGAGCCACCTCTCCAGCCCCACTTTTTCTTCTATTAGTTTGAGTGTATCTGGTTTGATGTGGAGGTCCTTGATCCACTTGGACTTAAACTTTGTACAGGGTGATAAGAATGGGTTGATTTGCATTCTTCTACATGCTGACCTCCAGTTGAACCAGCACCTTGTTTGAAAATGCTATCTTTTTTCCACTGTAAAGTTTTAGCTCCTTTGTGAAAAATCAAGTGACCATATGTGTGTGGGTTCATTTCTGGGTCTTCAATTCTATTCTACTTGTCCACTTGTCTGTTTCAATCAATCATCAATCAATGAATCAATCAATGGCAAAGAGTTTGAACAGAATTCTAATCCCAGCACTTGGGAGGTGAATTCAGGAAGATTATGAACTCAAGGCCAACCTAATCTACATTGTACAAACCTGGGAGGGAGGAAGGAGGAAATGAAGGAAGGGAAGAGAGGAAGGAAACGAATTAATGAACTTAAGTAACAGTTTCTAAAGATGTTCAAATGACTTACAAGATCATAAGAAAGACTTCCCCATTATTGGTTGTAACTGAGGATGCACTTGACTTCTTGATCTTCCTGCCTCTGCCTTCCAAGTGCTGGAATTACAGATGTGTTTCATCCGTCGGTTTTATGCTGAGTGGAAGATTGAAGCCAGGGCTCCATGCATGCTAAGCAAGCTTATTGTTTTTTAATGTGAAAATTTTGTTAATAATAATTAACACATGAGAATTCCTTTTCATTTTTTGTTTGCTTGTTCTCTGGTTTCTATTTTTTTTTATTGGTGTTTGTTTTCATTTTTGTTTTGAGACAGCACCTCACCATGCAGCCCAGTTTGGCCTTGAGCATTTGATCTTCCCAGCTTGCTCTCCCAAGAGCAGGGATTATATTCCCGCACCACCATGCCCAGCCTTCAAACAGAAAATTTCCTATTGAAGTGCAAGTTAATTCCAAAGGAAAAATTCTTAGTGCAATTTATCTAGTAAGTATTTCTGGGAGCTAGGTTACCCCAATCTAAGGAAGAAACAAAAGTCCACCCACCCAGGTGTCACTGCCATTAATGGAAAGTTCTCCTATCTCCTGGAACCCCGTGTGTGGGGGACACTCCTGAAATCCTAACACCCAGGTCTGAGGCAGGAGAATCTGGAGTTCAAAGCCAGCTTAGGCCTCAAGAAAGACCATTTCTAAAAGCATAAAAACAATAACAGCATAAAACACTTTAATAAGAGCTAAGGCAAAATACTAACTGGGGTTGTTTCAAGAAATAACCCCCAGGCTGGAAAAGTGGCTTACCACTTAGAGCATTTGGTATTCTTGCAAAAGACCTGGGTTCAAGTCTCAGCACCCACATGGCAACTCACAACCATCTGTAACCTAGTACACACACACACACACACACACACACACACACGCTGCACATGCATACCTGCTTGCAAAACATTCATACACAAAGTAAAATAAACAAATCTAAAACTAAAAAAAAATGACTATGAATTTAGTTGCTGTTTAATGAACATTTTAGTAAGGAAAAAAATTGATAAATTGTGGTTTAAAATGTTTAATATTCAGCTAGAAGGGAGAATGAGGGCTGGAGAGATGGCTCAGTGGTTAAGAGCACTGACTGCTCTCCCAGAGGTCTTGAGTTCAAATCCCAGCAACCACATGGTGGCTTACAACCATCTGTAATGAGATTTAATGCCCACTTCCGGGTGTATCTGAAAACAGCTACAGTGTACTTACATATAATAAATAAATAAATTCTTAAGAAAGGCGGGGAGAATGATGCTGCTTAGTCCCATCATGACACAAGATGCAGCATAAACCATACTAACAAATATAGCTCATCTGCCAATCATGGTGGAGCACACTTAGATTTCCAGCACTCGGGAAATGAAGGCAGGAGGCGGGGAGTTCAAGGTTACCCTCTGCCACACAGCAAGCTTGAAGCCAGGCTGGGCTGCAGGGAAAGCCTGTCGGCCCTGCATTTGCCATGCAGCATGCATTCCCCTGTGCAGCCTTCCACTCCACCCTCAGAACAATCCTTTGAGCTCTGTGCTCCTGGTGGTTTCTCACTGTACGATAAGAAATCAAAAGCCCAGGAAGGCGGAATGACTTGTTCAAAGCAAGAGCAAACAGTTGGGGTTTGGCTTTGAACTGATCTCACCACACAGAATCCCAGGATCTCTACAACCACACGGACACCTGTTCTCATTTTGTCTTCATTGCTGTGCCTCAGTCTGACAGCTCTGTGTGACAGCCATGGGGAGCCACAAGACAGGCTGCTTAGAAATACAGTACTCGGCCTGAATAATTTTCGTTAAAGTCAGACTGTTGTTAATGAACGAATATTATTAATATTCTTCTGAGAATATTCCTATTTGGGATTATTAGTATTAGACAGTTCGCTTGCCGCAATATCGCACTTTCTGCCTAGCCTTCCTCTGCAAAGGAAGATCTTGAAAGGCAGGACTGAGTAGCCTAAGTGGGAGAAATAGCATAACTCACTTACATGGAAGCCAGGGGCTGTGGCATAGATCTGTGTTCTTCAAAGAGAGCATCCAAGTCGATTTGGCAGTAGGATAATAAAAGCTATCTCTGGGTTAATGTTGGATGGAGTGTCCTATGTGTTAAATAGTCTTCCTTCGTAGAACTTTTACAAAGAATTCAGGGTGAAAAGTATCCATGGTTAGCAATTATATTTTACAAAATAACCAACAGAACCTTATAGAGCCCAACGCTGGTCAGTTTAATTCAACTGAGTAAACACTCATTAAAATGCTGTCATAGTGCTGGCAAGGATGTGGAGAAAGAGGGACACTCCTCCATTGTTGGTGGGATTGCAAACTGGTACAACCGTTCTGGAAATCAGTCTGGAGGATCCTCAGAAAATTGGACATTGAACTGCCTGAGGATCCAGCTATACCTCTCTTGGGCATATACCCAAAAGATGCCCCAACATATAAAAAAGACACGTGCTCCACTATGTTCATCGCAGCCTTATTTATAATAGCCAGAAGCTGGAAAGAACCCAGATGCCCTTCAACAGAGGAATGGATACAGAAAATGTGGTACATCTACACAATGGAATATTACTCAGCTATCAAAAACAACGACTTTATGAAATTCGTAGGCAAATGGTTGGAACTGGAAAATATCATCCTGAGTGAGCTAACCCAATCACAGAAAGACATACATGGTATGCACTCATTGATAAGTGGCTATTAGCCCAAATGCTTGAATTACCCTAGATCCCTAGAACAAAGGAAACTCAAGACGGATGATCAAAATGTGAATGCTTCACTCCTTCTTTAAATGAGGAAAAAGAATACCCTTGGCAGGGAAGGGAGAGGCAAAGATTAAAACAGAGACTGAAGGAACACCCATTCAGAGCCTGCCCCACATGTGGCCCATACATATACAGCCACCCAATTAGACAAGATGGATGAAGCAAAGAAGTGCAGACCGACAGGAGCCGGATGTAGATCGCTCCTGAGAGACACAGCCAGAATACAGCAAATACAGAGGCGAATGCCAGCAGCAAACCACTGAACTGAGAATAGGTCCCCCGTTGAAGGAATCAGAGAAAGAACTGGAAGAGCTTGAAGGGGCTCGAGACCCCAAAAGTACAACAATGTCAAGCAACCAGAGCTTCCAGGGACTAAGCCACTACCTAAAGACTATACATGGACTGACCCTGGACTCTGACCCCATAGGTAGCAATGAATATCCTAGTAAGAGCACCAGTGGAAGGGGAAGCCCTGGGTCCTGCTAAGACTGAACCCCCAGTGAACTAGTCTATGGGGGGAGGGCGGCAATGGGGGGAGGGTTGGGAAGGGAACACCCATAAGGAAGGGGAGGGGGGAGGGGGATGTTTGCCCGGAAACCGGGAAAGGGAATAACACTCGAAATGTATATAAGAAATACTCAAGTTAATAAAAATAAAAAAATAAAAAAAAAAAATGCTGTCATAGCCCCTCCAGTGCCAGCATGCGCCACTGGATAAGGGAATGTGGGTACCATCTACTGCAAAGGTTCGCTCCCACCTTCCTTCCTTTTCCTACAGTGTTGCAGTTCAAACGTAGGGCCTAACATAAGCTAGCCAAGCACTGTACCACTGAATCGTATCCCCAGACCTCCTTTTGTTTTTATTTTAACAGTGTTTCACTTAAATTGCTCAGACTGGTCTTAAACTTAATCTGTAGTCCAGGTAGGCTTTGAACTTGTAATCTTCTTGCCAAGGACTTTTGAGTAGCTAGATTTCAGGCCAAGCCCACATAAAAAGCTTTGTTTTATTCTTTTTACATGTGTGATTTTGTGTGTGTAAGTGTGTGTGTGTGTGTGTGTGTTTTGTGTGTGTGTGAGTGTGTGGGTGTTTTATGTGTGTGTGAGTATGTGTGTGTTTTGTGTGTGAGTGTGTGTGATTGTGTGAGTGTATGTGTGAGTGTGTGTGTTTTGTGTGTGTGTGAGTGTATGTGTGTGTGAGTGTGTGTGTTATGTGTATGTGTGGGTAAGTGTGTGTGGGAGTGTGAGTGTGTGTGAGTGTGTGTGTTTTGTGTGTGTGTGAGTGTATGTGTGTGTGAGTGTGTGTGTTATGTGTATGTGTGAGTGTGTGTGTGTGTTTTGTGTGTGGGAGTGTGTGTGTTATGTGTGTGTGAGTGTGTGTGTGAGTGTGTATGTGTGAGTGTGAGTGTGTGTGTTTTGTGTGTGTGAGTGTATGTGTGAGTGTGTGTGTGTTATGTGTATGTGTGGGTAAATGTGTGTGTGTGAGTGTGAGTGTGTGTGAGTGTGTGTGAGTGTGTGTGTTATGTGTATGTGTGGGTAAATGTGTGTGTGAGAGTGTGAGTGTGTGTGTGTGTTTTGTGTGTGTGTTATGTGTATGTGTGGATAAGTGTGTGTGTGTTTTGTGTGTGAGTGTGTGTGAGTGTGTGTGAGTGAGTGTGTGTGTGTGTGTGTGTGTGTGTGTGTGTGTACGTACATATATGCACATGTGCCGTGGCACATAGGGAGATCCGATGAGAACTTTGAGGAATCAGCTCATTCCTATCATGTGAGTTCCAGGGGCTGAACTCAGGTTATCATCCCTCATCAGCCCACAATTACCACTTAGGAAACAGTAGCAAAGATACAGTTCTAAGAGTTCCTAGAAACTCCGTGGGGGACTCAGAGGAAGTTCAGTGATACATTCCTGGCCCAGGATACTCACAGCTTTGGCATGTCTACAGATGTTTACTTTCTGATTTTTGTTTTTGCCTTTTTAGTTTGGGAGGGGGTCTCGGGTACCCCCATGCTGGCCTCAAACTCACTAAGGAGTCAATACTATCCTTGAATTCCTAATCCTCCTGCCTCCTCTCCTAAGCACTGGGATTACAGATGTGCACCACCACACCTAGTTCTTTATTTAAACTGAAGAAAGAAAGAAAAAATAAAGAGGAAAGCCATTTTGTCAATTCCGAGTTTATTTATATAGAAATAAATCCTGGAGTTGTCTCATTTTGACATCATTTAGAATTAGAAATCAGCCTTCCCTCACTGGGGCAATGAAAACATCGTGAGACAAAGGAAGCTAACAGGAGTGGAGCAGCAAACACAGCTGGAAGTCTCTGGGACCCAGAGGCACCAAACACAATATTTTGCTTCCATGGGACAACTCCCAGCCAAGAAGCTCCAAACTGAGGACAGTTAGAGACACCCTGTCTTCTAAATGCCCTTGATGTGCACACAGTAGGGCTTGGGTAGTGAAAGCTGGTGGTGGTTTGGACAGGAGAGCCACAGAAAGAGCAGTGTCCCAGATAAGTGACATCTTTCACTTGTCTCCTTCATTCCTTTCCAAGCACCAAAGCAGTGGTGTAGGCCAGGGCACAACAAATAAAAGTCCCATTGTAACTGATGGGCATACTCCCCTTAAAGTAGGATATTGATCCATTCTTCACTATGGTGACAGGAAGGCTACTTACAAAGAGAACAGGTTTGTTTAGTTCATCATTTGGGAGCCCAGAATCGCAAGCAACATGGCATAGACTCTGGCAAGGCTCCCCCTTGGGCTACATTATTTCATAATAAGAATGAGCGTCAGGCCAGCAAGATGGCTTAGCAGATAAAGGCACTTATCAAAGATCTCAAGACCTGGATTCAAAGGTACAAAGTTGTTATCTGGCCACTACACATATGTCTATGATACATGCACTTGGTGATGATGATGATGATGGTGGTGGTGGTGGTGATGGTGGTGGTGGTGATGATGATGGTGGTGGTGATGGGGGTGTTGGTGATACATTTCTATAAAAATGTGCATGTATCGATGTGGTCTATTTCCTATTCCTTCCAGGGCTACCAGGATTTGATCCCAGATCTCTACCCTTATTACATAATCTAATCTAATGACTTCCCACAGGTGTCATTTCTAATATGGCGGTGAATGAAGTTTCTGACCTTGTCATACCATTCACATGAGCCCTTGGAGGATACGCCTGCATGAGTTGAGTGTGGACAATCACACCGAAACCCAGCAGTAAGTGGCTACTCCCTGCCAATGAGGATTCGCTTGAACACAACTCCAAGATTCAGAAGGTATGGCCACTAGACGGGACAATCACAGACAATCAGTGGAATGAACCTAGCGGGGCAGAGGGAACACATCTGGCCAACAGGAAGTCGAAACCCACTTGGACCTGACCACAAGACATGTCTTCCTGAGTCTTAATGCTGTCATCAACCAAGCCCAGGAAAAAGTGGAGGTGGCCAGGAAGCTCTTTCCTTCCAGCCCTGGGAGACCCCAAGAAGCCTCTGGAGTTTTCCCTACGGGGAAACTGGTGAGGCAGGGGGCTGGCCCTGCCTGTGAGACAAATAGTGCAGAAACAGGAGATGTGAGTCAGCCAGAGGTGAGGGAGAGCCAGCCGGAACTCAGCCCACACTGGCTAGGGATGAGTGGGTGGTGGACCGAGTATGCTCACACCAAACCTCTCACCACAGCTGTCTGGGCTTCACCTTCCTTGCCGTCCTTGGAGATGAGATTCCATGAGTAGAAAAACATTCAGAGAGCAAAGGAGGTGACTCAGCCCTGTAATTGCCAAGGGCTGTGTGCCGTTCTTCATGCCGTTAGCTTTGTCAGGGCTTCTGAGACTTGTAAGCCTCTTGGCAGTGTGTTAAGGATGGTACGGTTTCCATCCAGAGTTGAATGACAGCACAAACGACGCTGGATAGTCACGCAGGATTTCTGATTTTACTTCCTGCTTAAAAGCAAGTCGATTTTTCTTTTAAAACTAACAGCTTCTACCCTCACGCTCGACACATTAACAACATTAACAAGCCTCTTTGCCATCATACCTGGTTTTAAAATAAGCTTGAGAGAAAAAGTTTCATTATTTGTTTCTAACAGTGTCTATGATGGTGATTGAGTGTGCTTCACAGATTTGTTTATAATGGGAGTCACAGTCAGACATTAAAGAAAATAGGACAAACTAACAGAATCTTCTTCCTGTAGTTTAAATGATAGGAAATGATTTGTAATCTGTCACCAGATTAACTCAGTTGAGCACTATGGGCTTTCCTCACATTTGGCCACCTTTGTGGAAAACTAAAGTCCCCTTTAGGCTGGGGAATCTGTCTCAGTGGTAGAGCACTTACCTGGTTCACCCCTGGCCCCGAGTTCAATCACCAATACTAGAGTCAAGGAATGTAATCTTATCCATTCTCAGACAACAATGTTAAAAACAACTAAGTAAGAATTTAGATATGTGTACATACATATGTGCATGTGTATTACACTTGTCCTTTTTAAATTTTGGATTTACATGTACAATTAGGAGTCATCTCAATTAGCGGTCAGTGGTCTGCAGCTCCTGCCTTTGAGGTATAAGCTTATAGTTTGAGAAAGTGTGGGGAATCTAATGATAAGATACTAATGTCATTTTGTTAACATCTAAACTTTAGATATGGACTATATGTAGTATGGTAAATAAATAGTACTGTGAAACACGAGATGCAATTACTACAGTAAAAAGTTTAGTAACATCATAAAATGATCATTATAATAAAAGATTAATTCTCTCTTCCAACAATTGATTACTTCAAATTGATTTCTCCAACTTTCCTGATCTGGGTCCATTTTAACAGTCCATGGGAAATGGTACAAAGGTTCTAGTAAAGACATCCATAATGAGCCACTAATATGAAGCTTATACTGTGTTTAGTAGAAACCCTGGCTTTGTTGAGTAATTACCTATAATACATCAAATACCATTCACATTAAACAAAATGTATAAGCCCTAAAATAAAGGATCATATTTGCAGCTAACACCAGGAATCCCAGCTCATGGACGGCCCAATGTGGTTATCTTCGTGTCAACTACACATGACCTAGAGTAACCTGGGAAGAGAGTCTCACTGAAGGATAACCCAGATCAGGTTAGTCGGTAGGTGTGTCTTGGAAGTGAAGGGATTGTCTAATTACGATAATTAATGTAGGAAGAATCAGTCTATAGTGGGCAGCACCATCCCCTAGACAGGGAGCCTGCACTATTTAAGAGTGGAGAAATAGAGCTGAGCTTAACAGAGACAGACAAGTCACACACACACATACACACACCCCTCTCCTCTGCACTGCAGATATGTGACTTGTCTGAAGTCCCTTCCTTGACTTCCCCTCAATGATGGGTCACAACCAGGACTGTAAACTGAAATAAACCCTCTCACACTCCTACATTAGTGTTTTTGTCAGATTATTTGGGTCACAGCAACAGAAACGAAACTAAAACACAGGGACAGGAGAATCACTGAAAATTAAAGGATAGCCAGGGGTATATGGTGAGTCTCAGACAAAACTGGCTACAGCCAAATGAACCAGTGAGTATGGTAGTAGGAAGAGAACAGCAACACAAAAGTCAGCCTGTTTGGATGTCATTAGAAATAAGTAAATACAAATTAGGAATAGGCTAGGGAAGTAGGTCAGTAGGTAAGAGTAACTGATCTCCAAGCATGAGAACCCAAATTCGAATCTTAGTACCCACAAATAAAGCTGCAAATGGTTGCCAATACCTGCAATCCCAGCATTGTAGGAGGACAAGAGACTATCAGGAGTTCACTGGCCAGAGAGCCCAGCTGAAACAGCTGGCTGCCAGTTCAGTGGGTAACACTTTATGAAGAGAGTAAGGTAGAGAGTGATAAAGGACTACATGGAGAACCATGCTCTGGCCTTCAAATGTGTACACTTAGGTACACACACTCACGCTCACATTCAAACAATATACACACGGGAGGAGGGGAGAATTTTCAAAAGAATTCTAATAGATCAGCAAGGTGTCTCAGTGGGTAGACCCTCTAGCCACCAGCCTGATAACACGAGTTCAATCCCCAGAACTCACATGAGTTCCAACGGGTTGTCATTTGACCTCCACACACACATTGTGGCACCACCACCACCACCACCAGCACACACACAGCCATAATGCTAAAATGTCTATATCGTTAACTTAATAAGACTTCATTGCTAGGCTTGTTGTAATATATATGTAACAAGCTTCCTAATGATAGTGGCCATTTGATAAACACCATATCAAAGAATCAAAAAGGAATGTTCAAGGTTGGCAGGGTGGTAGGTGAGCTAAAATATGACTACACTGTAGACTATTAAAGTCATTTGAGGTAAACAGGAGTTGGGCCACGGAACTGGTCAAGAGATGGTTACAAGAACAAAAGATAAGATGTGGCTGGAGAGATGGCTCAGTGGTTAAGAGCACGGGCTGCCTTTTCAGAGGACTTGGATTCAATTCCCAGCACCCACATAGCAACTCATAACCATCCTAACTCCAGTTCTAGGGGATCCAATATCCTCGGGCATGAGGCATGCACATGATGTAGACACACATACTTGGCAATACACTCACTCATATACATAAAATAAAAGTATAGTTTAAAAATAGAAGATGTACCACATAGATACACTAGACCCATCTTTGTGAGAAAATTTAATGTAGTTACATGTATGTGTGCTGTAATGTTTCTACAGTGTGTGTATATGTAGTTTACACATGTCCATAGGCGTAGTCTTGTGGACATACAATGGATATATGGGGACATACAAGGTAACTAACACTTTTCCTTGGGAGATGGGAGAGTGGAGGCCACATCCAAGAAGAGAAAAGGTAGAAGAAAAAGAGAGAAACAAAAAGAGCAAACAACCAGAAAGCATAATTCCATTTTGTAAAATTATACACATGTATTAAAGAAATTAGAAATAGGAAGATTTATGTTTATAAACATGTCGAGATGACTGTGGGACACTGAGGAAATAAATATGTGTTCACATGTGTCTCCACAGTTTGTTGTTGTTAGTTTTGCTTTCATTTTTTCATGAATTGAGCAGTTCTTCACTGAGAAACAGAGACAGAGGTCTTAGCTCTCCTTCCATTGACTAGTACGTTCACTACCCATGGGTTCTTAAAGCCCATGCCCCGGCTTCTGTTACTAGGGAAAGTAGTTCTGTGTGCTTTCTGCTAGAATCTCCCTTCTTCTGCTTGAAACACAGTTTTCGCTTCTGTAAGGCAAAAGACACTGTCATTAGGACAAAACAGAAACCAACAGATTGGGAAAGGATCTTTACCAATCCTACATCTGATAGAGGGCTTATATCCAAAATATATAAAGAACTCAAGAAGTTAGACTCCAGAGAGCCAAATAACCCTCTTAAAAATGGGGTACAGAAGGGTTGGGGATTTAGCTCAGTGGTAGAGCACTTGCCTAGCAAGCGCAAGGCCCTGGGTTCAGTCCCCAGCTCTGAAAAAAAAAAAAGAAAAAATGGGGTACAGAGCTAAACAAAACATTTTCAGCTGAGGAATATCGAATGGCCAAAAAGCACCTAAAGAAATGTTCGACATTCTTAGTCATCAGGGAAATGCAAATCAAAACAACCCTGAGATTCCACCTCACACCAGTCACAATGGCTAAGATAAAAAACTCAGGTGACAGCAGATGCTGGCGAGAATGTGGAGAAAGAGGAACACTCCTCCATTGTTGGTGGATTGCAGACTGGTACAACCATTCTGGAAATCAGTCTGGAGGTCCCTCAGAAAATTGGACAATGCACTACCTGAAGACCAGCCATACCTCTCTTAGGCATACACCCAAAAGATGCTCCAACATATAACAAAGACACATGCTCCACTATGTTCATAGCAGCCTTATTTATAATAGCCAGAAGCTGGAAAGAACCCAGATGCCCTTCAATAGAGTAATGGATTAAAAAATGTGGTACATCTACACAATGGAATACTACTCAGCTATCAAAAACAATGACTTCATGAAATTCATAGGCAAATGGAATGAACTAGGAAATATCATCCTGAGTGAGGTTACTCAATCACAGAAAAACACACTTGGTGTGTACTCATTGATAAGTGGATATTAGCCCAAAAGCTCGAATTACCCAAGATGCAATCCACAGACCACAGGAAGCTCAAGAAGAAGGATGACCAAAATGCGGATGCTCCCACTCCTTCTTAAAAGGGGAAAAATATCCATAGGAGGGGATATGGAAGCAAAGATTAGAGCAACAACTCAAGGAATGGCCATTCAGAGCCTGACCTACATGTGGCCCATATATATATATATATATATATATATATATATATATATATATATATATATATATATATATATATATATATATATATGTCCTCCAAAACTAGATAAGATTGATGAAGCTAAAAAAAATGCATGCTGAAAGGGACCAGATATAGATCTCTCCTGAGAGACACATCCAGAGCATGTCCAATACAGAGGTCAATGCTAGCAGCAAACCACCAAACTGAGAATAGGACCCCCTTGGGGAGAATTAGAGGAAGTATTGAAAGAGGTGAAGGAGCTTGCAACCCCATAAAAACAACAATGCCAACCAACCAGAGCTTCCAGGGACTAAACCTCTACCCAAAGACTATACATGGACTGACCCTGGGCTCCAACTGCATATGTAGCAGAGAATAGCCTTGTCGGGGCACCAGTGGAAGGGGAAGCCCTTGGTCCTGCCAAGGTTTGACCCCTGGTACAGGGGAATATTGGGGGGCAGTAAGGGTGATGTATAGGGGGAAAACCTGCATGGGGGAGGGGGAGGGAATGGAGTCTTATGGACAGGAAACCGGAAAGGGGAATAACATTTGAAATGTAAGTAAAGAAATATATCTAATAATAAACTTAAAAATAAAACTACAGTTTTCCTTGCCCCTGGTCAAGTATTGCTACTTCATTGACCTGACCTTCCTGGCTTTCGCAGTCAGAGGAGCCTCTCTGAGTCATCACCACCATTTTCCTGTCTGCCTCCCTCCTCAGATCAACACTAAGAAGAGGGAAATACTAGACTCGCTCTGTCCACCTGCAGAAACAGGATTAACTCACACAAATAAACCCTCAGCCCCTCCCTGCCTCTTAATCTTCTAGGGAAGCTGCTGCCTCAGCTCTGAGGCAAAGAAACCTGCAAGGCCACCACAACCCCAGACGCAAAGCAGAAGGTTTGAGCAGATGGCCATGCTCTCTGTACTGCCTACTGTCCAGCATGGTGCTTTTTCCAGATCATTTTCCAGAGAGATATCAGCAAGGCTTCCTACCTTCCTTCCCTTTATTTGGAAGGCTCCCTTCCAAATCTCTCCACCTCCCGAATCTGAGAAACAGGAGTGGATTTTGAGGAATCTTCTCTAGACAAAGCTTCACTATCAGGTCTAGAGCTTGGCCTAATTTAAATGCCAAGCACTCTTATGCTTTTATGAGATTCCCCTCGGTGTTTTTGCTGTGGAAGGCTGCCATTTACTCATCTCAGGGCCATACCTCAGATGAAGATAGACACCTTGGGCTGAGCAGAGCAAGGCAGTAGACTCGAGAGTGCGAATGCGAAGCATGTAAAACTTCCAGCAGCTCAGTTTTGCAATCGTTGCTGGCATTAACCTCCTTCAAGCCTATTCATGTTTGTATTACAACATAATTTGTTACACTGGTCACACTGTACAGTTATTTAAGATAATATGTAACCTCTGCCCTATAAATAAAAAAGAAAGGAGGGAGAGAAAAATGGAAATCGTAGAAAAATGAGAAATATTTTACCTACAGCTGAGGGTCATAGCAAAGGCTTTCCATAAGAGAAAACAGGTTAAAACCAGAAAATACTACAAATCTATTTAACATAACCTTTTGTATGGTTGGCATGTGAGGCAGGATTTAACTATGTAGAGCCTAAGCTGGTTTTGAACCAACTTATGTTGCATAGACTAACTTGAAACTTATGATCATCCTGTCTCTGCCTTCACAGCGCTGAGTATGGATATTTAATATAGCTGTCAAGGGGCATGTGAACACTCAGAAATTAAAACCCCAAAGCACAAATAAACCACAATGTAAAAAAAAAAATCTTGTCTTAGTTAACTTTAACTCTCAACTTGGCTCAGCCTAACATCACCCAAAAAGATCTCAGTTGGATGATTTGTCTTTATCCGGTTGGTCATTGGATATGCCTACAAGGGATTATCTTGATTGTTAATTGATGAAAGAGGGTCAGCACACTGTGGGCAGTACCATCCCCTAGGGAGGTACTCTGGGCTCTATATCTGACCGAGCATGGGTCAGAGAAAGCTATAAAGTGAGCCAGCAAGCAGTTCCTCCATAGTTTCTGCTTCAAGCTCTTCTTTAAGTAACTCCCCTGACTTCCCTTGATGAATAGATAGTGACTTGGAAGTGTAAGCCAAATAAACTCTTTTCTTCCCAAGTTGCTTTTGATCAGAGTGTTTTGCTACAACAACAAAAAGGAAACGAGAACATTAGGTCTGATGAAAATATGCTGAAGATATGAGAAAGATAACTGGGTGAATGGGGGTTGATCTAATGTTAATTAACGGAAGGGAACAAAACATGTTCCCCTTGCTCAAATAATTTTCTGGGCTCCATTGTCCTTAGAGGTTTAAAAAAAACACATGCTTTCCTCCAAGTGTGAGAAGGGCCACTCTCAAACCTGCTGCAGGGGACAGAGTAAGGATGGTGAGAGACACCTTCTTATTTTTGTTTCAGCAATGCCACTATGACAAATCTAGGGATAGCATGTCCTGAAGCCTGTCATACCTAAGGAAACAGAGACACCCCTGAAACTCAAATATATGAGCATAGCTTAAAACATGGCATCCAGATGGTTGGTTTCATTGAATAAAAGATTATGGATATTGTCTTAGGGTTTCATTGCTGTGAAGGGACAAGACCAACTCTTATATCCAGGCAACTTTTATAAGGACAACATTTAATTGGGGCTGGCTTACAGTTCAGAGGTTCAGTCCATTATCATCAAGGCAGGAAACATGTCAGTGTACAGTCAGACATGGTGCTGGAGGAGCTGAGCGTTCTGCCTTGATTTAAAAGCAGCCAGGACAGAAGGAACCAGTCTTTTTCAGGCAGCCAGGAGAAGACCAGCATCTGTATTAGGTAAAATCTGAGCATAGAGGACCTCAATGCCTACCCCCCAAATGACACTCTTCCAACAAGGCTACACTTCTTAATAGTGCCACTCTCTATGAGCCAAGCATTCAAATACCTGAGTCTATGGAAGACCAAAGCTCTTCAAACTACCATATATATATATATATATATATATATATATATATATATATATATATATATATATATATATATAGTTTTCCAGATGTGATATATTTGGAGGGAGTTAGGACTTGGAAACCTGAAGTCCAATGTGAAATGCTGTGAGATGTCCAGAAGTGATAGCCTACACAACGATGCAAGCCTTAGCTTCTCTGTGAGTCCACACAGGCCTATTGTGGACTGCCAAGCACCATTGCCATCCCAAGATCCCAAGATACCTCAGAGCAGAAGTGACAGGGAAAAGGCACAGACATGATCAGGTTTCAGGTCCCCACATTGAAGAGCACAGAGGAATCTCCAAGTCCTTATGGTTAAATCAGAAGCTGTCATTCAAAAATGCAGCCTAATCAGAGAGAACATAGACAGGCTGAGACCTGAATCCAAGACAGATGCCCAGGTAAAACAGGAAAATAAGCTAAGCAGCAGACATTATATGAACAGGAAACAGATCCTTCAGGAAAAGCATAAAGTCACTCACTGGGAGGTGATTGACTTCTGTCTCCTCTCTGACATGTTTCAAGCATCTTGCTTTGTGTGAGCAGATAATAATGGCCATCAGACAGATTTAACCATCAGAGCAGAAGCAGACCCTGAGGCCGATATTCAGGGGAGCCGATCTCTAGGTGTGCTTTCTGGGTACAGCAAATGAGAGAGCCGCTGAGAGGAGCATGGGAAGAAGTGAGCATTTACTAGAGAGCCATTCAGATCTCTAACACAAGAGAAACCTGTCACAGTCAAGACTGCAGTCTCCTGTAGTCTTATGGACTGGGCAAAGCAGGTCATTAGTACACCTTACGAGAGTGTTCGGGCTACTAAAGCCTGCACTTTCTGGCACTATAATCAAAGTTATAGGTCAGTCAGCTCTTGTAATTCATGAAGCCATTTATAGCGCTCTCTCTCTCTCTCTCTCTCTCTCTCTCTCTCTCTCTCTCTCTGTGTGTGTGTGGTGTGTGTGTGTGTGTGTGTGTGTGTGTGTGTGTGTGTGTGTGTGTGTGACAGAGAGACAGAGAGAGGGGGGAGGGAAGGAGGGAGGGAGAGGGAGGGAGAGAGAGAGGGAGGGAAGGAGGGAGAGGGAGGGAGAGAGAAAGGGAGGGAAGGAGGGAGGGAGGGAGGGAGGGAGGGAGGGAGGGAGGGAGGGAGGGAGGGAAGGAGAGAGCACCAAGAGTTGCTGTGGTGCTAGATTAATGGAAAAATGTTCAGCGGCTTCCTAGAGGCAAAAACTCTAAATTGAACACCATTTCAATAGGTCTCAATTAAGTATGGAAAGAAACACACAGTAGAGTCCAACAGATGGTACTGAGAAATTAAAAACAATGATACAGTGGCTGCTCTAAAAAAGTCAGCTCCTAGCAATAGCTGGTAGCTGTCCAACATTCTCAGCTGGAAACTATGAACTCACTTTATTTGGGGACAACTCAGGCCTCGGGGCAGGATATGATGAGCCCAGTAAGTGCTGCCATCCTCCCAAGGAATATTTCCAGAACATACCACCTCCAGGCCACTCTCTGCACCTGCACTTGAGCCAAGCTCCCCTCAGCAATCCCCTCAAATCACTGAAAAAACTCCTACTTGCAGGGCCAAGCTCACCCTCTACCCACACTGCGTGCTTCCTGGTAATTACCTAAGAGCCAGTCTGTCCCACGGCCATCACACATAGATATGTCAAGGGTTCTCTTTGCTTGTGTGCCATGAAAGGCCTCCTGTGGGTCCTGGATAAGTAGAGATGCTGTCCCTAGTCTACCTCCAGAGCCCTCAGCTAACCTCAGGATAGGGACCCTGGTGCACCACTCCTCCATAGGCTGTGTCTCCAGGTACACTGGGTAGATATCAGATCATCTATGTTGTTCATTTCTGTCCAAGAGTAAGGGGGCACGCTTTGAGTTGGCTCAGGCTTCATTTATACCAGTATTCTTCTCATTGTCACGTGCCCTTAGACAAGGAGATCTCACATCTCTGAGCCTCTGAAAACTGGGACATATGGGATGTGACATGAACACATGGATTTGCCGTTCTCCATGCCACATGGGCAAAGCAGCTTCATCTCCAAGCCCAGTGCTCGCTCTTCTCATTTTACAGGGCCAGACTGCATCCCACACAGCATCTCTGCAGAGCGCAGACTCTAACCATGTTCACCTGACTGGTTTGTTAACAGTGGCTGAGAGGTAAAGTGCAGGAAGCCATCCCCAGAGTGTTCTTTAGGTAGAACCCCCACCCCATGTTCCCCAAAGGAGTTAAATGACAGGGCCACTGTTAAAGAAATTCAACATGCACTACGAAAGATGTCTCTGAGGAGTGTTAAATGTTGAAAATAAGCTTTTAATTCACATTCTTGTTAAAAATCTTGCCTTGACTTGGAAATGGGACTTGGAAACACTAGCTGGCCTTTTGCCTACCAAGAGGACCAATTTGGAGGCAAGTCTTTAAGATCGAATTGAAGTTATTGCTTTCATTATGAGCATCTCCCTTTTGCTCTAGCTTTCATGATCCACCTCATAGCATGGTAGGTAATCTCCTAATGCAATGGCTTCCCTTTATTCCCTCAAGTGAAAAGTTGGTCCTAGGATCTCCTGCTGTGGTAACTGCCAACCATTACCCTGAAGGATTGTCTTGCCAGCTACAATTAGTGCGCTGCGACACTGCGGCAGGAATGACTTACAATGACTAAGTGCCTTCTAACCAGAAGGAAGAAAAAGTGGAGAAGCCCTGGCTGCTGCCACCAACCAGGGTGATGGTGATGGTGATGGTGATGATGATAATGGTTCAGGCCATGCCAGGTCAGAATGCATTGTTAGTTCCTGAATTCTCTCCAACAGCACTGGAGACAGCAGTGGGCTGGTGACACAGGAAGGACTTTGGAAGCCAAGTGTAGCCTCCAGTCACAGCTTTATCTCTTTCCAGATGTATGTTTCCTGTTGTCATCCCCTCATCTAAAATAAGAAAAAAAAAAAAAAAAAAAACAGGATAAAACAAAACCCGTCTGTTGGATTGCTCTGAGGCGCAGTGAGGCAAGATTCAGGTCACGATAGAAGCCCATCCAAAGATGACAGACGATACAGTAAATAACCCAGAATAGTGTCTGGGCTGCAAAAGACAACTGACAAATACCTCCGGTTTCATTTGAAAATATGGAGTTTCTAGTGCAATCATTTTCCGGTGTCTCTGTTTTACAAATGACTTAGTGGTAATTATCACAGTTTGCAGGATTTCTGTCCCGACACGTGGAATATCCTGCTGCTTTCTGGTATCCTGTTCACCAGACTATCCACACAGCTTCACACAGTTATAACTGTGAGTCATGACCATGACCATGACCCGGAGACGGGACCGTCTACCAGAGCTATCTTCTGAATCACTGGAAAACAGAGTGGACGATGTTTTCACTGGCGTGCTTTCAAGTGTCGGCTACCATGCTGTCTCCTTGATCCCCGTGTACAGAGGAAGAAACTCTTTTCTTCTATTTAAAGACATAATGAAACACCTTCCCATTCTTGTTAATTTCTAACTACAATGGGTAGGTGTGGCTCTAACAGGCATGTATGAATCTGCTCTACTCACTCACTGAAGTTTAAAGAATAGAACACATACACCTTCCAAGAGAGTTCCTTACTACAGAGTCCAAGCAAGACATGGCTGGCACATAAGCAGAAGTATCAGTAAAGCATTGTTAGTGTCATGACCAACCTCCTGTGCTTGCCAGGCACTGACTGGGTCCAACAGTCAATCCTAAACAAGAGAGTCATCATTAGCATAGCCAGACTCGCAGAGTGCAGGACATACCGGAAAAAGAGACCAGTGGATCCAGGAAACCCAAAGGTACAGGGTAGAGTGGTTTTACAAATCTACCCAGGAGTTCTCTCTTGGAGAAAGACTGGGTGAGAGGTGAGGGGGTATGGTTCTTTGTGTCCTAGTTTGATCTCTGTTGTTGAAATAAAAACATCATGGCCAAAAGCAGCCCAGAGAGGGAGGGGTTTATTCGGTTCATCAGTTACAGCACATCATCGGAGGAAGTCAAGGCAGGGGCCAGGAGTCAAGAATTGAAGGAGAGACCATGGAAGAGCACCGTTTGCTAGCTTGTTCTCTGTGGCTTGCTCACCTTGCTTTCCTCTGCAATGCAGGATCTCTTCTCCAGGGTTGGCACTGACCACAGTGGGCTGGCCCCTCTGACAGCAATCATTCACCAAGAAAACATCCCTCAGCCTTGCCCGTAGCGTAGGCTTATAGGGCATTTTCTCAATTAAAGTTTCCTCTTCGTAAGTATCCCTGACATGTGCCAAGGTGACAAAACTGCAACTGCACAGTTGGTTTGATCATTTGGAAGGGTTGTAGATGTCAGCTTTCTGTGTAACTGAGGCTGACCTTGAACTCCTGACCCTCTTACCACCATGACCCAAGAACTGGGATTGCAGCTGTGCCTATCACACCTGTCTTAGATTGAGTTCTTTTTTTTTCTTTTCTTTTTTTCGGAGGTGGGGACCGAACCCAGGGCCTTTCGCTTGCTAGGCAAGCACTTTATCACTGAGCTAAGTCCCCAACCCCAGACTGAGTTCTTAAAACCTGACTTAAACAAAAAGTAAGCCAATAATCTTACCATCCTCTGGATGCCATTTTTGACATCCCTAGAAACAATTTCTGCTTCATTTTTTTCTTTCAACAGTGCCTTTATGTCACATCTGCTTAAGATACTACTAACATTTCTGCTATATTATATCTGTATCCCGAACACACCTCACATTTTCAAAAAAAAAAATCATGCATGAAAATTACAGCATTTATGAGAAAAAAAATGGAATCCAAACCCATGCCACTTTGTTAGTGGAGTCTGTAGCAGTAATTGGTTCCTGGAGATAACTGGGACAGACCAGCAGGATGTTCAGCCTGGCTGGAGGCTAGCACTGTCCATTAAAAATGCACAGAAATGGCTGACGGGGGGGGGGGGGAACGTTAGCTTAGAAAAAGTTCGAAAAGAGTTGGTGAGTGCCCAGACAGACAGGGGGTGGGAGATTGGAGAGTGGGATTGTCCTAGGGCCTCCAACCCCATCTGGACACAGATCTTACTTTAATTCTTTTAGAAAGCAGCTGATGACTCTCGCTCATGGGTCAGCTGTGTTGAAGACTGCCTTTTTCTGATGAAGTATTCATTTCATTCCCATCATATCTTTCATAGAAGTCCCCAGTAAGACAGTATGACTTCCATGGTTTTATATGGGCATTGCTTCTCTTGGAAACAGAGGCTGGGGTAAAGCCTACAGCTCACTGGAATGTTGGGGATTGGTTCTAATGCTTTGAATTAATTGGGAATTTGTGTGTCCAAACACTGAAGGTCCTTATCCCCAATTGGTTTTTGATCAATCAATAAAGAGCCAATAGCCAATGTCTGAGCAGAGAGAGAGAGGCAGAACTATTAGATGGTGCAGGAATTGGGAGGGAGACAGATCAGATTTAGAGCTGCAGAAGGAAAATCATCTGAAATGTAGCTGAGAAGGGATGCAGCCCCCAAAGGGCTGCGCAGAAGCATCTTGGGCAGCAGAGACTTGGGAGCTGCACAGAAAGAGTCAGGACAACAAAGATAAAATATAGAATTAGAGAGCGTTAAGCCAAGATTTTAAGTGCTAGCCAATAAGAACTGCCCAGCCTTTGAGCTAGCTAAGGCATTTTAAAATTGACTGGCTCACACGAGAGAGAGAGAGAGAGAGAGAGAGACAGACAGACAGAGAGAGAGAGAGAGAGAGAGAGAGAGTGTCTTCCATTCGAGAATCCAGATAGCTCCTAGGAGGGGTGAGCATGTGCAACACACCAGGATCCAAAGCAATGTTGCTAAAACTCGCCACTACACTGGAGAGGTTACAGGAATGAGGAGGCAAGTGAATGGAAAGGAGGAAGGATCAAAGTTAAGGTTGCAGGTTGCCAAGGCAGCCATGACTTCCTCTTAAATGCCTTGGACTCTGGATCATGTGTACCATCTCCAGAAAGACCACAGGAAGCCACTACATCTCCAAAAGGGCAGGAATCGAGAGAGGTGGGCAATCTATCAGCCAATGTTTTGTCTCCTGTCCTAGTGGTCATGAATTCCAGCAGTCTGTGGAAACCAGAGGCCCTGAGAATAGAATTGCAGCCATGACAACTCTAAAACATCTCTACTTCATCCAGAGTAGACTTAAGCAGCCAGCTCTGTGCTAGTAGAAGCCTCAGTAGATAGGAGGTAGAGAAGGATCAGATTTGGAAAGAGATAAAAAGCAAATTTAGTACCATTATTCCCTGTGCACAGATTGCTTGGGAGGAAAAAGTGGGCCCCGAAAGCTTTCACTGCAGCAAAGCAAACCATGTTGTAAGAAACTCGGGTCTCTGGCACCCTGGAACTCTGCTCTCTTGTTCAGAGTATAAGATGGGAGGAAACCCTGACCTCTTGCTCCCTTGCATGTGAACCTGTGCCAGTGGTATCTGACTGTTTTAATGCATATCCATCCATCCCTCTCTTGTCCTAAAGGCTTCAAACTTTTCCAGGTCTTCACTGTGGGAAAACTATACTACATAATTCAGTGCCGTTTTAGTTTCATTTCTGATCTAGGGCAACTATCCTGACAAAAGCAATTTCTTTTTCAAGGGAGGAAAGATTTTTATTTATTTTACAAATTCAGATTATAATCTACCACTTGAGGGAAGTCAAGTCAGGGACTGAAGCAAGTGATTATGTCAAATCCATAGTCAAAACATAGAGAGAAAGAGGATATATATATTGCTTGCCTGCTTGCCTGCTTGCCTGCTTGCCTGCTTGCCTGTGCTAGTTCTCCCTTCGTGTAGTGTTCTGGGTGTCCTGCCTAGGGAATGTTGCTGCCCACAGTTGACTGGATCTTCCTTCATCAATTAACAATCAATACAGCCCTCCCCAAACATGCCTATAGGCCAAACTGATCTAGATAATTCCTCATTAAGATAGTTTTCCTAGGTGATTCTAGTTTGGTCAAGTTAACATTTAAAACTAACCAGCAAATGCACACAGCTCACCTGTCATGTCTATATCAAGGGCATCTTTCCCAAATCAAAACAGCTAGCAGATGTCTAGCCCCTCTGAACCCTCTTCCTACTCCTGTTCTCTGCCTGCCTGATTCTCTGCAATGGCCACTTCTGCCATCTGAGACCAGGGAAAATGACTGCTGAGCATGTGGTAGGAGAAAGGTATGACACAGATTGCATTCATGGTGAGGCAGTCACTGCTTCAGCCTGATCCTTATCTGTGGATTGGCTGTATGGACTTAGCAATCTTTTGTAGACCAAGCTATGCAACTTTCCATGACTCACCTACCACGGCTACACACTTGACTATAGGCCTCCTCAACTTTTCCAGAATGGTAAATAAGACATTCCATTATTTTCTTATGTCTCTGAAGCCTGTGACTGTACAAAAGGAAAAACCGTGGCTGTGTTAATCCACTTTTATTTACTGTAGCTAGGGACATGAGTGTGATAACTTACAAAGAGGTTTGGGTTCACAGTTCTGATCCTTGAGCTCAAGGGATTATGTCTGGTAGTGACCTGATTGTTGGCAGAGTCTCGGGTAATGCAGGTTATCACATAATGAGAGACAGTAATTCTGTGTGTGTGTGTGTGTGTGTGTGTGTGTGTGTGTGTGTGTGCACATGCTTATGTGTCTATGTGTTTGTGTATCTATGTGTCTGTGTGTCTCCCTGTTTGTGTGTCTGTGCCTATCTGTCTATGTGTCTGTGTGTCTCTGCGTTTATGTGTCTTCGTGTCTGTGTGCTTGTGTGTCTTTGTGTTTGTGTGTCTGTGCTTATGTGTCTGCTTTAGTATGAACTTTGCTGGAGACTCTGCTGTGGTTCCACACTTATGACCCGCCCCCCCAGCGGCCCTCCCATCAGGGACACTGCAGACTGAGCCTGTAGCAAATACCTAGGCTTCCGAGGCTTTCCTTTGAAGTATGGGAGGGAAGTACGGTAGCACTAGCTGCGTCTCCATCTTGAGCTCCACACAAGAACTCTTGGGGAACATGTACTCAGATTATCTTTTTAATTTACAGACTGTCTTTGTCCCTTTATTTCTGGGACGGAGAATCGATCTCAGGCTTTGTGCATATGAGACTGTCATGTACTACGGAGCTTCACTACACACTATTTTTGCATCCTTAGCATACGTTTATTCTGTGTTGGAGCTGGAGACACTAAAGTGCCCTGTCTTACATCGTTCTGTTTGTGCTGGTCTTCCGTCCAGGGGATGCTCCACGGTAACTGAGAGGGTGAGGACCACCTTCTCTCACAGTGCCATTTGTTCGACAGAGTTTCTAATTGGGGCATGTGAAACAGGAGCAGAACTTCACGCAACCCTCTCAACTATCTCTGTGTATACTCATCTCCATCTCGGCATACCTGTGCTGCCCTTCCTGTGGCACCAGGCTTCGACCACCATCAAATGGTAAGTTGTAAGCATCAAGCACACCAAGTAGATGGGTTCTAGCTTCTGTCAATCAATCTAATGTCATCCATTTCATCTCTAAATTAGGCATTTGCCTAAAGGTGCTTGATTGTATTCCTCGCAGCACTAATACTAGAATAAAAGCAGTGTCATAATACAGGGTTTTTTTTTTTTAATAAAGAAGCATCTATGACAAATAAATTTGGGACAGACAAGGTTATATGCTTATAAAAAGATATCTTCATCACATAACTTCTAAGGGCCTTTATGTTCATATATATTGAGATTCACCTCCAAAGGGGGAGTTTAATGTACAGTGTTTCTCTCTCTATTCTCCTGCATTTTTTCCCCTAATGACTGACCAGTTAGTTTTATGTGTCAACTTATTGGGTATTTTGAGTTGAGGTGAGCATTTAAATTGTTGAATTTTGAGTGAAGCTATTGCCCTGCTAGATGTTAATAATCCCCACAGCACAAGCAACCTAAACAGAATGGGCAACTGCAGCCTCAGCAGGGGGAGTTCTCCAGCAGACCATGGGTACTATTGACACCAGTGACTGTCTCTCTCTCTCTCTCTCTCTCTCTCTCTCTCTCTCTCTCTCCCTCTCCCTCTCCCTCTCCCTCTCTCTCTCTCTCAGAATTATTTGTTTATGTATGTATATGAGTACGCTATAGCTGTCTTCAGCTATAGAAGAGGGCACACTTAGAAGAGGGCATTGGATCCCATTTACCGAGAGTTGTGAGCCACCATATAGTTGCTGGGAATTGAACTCAGGACCTCTGGAAGAGCAGTCAGTGATCTAAAGCTCTGAGCTATCACTCCAGTCCCGACTCTCCTGTCTTAATCCCAGTGACATAAAACCACAGATTTTGGGCCTCACAGGCCCCATAATCACATGAACTGTGTTCCTATAGTGAATTTCTTCATATACCTATAAAATACTTAAACATGCTATTCATTTTGTTTGTTGGGAGAACACTGGATAATATAACCAGTCCACTGGTAGTGTCCTTTTCTTTCCATAAAAAGAATACAGTAGTATTCTAAGGAAAATTAGTTAAGGACATGCTGTCAAACACCCTAGCCAACTGGAAGATCTGCTGTCTTGCAAACAGACTATTTTTAAGAAAGAGATATGAAAATAAAGGTAAAGGGGCCAACAGCAATGACTTATCAGCGCTGTCCCAAAGCTTTCATCTTACTGATTTCCTCCCCTGGAAAAGTTTTATATCACTGAGCAGTTATTATCCCTCACATATTAGAAACCACAATTACGGAAGTCGAGGAGCCAGCTCAGGCAGTAAAGTGCTCGCTACACAAGCCTGAGTGCCCAAGTTCCATCCCCAGACCCCACGTGAAAAATCTGGCTGTGTTGACACATGCTTGTGACCCCAGGACCAGAAAGGTGAAGATAAGAAGATTCCTGGGGATTACTGGCCAGCCAGCCTAGACAAATAAATGGGCAAGGCCGTGCAAT
The DNA here is from genome assembly GCF_021556685.1 of Rattus norvegicus. Classification (NCBI taxonomy): domain Eukaryota; kingdom Metazoa; phylum Chordata; class Mammalia; order Rodentia; family Muridae; genus Rattus; species Rattus norvegicus. The sequence continues at coordinate 79,880,956 of NC_141535.1, forward strand.
GAGAGCCATTGCCTCAAAAAGAACAAGATGGGTAGAAGCTGAGCATGCACAGTTGTCCTCTGGCCTTCACACACGTGTGCACACAAGTGCATGCACAGGCACACACAGGCACAGGAGAGAATTGTGTATGCACACATACACACATGCTCAAAACGA